>NC_089856.1:14825000-15156500 GCF_036373705.1 Amia ocellicauda | reverse complement strand
GTTTGTGCTGCCTGACAGAATGGCATTGCAGTAATCCAATCTAGATGTAACAAATGTGTGTATCAATTTCTCAGTGTCCTGTAATGAGAGGAATTGTCTTAGTCTAGCAATGTTTCTAAGCTGGAGGAAGGAAGATCTCGACACATTCTGAATGTGTGATTCAAAAGATAGATTATGATCACAGATGACACCCAGGTTTCATGCCATCTCCTTAGGGGAGAAATTAAAGTTACCATTACTCAGTTTTGTTAGTGCATGATGAACAGTTCGATTTTTGTCTCCTAAAATTATGACTTCTGTTTTGTCAGAATTAAGCATAAGAATTTTTTTTGTCATCCATATTTTAATCTCAGACAGACAGCACATTAGTTTTTCTAGGTCTATGGTGTTGTTAGGATTTACTGACAGATATAATTGTGTGTCATCTGCGTAACTGTGAAAGTTAATATTATGTAGTCGAATGATATCACCTAAAGGGAGCATGTATAATGAAAAAAGTATAGGTCCGAGGACTGAGCCCTGTGGGACTCCGTACTTAACCTCAGTTAAATTTGAGTGGTTCTCGTTAATCTGTACATATTGGAGTCTGTTTGACAGATATGATTTAAACCATGAAAGCACATTGCAAGATAGGCCAATACGGTTTTCTAAGAGGTGTAACAAGATTTTGTGGTCGATTGTGTCAAAAGCCACACTTAAGTCTAATAAAATAATAACACTGGTGTGCCCTACATCAGAGGACTGAAACACGTCATACAATACTTTTAACAGGGCCGTTTCTGTACTATGGCCGGAACGGAAGCCTGATCGAAGTTCTTCATAAAGATGATTATTGGTTAAAAAAAGCTTGCAGTTGGTTTGCAACTACTTTCTCTAGAACCTTAGAAAGGAAGGGAAGGTTTGAGATTGTTTAAGTTGGTTAGGGTCGGCACTGGGTTTCTTAAGAAGTGGTTTAATTACAGTTATTTTAAATGAATCAGGAACAGATCCTGAGGATAAAGAGACATTAATAATATTGTGTATTCTGTGAATAATTAATGGCAGAGATTGTTTTAGCAGTTTAGTGGGTATAGGGTCTAGTGCGCAGGTTGTTGTTTTCATTTTAGTAATTAAGGAGACCAATTCCTGGTGATTTACTACGTTAAACGATCCAAGGTAGGCAGGGGCTGTGAAGGACTGCATGTGTCGGTTATAGTATCTGTGTATGTTTCCTGTTCTATCTGTTTTCTAATGCTGTTAACTTTGCTATTGAAATGATCCATGAAGTCACTACAGGTGAAATTGGGGGGATAACCTCTGGAGGCTTTACCTGCTGGTTAGTAAGTGTCGCTATTGTATTAAAAAGAAAACGCGGGTTATTCTTATGCGTCTCTATTAAATTGGAGTAGTAGGGAGACCTAGCAGAGGACA
This sequence comes from Amia ocellicauda, assembly GCF_036373705.1. NCBI lineage: Eukaryota > Metazoa > Chordata > Actinopteri > Amiiformes > Amiidae > Amia > Amia ocellicauda. The sequence continues at coordinate 15,155,090 of NC_089856.1, read as the reverse complement.
GGGCCTGCTTGTATCTTATTATACTGTCATTCCATGCCATGTGGAAGACAACTACGGCATTCTGTTTTAAGTGAGCGAGTGTGTTCGTCAAACCATGGTGAGTGTTTTGTTGGTTTAATTTGTTGTGTACTTAATGGGGCTACTGTATCTAAAGCAGTGCTTAGTGTATTGTTGAAATTATTTAATAATTCATCTGCAGATCCTGTTTTGATAAAGCTAGCATTTGGCAACAGGGTAGTGAATTTATGAATAACAGTGGGATTTAGGCAGCGAGTTTCTATATTCCTCTCCTGTGTGTCTAATTCTACTCCAGGCAGCTCAAATGTAATAAGGCAGTGGTCGGAAATCGTCTGGTTTTGGGGTGATATTATTAGGTTGTGAATCTGTACCCCACGGGTAATAACTAGATCTAGTGTGTGATTGTGACGATGTGTGGGTCCAGACACATGCTGAGTGAAGCCTACAGACTCCAATAGGGACAAGAAACTAACAGTGAGGGGGTCGTCTTTAATGTCAATATGTATGTTAAAGTCCCCCAAAATAATGAGTTTATCATAATGTATGGCTAAGTCAGATAAGAGATTGCTAAATTCGGTCATAAAAAAGGAATAGGGGCCTGGTGGCCTATAAATAGCTATAAGCTGAAGAGGTGGATTAAGCCTAAATTCTACCTGGTGAATTTCAAAAGATGTGAAGCTGTCTAATGGCTTAGTAGACAGGCGCAGGTCTGTGCGGTAGATGGTGGCCAGCCCCCCCCCCCCCCCCCCCGCGGCCTGTTGCACGGGCCTTCTGGCAGTAAGAGTAGTCATTAGGGGAGGCTTCTACTAATGGAATAGTGTTGTCTGGTCTTAACCAGGTCTCAGTCAAGGTGAGCACATCTGTGTGTGTGTCAGTTATGGTGTCATTTATTAAGGCTGCTTTTCTAGGTAGTGAGCGGTTGTTTAAGACAGCAAGCTTATACATGGGAGGAGTAATGTGAGCAGGTAATTTCTGTCTTGTAGTTTTAACACTGCATGCTTTCTCTTTCAGTTCATTCATGGCCAGGTAGAAGCCTTGAGATTAGAACACATTTTCAAACCTAAATTATTATACTTTAATCACTGTTCTATGTGATTTGTCCCTAATGTGAAGTTGTATCTATTTCCCTGATACAGTGATGGAAAAAAGTATTTGATCCCCTGCTGATTTTGTACGTTTGCCCACTGACAAAGAAATGATCAGTCTATAATTTTAATGGTAGGTGTATTTTAACAGTGAGAGACAGGATAGAATCAAAAAAATCCAGGAAAACGCATTTCAAAAAAGTTATAAATTGATTTGCATGTTAATGAGGGAAATAAGTATTTGATCCCCTATCAATCAGCAAGATTTCTGGCTCCCAGGTGTTTTTTATACAGGTAACGAGCTGAGATTAGGAGCACTCTCTTAAAGGGAGTGCTCCTAATCTCAGCTCGTTACCTGTATAAAAGACACCTGTCCACAGAAGCAATCAATCAATCAGATTCCAAACTCTCCACCATGGCCAAGACCAAAGAGCTGTCCAAGGATGTCAGGGACAAGATTGTAGACCTACACAAGGCTGGAATGGGATACAAGACCATCGCCAATCAGCTTGGTGAGAAGGTGACAACAGTTGGTGCGATTATTCGCAAATGGAAGAAACACAAAATAACTGTCAGTCTCCCTCGGTCTGGGGCTCCATGCAAGATCTCACCTCGTGGAGTTTCAATGATCATGAGAACGGTGAGGAATCAGCCCAGAACTACACGGGAGGATCTTGTTAATGATCTCAAGGCAGCTGGGACCATAGTCACCAAGAAAACAATTGGTAACACACTACGCCGTGAAGGACTGAAATCCTGCAGCGCCCGCAAGGTCCCCCGCTCAAGAAAGCACATGTACAGGCCCGTCTGAAGTTTGCCAATGAACATCTGAATGATTCAGAGGAGAACTGGGTGAAAGTGTTGTGGTCAGATGAGACCAAAATCGAGCTCTATGGCATCAACTCAACTCGCCGTGTTTAGAGGAGGAGGAATGCTGCCTATGACCCGGAGAACACCATCCCCACCATCAAACATGGAGGTGGAAACATGCTTTGGGGGTGTTTTTCTGCTAAGGGGACAGGACAACTGCACCGCATCAAAGGGACGATGGACGGGGCCATGTACCGTCAAATCTTGGGTGAGAACCTCCTTCCCTCAGCCAGGGCATTGAAAATGGGTCGTGGATGGGTATTCCAGCATAACATTGACCCAAAACACACAGCCAAGGCAACTAAGGAGTTGATCAAGAAGAAGCACATTAAGGTCCTGGAGTGGCCTAGCCAGTCTCCAGACCTTAATCCCATAGAAAATCTGTGGAGGGAGCTGAAGGTTCGAGTTGCCAAACGTCAGCCTCGAAACCTTAATGACTTGGAGAGGATCTGCAAAGAGGAGTGGGACAAAATCCCTCCTGAGCAAACCTGGTGGCCAACTACAAGAAACGTCTGACCTCTGTGATTGCCAACAAGGGTTTTGCCACCAAGTACATGCATATATGCGTTTTTCTGGATTTTTTTGTTGTTATTCTGTCTCTCACTGTTAAAATACACCTACCATTAAAATTATAGACTGATCATTTCTTTGTCAGTGGGCAAACGTACAAAATCAGCAGGGGATCAAATACTTTTTTCCCTCACTGTATATGGATCTTTATTCAAAATCTTTTTCTTGTTTACTGCCAGGGCCCAGGTCTGGCAGTACTGCTCCAGCAAATCCAAGCTCTGCTGTAACCCCTGTTGAGTGGGGGACAGCAGAACCAGGTTGTCTGCATAGAGCAGGAATTTAATTGCAGTGAATGAATGAGACCAAGTGCTGCATATTGCTCTAACATGGGGGACAATGCTCTCTCTCTCTCTCCAATTCAAGTGAGCTTTATTGGCCTGACCTATTGCTCTTCAGTGTTGCCAAAGCATTAACAACAGAAATAATGCATATTCTATAAAATACAAGATGCTATTACAATATTAGTAATAATAGTAGTAATAATAACTCTCCCTTTCTCCCCATCTCTTTCTCACACTCACTAACTCACTCTCTCTCTCTCTCAGTGGGTATCGGAGGCTGAAGGAGGACTCAGTGCCTACTCTATTTGAGTCTGTCTGTCGCTCCAGAACCAAGCAGAGAGGTGCCAGCCGCTCCACACGGTAACGTCAGTCGCACACACTGACCCAGAATCACACACACACTAAAGGTATTTTCTCACTGGACTGATATTTTCTCAGTGTCAAGGCATGAAAGTTGGGCATACATTATTTTTTTTAGAACAGAATTTCCTATGGAAGCTTTCACATAAGCCTCATTGCGTAAAAGACTGTGTCCTATTTTTCTGGTCATGTCAGACATTATTTTTTATCTATCAATAACATTCCAGCTCTTAGCCGCATCACCATGACAACAAACATCAACAACCTATCTTCCTGATGTAGTTCTTGATGCAGAGGTGTCAATGCAGACTGACCATGAGGACAAAATTAATGAAAACTTCAAGTTCACACTAAAACAAAAAACATTGAGTGAAATCGGTGCCAACAATAATTAATCTATTGGTCAACATTTGTTTTAACTCATGATTTTCCTAACCTGTTCTTTCACTGTGTAGCGTGTTCACAAAAAGCATTTTCACACTGTGCCTCAACATTAATTATAATTATCATCATCATCAGTATTAACTAACATCCATGAATTAACATCAGTTAACATCAACAATGCATGATGACTACTATGGAAAAGCATATAGGACTCAGGCCCCACAAAAAATACACACACACACATTCTATTGCATTAACAATTTTTCCATTGTCAACTGTGCTTGCTGGGGCCCCCTATGGTGGCCCTGAAAGTGCAACTGCTGAAAAATAAAACGGCAGCTGCGAGATTTGCAGCGGCTGCGACATTTGGAATTGCTGAAAAAATAAAGCAGCTGCTGCAGCATTTTCAGAAGCAATTACGGAAAGGGAGGGTACATTGTAAAATATATTTGACTTATGCCATTGGACAGCAAGCAAGTCACGTCAGCCAAGCCTGCTTCTCCAGAAAAGTCAACAGAATTTGAGAAAGGGGTGCCAACTGCACAGTGCACGAAGGGAAGTATTCATATTAATATTTTTGTGATCTTATCCACTTTGTGGTGACATAGAGTTATAGGGCTGTCCTAAAATGTAGTAGAAATGAATGAAAGTTTAGGTAGGAGACAGAATAGGGTTTTAAAGTAGCTAGATTTACGAAATTAACAACTGTACATAATTATTACAAGGCAGTGTGACAGTGCTTTATTGAAAACATAAATCACATATTTTTATTATTATTCTTAAGCACTAACAGTAAACATCCGTTAACAGTTCCATCAGAAGGAGCAGTTTACTGATTTAATAGACAAAGCATGAGCTAATTTGGGAAATGCAAAATTAGAGAGACAGCTTTAACAAATATGAATAACTCAACAACAATAATAAATAACAAATTAATATAAAATAGTATTTTTATTTTATTAAGGATTTTTGTATTGTCTCTCTAACTTATCTTAATTCTACATGTGTTTTATACTGAATGTACTTTTCTGCTTAGCTTTAACTTTAAAACCATATCCTGTCTGTAGTGTTCTGTACAAAACCTGTTGGGAACCTTAACCTTTGTTGTATTGGCTACTTCAAATAAAACATTTACAAATTTGCCTGCACAAAATACATTATAAAGTGTATATATATATATATATACACTCACCTAAAGGATTATTAGGAACACCATACTAATACTGTGTTTGACCCCCTTTCGCCTTCAGAACTGCGTTAATTCTAAGTGGCATTGATTCAACAAGGTGCTGAAAGCATTCTTTAGAAATGTTGGCCCATATTGATAGGATAGCATCTTGCAGTTGATTGAGATTTGTGGGATGCACATCCAGGACACGAAGCTCCCGTTCCACCACATCCCAAAGATGCTCTATTGGGTTGAGATCTGGTGACTGTGGGGGCCAGTTTAGTACAGTGAACTCATTGTCATGTTCAAGAAACCAATTTGAAATGATTCGACCTTTGTGACATGGTGCATTATCCTGCTGGAAGTAGCCATCAGAGGATGGGTACATGGTGGTCATAAAGGGATGGACATGGTCAGAAACAATGCTCAGGTAGGCCGTGGCATTTAAACGATGCCCAATTGGCACTAAGGGGCCTAAAGTGTGCCAAGAAAACATCCCCCACACCATTACACCACCACCACCAGCCTGCACAGTGGTAACAAGGCATGATGGATACATGTTCCCCTTTCTGTTTACGCCAAATTCTGACTCTACCATGTGAATGTCTCAACGGAAATCGAGACTCATCAGACCAGGCAACATATTTCCAGTCTTCAACTGTCCAATTTTGGTGAGCTTGTGCAAATTGTAGCCTCTTTTTCCTATTTGTAGTGGAGATGAGTGGTACCCGGTGGGGTCTTCTGCTGTTGTAGCCCATCCGCCTCAAGGTTGTACGTGTTGTGGCTTCACAAATGCTTTGCTGCATACCTCGGTTGTAACGAGTGGTTATTTCAGTCAAAGTTGCTCTTCTATCAGCTTGAATCAGTCGGCCCATTCTCCTCTGACCTCTAGCATCAACAAGGCATTTTCGCCCACAGGACTGCCGCATACTGGATGTTTTTCCCTTTTCACACCATTCTTTGTAAACCCTAGAACTGGTTGTGCGTGAAAATCCCAGTAACTGAGCAGATTGTGAAATACTCAGACCGGCCCGTCTGGCACCAACAACCTTGCCACGCTCAAAATTGCTTAAATCACCTTTCTTTCCCATTCAGACATTCAGTTTGGAGTTCAGGAGATTGTCTTGACCAGGACCACACCCCTAAATGCATTGAAGCAACTGCCATGTGATTGGTTGGTTAGATAATTGCATTAATGAGAAATTGAACAGGTGTTCCTAATAATCCTTTAGGTGAGTGTGTATCTAACCAACCAATCACATGGCAGTTGCTTCAATGCATTTAGGGGTGTGGTCCTGGTCAAGACAATCTCCTGAACTCCAAACTGAATGTCAGAATGGGAAAGAAAGGTGATTTAAGCAATTTTGAGCGTGGCATGGTTGTTGGTGCCAGACGTGGTCACACACACACTGACACATGGTCACACACGCAGATACTGACTCACTCGCATTAACACATGGTAACACCTACTGACAAACTGTCACACAGTCACACACACTGACCCATGGTTGTACCCACTCACTCATGGTCACACAGTCACACACTGACAAAGTGACAAAAACATAGACCCTCAATCACACAATAATGTCTGTCACACATAAGACATCTATTTATGAAGAGAAACAACTGGTTAGTCTGTCTAATGTATAAACTCGCTCCCTCCTCTCACACTCTCCCTCTTTCATGCACTCCCTCCCTCCCTCTCACCTTCTGCTCTCCCTTTCCCTCTCCCTCATTCTCTTTTAGGCGGAAAAGAGCTCCAGCAAGGAACTCCCAGGCAGAGGAAGAGGGGCCGGGGCCAGAGGAGCAACCAACTGCAAAAGAGGAAGAGGGGTGTCCAGAGGTTCCGGGAACCACAAATGGAGGAGGTGGGGGCGTGGCCATCACACCCCCTGAAGAAGAGAGAGAGCAAAAAGGAGAGACCTACACTGAGCACACTCAACACACTGATGCCCACCTTGGTAATGATGGAGTCACTGTGCAACCCCCCCCACCACCCCTGGACCCCCCTCCTCGCCCACCCTCCCCCTCCCAATTCATGCGGCGCCTGCCTCCCCCTCCTGGCCACTATGTACCCCGTGAACACAGCTATGCACTTAGCTGCCCGTTGTTGTGGCGACGGAGGGCAGAGGCACTGGGGGAGGGGCTGGAGAGGACCCAGCGGCTGCTCTGGGCCTGCAGGAGGAGAGAAAGCCGCCTCAGACTCACTCTGAACCGCACACTCGCACAGCTCTCACTGCTGAGGGAGAGGGAGAAGGAGAAGGAGAGGGAGAGGGGGCAGGGGGAGGGAGATGGTGGGAGAGGTATGGGCAGGGGGAGAGATAGGTGGAGTGGCAATGGGGAGGGGGTGAGGGGTGGGGAAAAAGACATGGAGGAAGAGGAGGAGGAGGAGGAGGGCAGGGCGATAAACAGACTAAAACAGAAAGACCAAGGGACAGGGAGGAAAAGAATAAGAGAAGGAGAGGGGTTGAGCTTTGATTATGAGGGAGAGGAAGAGATGGAGGAGGAAGAGGAGGAGGGGGAGGATGAAAGGAAGAGTATAGGAGAGGAGCAGTGCTACTACTACTACTGTGAGGGAGAGGGACAGAGGGAAGGAGACCAGGAGGGAGTGCAGATCGTTACACTGACTCTGGGAGAGCAATACGCAGAGACTCAACTTAAAACACAACCACACACACAGACTCAACACACACCAGCACAACACACAGCACAGCCACAAACAACACCACACACAGAGGCCCCAGCACAGACTGTGCAGCAACTACTGATACTGGAGAGAGAGGGAGAGAGGGGGGAGGAGGGAGGAGAGGAGCAAGGGATCTTTTTGGTGAGGGAGGACAGAGAGGGACGACTGATCCTGGAGCCAGTGAATGAGGGGAGTGAGGGAGGAGACGGAGGATTAGGAGGAGATGGAAGTGGGGAAGGAAGGAGAGCAGTGTTAGTGGTGTCAACAGTGGGATTTTCACAGGAGAGAGAAACTGAGACACAAACAGAGGGTGGGGTGCTAGAGAGAGATAGGGAGAGAAGGGGAGGAGGAGGAGAAAAGAAGAGTAGTGAGGAGGGCGCTGTCCCCCTCTCTGCCCCCCCTGCAGCCGACCTGAGAGAGAGACTGAAGGAGCATCTGGAGGGATTCCAGCTGGAGCTGAGCAGTGAGTTCGTTAACTGAGGTCTAATTGGAGTGCAATTAACAAGAGAAGAGTGGAAAGTGGGTCTTGCTGTTCTTTTATTTTAATTCAGAGAACGAGACCGATTCCATCCTGTGTTGTGAGTTGGTGCTGGTCTGAAGGAGAGAGGTTGTGACTACCTGTGTGTCCCTGGTGTATCAATGTGTCTCAGTGTTTTTTGTCTCCCAGTGTGTCTCTGTCTCTGTGGTATGTCAGTGTGTGTCAGTGATTATATAGAGTCAGAATAAACATAAAAAATAATGAGATAATGAGAATATACAGGAATAAAAATAGAAATATTTAATAAGTCAAAATGAAAAAGAAAAATCAGAAGAGTTGGGGCCCTATTTCCATTCCCTGTGGGTCAAAATGCACCAAATACATTTTGTGGTGTCAATCAGTCAAAGGGAAATGGACCCTCACACACACTACCTGTACTCCTACACACAAGACATCTGTGTGCCAGCATGCCTCGACAGGGGAACTGGGCCACACACCTGATTTTCGGGATTTTCACTTGTCTGGGCACAGCAGCTGTGGCTGGAGATTGTGAGGCTAACCATGGCACAGGAACAATTCTCAATCCCTCCCTCAACATCCTGACGCACTTTGGAGGCCTTGTCCACATTCACCCCTCCTGCCATGGGTCAATCCTGCACGTCAACTCAGATCTGGTGTTGATTTGTCCAGAAATTACTGCACAGTGAGCAAAAAAGCACAAAACACATAAACAGGTTTGGGTCAATGTTTGCACGGTTCTCAATGTACTTCTGGGTGGCGCAGTGTGCTGTGACATGAGAGACAGCATTTCTGTAACCTCTACTTAGGGTGTACTGAAATGGAGGGCATAGCTCCTTCCATATTTTGTGTCAGCTATACCTGTTAGATATCACCTGTATTTTGTGGGGAGTGACTTGGGGTCTGCTTGTTTGATTGTTTCCTGTGTGCTGTGGCAAAGGAAACCACATCTTAAACATTTTCTAGGAGGAGTGCCATCCTGACCAAATCAATACATACATTTAAGTTTATTGGGAGAGTACTTTGACCACATTTTGCCTTTGTTGTTTTAGTTCATGATGTTATTATTTTGAGCATGAATGGCTGAGTTTGAATACTCTTCCGTAAGGAGGGATATTTAATTTATTTTCTGGAATTAACAAAATGAAATAAAAACATTCTGCTTGTTTTATTTTTTCATTCAAAGATCTCATGTCTACATTCTCTGGCTCTGCAAGAGTTGAGAAGGTCAGGAACATAAAAAGAAAATGCAAGACAATGACAACCTTGTTCTCAGAAGAACTTACAGTCTGCTGTAAGATTTTCCTAAAACATCTGAAGATGGGAATACTTTTGTAATAATATATTACAATATTCTTTCAATGGGCTATATAACAGCATATATTTCTTCATATTTCACATGGAGTATAACTATATGCAGAAAATAATTTACAAGAACAGAAAACAAACTTCAACAAATTTAATTTCCACAACATAATTTATTTCTTGACATTGTGGCCTCCAGATTACAGCTGAGTGGCCACAAAACTGCAGCTCTTTCCTCTTCCAGCATCCTATTGCTGAATAATTTCAGCAATCATCAAATGTGAATTATACAATGCATTTTCTCATAAAACCATCACCTGGGGAATACCATAACAATTAATTAATCAGATGATGTTTTACTGACACTGAGAAAGAGGTGCGAGGGTTACATTATATGTATATATCTCCTCTTTCATAGTGCACCGGCAAATTATCCCTACAGTTGATGACAATATATCTCATGCTTTGATTTGCCCTATAATTACACGGGCGGCGACTGGACCCCCCTTGGTGAGTGCAGGTCACAACTCTGAATGGCTGGTTGCTTCTGCACAGAGTGCCTTCCCCAGTAGGTGTCCCCGCTCTGTCACAGACGTCTTGGATATTAATTTTGGTGGCACCTACAATGAAGCTGTTCCTGTCCTTGCAGGGGTTGTCCATGCCCCTTATACGCATTTCCCTATCACAGTCTTTGTTACTCATCCCTGAAGCGTGGTAGTGCTGTCTTAAGAACTTCTGATATGCGGTCTCCGTGCTTGACACAGATAACGCACAGTAAAATATCCCCAGGATTAGGACCAGAGCAGAACTCTTCTGTGCCATTTTGTTTCTCAGCAGACAGAGGGAGAGGAAGAAATGTACACACCCAGCTTCTCTGATTGGTCCTGCTTCTGTAGACAATAGACAAATTATGCATTTAGCATCAACGAGAGCCGTGAGACTGTGTGAAGCGTTACTGACTCTCTGTCATGATGCTGTGAAGAGGGTCACACACATGCACTGTCCCTCTATTTCAGATAACAAGCTTACACCTGTATTACTGCCAATGCTGATGGTCCATTACAGCTCAATGCAACAGTGATTATTAGCACCATGCATTCTTGCACACCTTGGATTTTCAGTTGTGATTCAATTGTCTTACTGCCGGTGTCCCTGTTGCCAAACCAGGTAAGCTAACCTAAGTATTCATTTTAAGAAATAAACACATTAAGCTTGGATTCTGTGATAATAAAAAGTATATGATGATTGGTTACAAAAGGCTGAGACTGCAGGTTAAAATGTCAGAATGTCAGTTCCAAGCATTCTACTGGAAAGTTCTACTATATCTGTGAAGTGTTTCTGGACCAGCTGACCAATTTCTACCATCTGGATCAATGCAAAAAGAAAAAAAAGTTTTATTCAACCATAACCTTCTGATGACCCACAGTGAGGAAATGTGACCCCAATAAGTGTGTAGCTTGGATGTGGAAGTCCTGGTAAATTTGACTCCAGGATTAGATGCTTAATGTGAAACAAAAACTGCCAAATTCCTGACGAATTATTATTTCCCAGTTTACCATGGATAAATGATCAGTTGTTACCAGTTCTTTGAAAGCTGAAATAAATATTTATTCTCAGAGTCTTAGAATAAATTGACAGGGCAGCAAAACATGCTGCTTCACTAAGATAACCAACAGAGCATGTTTAAATGTAACAGTGGATATGATGCACCGCAGCTACATTTTTTCTTTACATTACATTTACAGCATTGATTTTGTAATCTCAGACTCTACATATGTCATATGTATATACATATTTGCAGTCTAGATACAATTATGCAGTTATTCATCTAAGCAGTATCAGTATTGTTTGGTTGATGTGCAGTTTTCAAAATGTTCAGAGAATTGTGTATTTTTTATCACATCACATTTGCTTTCCTCACATAAGACCCATGATAATTAAATGGCATCTTTCTGGCCAGATTACACCTGGCACTTTTGAACACTTTTTCTATATTAATTTGCCTTTATAAGACTGGATCAATCTGTTAACAAAGGTTTTTGTTATTTTAGGTTGCTTCAGTTGAGTTCTGCTCACTGTGTGAAACCTAATAATAATACTAGTTATAAACCAACATAAAATATCCAGAATTTAGCATTGTTTAACTGGTTAAAATAAATCAATTAAACATGCTCCAATGAAGATTTCTGCAGAAACAATGATATTAGTTTAAACCTGACTGAAATGTTTTGAATTAAATTGAATTGAAATTGAAACCAGTAAGTATGTAAAACTAAACACTGATTTACTAAACATCACGTTACAATGGATAACTTACTTGAATATGGAATCCTTCTCTCAACCACAGTCCCACTTCAGGCAATCAAGCTTTCTTTCAGATTCTACTGGTGAGAAAAAAATAGTTTCTGATAGCAATGAAAGGCTTCAAACCCTTTAAAACTTGTGATCTCAGCATGTAGACCTGTTTGTCACAACTGCTTTAGAGATCAAAGGGTCTGTTTACATGATGGGTAATAAGTAATGGGAATGTGAAAGAAAGTCAGCTCTGTTGTCTTTTGCGCCAGTGCTCTCAGATAGTGACCCTCATAATTCATACATTAAAATTAATAAATTAAATTTTGGGAGTAGACAACTCCAATTCAGTACACTTTTACTCAAAAGAATATATATACCCTGTCCTTAACACACACACAGCAAATGTTATTAATGTGATCGATAGGTTATTATCATAACCCCAGTTGCCTGAAAAAGAAAGACAGCCATTACCGAATGGGAAGAGCCTTCTGACCTGCCAATCAGTGAAAACATGTACCAAAACTGCCCAACAGGGACACTGGAGCAGCCTCCATGTGGCTGGTCAGCAACCGCCCTGTTCTATCCTCCGGATTCTCTCGACCTCTGTCGGTAGATTTTAAACCGCTCGATACATCAAGAGCAACGCTTGACAAATCACCTCCCCGTGTCAATCCAGTGTCGACCTTGACCAAACTTGTCGACTGTTCGATCACATCCGTTGACCTTCCTGCTCCATAGACCTCTCGACATCATCACAACTTGCGCTCAACCTCTGGACGCCCACGTCGACCTCTTGGACCTCGAAGTCGACAACCTCGACCTCGACTTAAACATAGAGGGGGACAGTATCAGAGTGGAGGAGTTTGGCAACCTACTTAGAGGGTCTGGACGAAGGGAACATAGAGACGGATCTTCTAACCAGGATGAAGCCAAAGGGGGCTTTCCACTGTTGTTCCAGGTGCCAGGGCAAGCTGCCCCTGGATGACGGACATGGCCTATGTGTGCGCTTTCTGGGTGAGGAGCATGCCCAGAATGCACTGATGGGAGAAGGTGGCTGCGTACACTGTGCGGCTTTTACGGAGGCCACACGCCGTAAGAGGGCCAGAAACTCCCCATCGGCCAGCTGCTGCAGCGGAAGCTCCGCCCACCTCTCTTCTGTGGGCTTGGCTCCACGTGGATCCCTGGCGAGTGTCTCTCCAAGGAGGCGGTGCTCATCTTCCTCCCGAGCTTCACCAGCAAGGGTGCAGTCAGCCTCCCTCTTTCCACCTCCTTGCAGGTGCTCCCCCAAGAGGAGAGCATGCTCCCCCAGACGAAGGTCCCCGAGAGGGAGGCGTTCCCGCTCCAGATCTGCCAGATGCTCCGCTCTGCAAACACCTCCATGTCGCAGGAGACGGGAAGCAGATGGGATCGTGACTGATTAAAACAGTGAGGGAGCTGTTGCACAGGCTGGACTCCCAGCAGCAGATGCTGAACTCTGTTGTTGTGCGACTTCCAGCGGAAGAGGATAATCACCATCTCCCTCAGCTGCCACCACCTCTACCACACCTACACTGTCCCATGTTGTGTTGCGCTCGGATCCTCCATCTTTCAGGGAGGAGACAGAGGTGGCGAGTTTGGTGTCGGAGCACTTTCAAGGGCCGAGTATGCAGTTTAAAGCCCTGAACAGATGTGCGTCTATGGCAGTGGACATTCCCTGGTGCCCCCAGGAAGAGGTTCTGAAAAAATGGTTTGTGAGGGAGAAGACTGCTAAACCTGCGGAAACCCTTCCCCTCCTTGATGATTACGTGGACATTGTACAATTCACCTGGAACCAGCCGACATCTGCTCCTATGACTTCTAGGCAAGTGGATGTCATGTTACGCAACGACGGGGAGGAAAAGAAAGGACTGGGATTTTTCCCACCGACAGGGGACTCAGTGTCCAGGCTGGTTCAGGCGAATGTTATATTAGGCAAAGATCCGCTTTGCCCTAATAAACAATGCAAAACAACGGACGCCATGCTGAAGAAAGCATATTCTGCATAGACTTCAGCAGTCCGAGCCAACAACGCACAGGCCATTTTAATCTTGTACATGGGTTACATGATGGGACGTCTGAGGGAGCACCAGTCTATGGCATATGTGGAAGAGATGGAGCTAGTCAATGCCTATATGACTGACCTGCTACGAGAAGGGGTGAAAGCCATGGGGAGATCTCTCGCAGCTATGGTTGCAGCCAAACGCCATATATGGTTGACACAGGCGAAGCTCCAGGACAAGGAGAAGTCCATCCTCCTTGATGCTCCCATCACCCCGACCCAGATGTTCGGAGAGACCAGTAAGTCTCTGTCGAATGGTCGGTGAAGGCAAAGGAGACAGCATCTAAATATGCGGACCTCCAACAGGCTAGACAGCAGCCACAACAGAGCCTATGGGGATCCCAAAAACCCAACAGGCTGTGGCCGAGGCAGGGGAGGCCTCAACCTAGGTCACAACAGGCTAGTGGCTCACCTGAACAGTGCCGCAGAGGCCAGCCGTAGTCGAGAGGGAGGAACAGGCTCTCCGGATGGAAGCCTAAGGGCAAGACAGACACCCCCAACAGTTCCCTGCGAAGCCGTCCCTGACGGGATGCGGCCGCCATCCCCCCCCCCAACAGACCGACCGGACTCGACCAATGGCAAGCCTGCGAATGACGATGACCCACGGATGCGGTCTCCAATTCCACTCTGCACCCCCCCGCCTTCAGAGGGGTGCTGACCACTACTGTCGGATGTCCTGAAAGGGCTTGAGCTCTCTCTCAGTAGATCGCTGTGATGCGGGAGAAACGAGTGATACGACTAGTGGTTGACGAAGACTCTTGAGCAGGCTTCTACTCGGGGTACTTCCTGGTGCCAAAGGACGGAGGCTTCAGGCCCATTCTCGATCTGAGGGGCTTCAACATGTTTCTGAAGAAAAGACCCTTCCGCATGTTGAGGGTGCAGCGTATCTTCCAGTCCAGTCCGGGCGACTGGTTCACGTCAATAGACCTTAGGGACACTTACTTCCACATCCCCATCCTCCCGGCGCACAGGAAATACCTACGCTTCGCCTTCCAGGACCAGGCATATGAGTTCAATGTGCTGCTGTTTGGCCTTTCACTGGCTCCCTGCACATTCTTAAAGTGCATGGACTCAGCCTTGCCCCACCTCAGGACAAAGGGGATAAGGATTCTGAACTACCTGGACAACTGGCTGGTGTGCGCAGACTCCAGGCTTCAGGCGGAGGAACATACAGCGGAGGTCATATGTCACGTGACAGCAATGGGTCTCGCAGTCCACATAGAGAAAAGCTCCCTCGAACCCGCACAGATGGTGGGCTTCTTGGGGATGCAGCTGGACTCTCAAACAATGCTTGCCTACCTGTCCAGAGACAGAATCGAGTCATTGGAGAAATGCCTGGCGTCATTCAGAAGGGCATCAACTCTCCAGCTGGTCAAATTTCAAAAACTGTTGGGGCTGATGGCGGCCGCCTCAAATATTCTTGCCTTGGGCCTGCTGCACATGCACCCATTGCAATGCTAGGTAAACGCCCACAAGCTACACCCAGCGAGACACAAACACCACCCACTGACAGTGACCTCAACGTGCTGGCAGACACTGTCCTGGTGGACAGTGACTGGATGAGCAGCTGAGTTGAGTAGTCAGTGAGGAAGGGACAGATCCGGCATATGTTGCTCAGGAAGAATCTACAGGTGCGTGTCAGCGTGGTGATGTGCTGGGTGTAGGAGAGCGCAGGATCGAGGGTGATTCCTAGATTTTTAGTGGAAGAAGGAGAGTGTGGTGGATTCCAAGCGGATCGAGATGGGGAGGTCAGCAGAAGGTGAGGAAGAGGGGGAAAAACAGGAGATCCGATTTGGAGAGGTTGAGCTTGAGGTGGTGTGAGTGCATCCAGGCAGAAATAGCAGACAAGCAGGGAAATATACGAGAGAGGATGAGAGGGTTGGAAGAGGGAAAAGACAGGAAGATCTGGGCATCATCAGCGTAGAAGTGGCAGAAGAAACCATGAGATGCGATGAGGCGCTGGTGCTGGAGGCTCGGGAGGCGGAGCCGTGGAGACCTCAGGAGGCGGGGCCACGGGAGCAGTGGAAGGAAGTCTCCGGAGGCGGAACCGGCAACGCAGTCTGCGGCGGCGGCGACCGCTGGGCACTCGGGCTGGTTCGGCGTCGGCGGCCGGGATCGGGATCGGGATCGCGACCTCTGGTTCGGCGGCAGCGGCCGTGATCGGGACCGGGACCGGGACCTCGACCTCTGGTTCGGCGGCGGCGGCCGGGATCGGGACTGGGACCTCTGGTTCGGCGGACGGGAGAGCGGGCTGCTGTACGGGAAGGCGCTCAAGCACCTGGTTCAGTTTGGCTATAAGCCCCTGGAGCAGCCGCGTATTCTCCCCGATCATGCCCCCCCGGGTAGGGAAGGCGGTCAGCATCGCTGGGTCCTTTTATCGGCGAAGTTTTCCGTCCCGTTTACCTCGGGGGCACGGGAACAGGGGACACAAATGCAGTGCTGTATCGCAGGATGGTCGGACAGTCGTGGGTCGGGTACCGGCAAAGCAGGGCAAACAAGGCCTGAGTGAAGACGAGGTCGTGGTCACAGGCGTTGGTCGTGGGATCAGGCGTACAGACAGGCAAAGGCGAGACGGAGTCGTGGTCGGGAAGACAGGCAGGAAGTCAAGGGAACAAGACTGGAACAGGCACTGGGACAAGGCTAGGGATTGCACATGGAACTGACAAAACTTCGCCCCGATGGAGGGAAGTGAGGGGATTATAAAGGGAACAGAAACTGGGAAGGCAGGTGCAGGGCCAAGGGAAACAGAGGGTGGAAGCAAGAGTTCACATGGTTGACCGGAATGTTAATAGACTGATCGCTGGGAGAGTGCTAAGAAAGGCAGGGAATTGGCGGCCCCTAGTGGGGATAGAGGGGGAGTGCTAGGGGACCATGACAACTCTTCAGAATTAAATACATTATATATAATTAGAAACCATGAATTCTGCTTATTTAGATTACAGTAAACTGTACAATAATTGGCTGTCACCAACAGCTAGTAATCTACTATATTTACTCAAATGACAAGATACTGTATTTATGGTTACAGTAAGATTCTGCTTAGCTTACAGTAATGATGCAGCAATGCAGCAAAAAACAGTATTATGCCGGCAACCCTGCTAGATACAATATGTTACAGAATTTAAATTTGCAGTATTTGAAAATTACAGTAACATGTACATGTGGACATGATGGTGTTCATAAAGAAAAACTTTAAACTTACTTGAATTATGTTTACACAAATGTTTTTATTATTTAGTTTTGTTTAATTCTGAAGAGGGGCCCTTGGACCATGAAATCACCGATTGCGTAATATTTTGAGCATGGTTGGAGTTGGCTGGTAACTTCATTTGAAAGGCATTAGGAAGAGTAACCTGCTGATGTTGAGATTTCTTCCGTGTACCGATAAGATCAATGTCGGGATGATGTCTTCTGATATGCGTGTGCTTATTTGATGTGTTGCCTGTCACCTGAGGAAGTTTTGTGAAACACTTACGACAAATTGTATGTATTCTGTCTACGACATGATTGCCATCCCTATACTCCACTGGATAACCAAAATATTCCCATACTACCGAGTTGTATGTGCCGCGTCTCTCACACTCCAGCGCCTCCATCCTCTGCCGAGTGGTAACAGGTGTGATAGCCGTGAGTGAAGGGCAGGAAGGGAGCTGCTCAGGGCTACAGGTGTGTCGCGTTGGCGGTCCCAGTCCCGCAAATTCAACAATAGTGAAATTAGTGAAAAAGCAATTAAACAATTCAATCAGTGCAATCAATACAATCAGTGAAGACAACCAATTAGTGAAGGAAGACAAAAAAAATAACTTGGTGAATAATAAGAATTAAATCAAGTAAATAATAAGTGCAATAAAAGTCAAACATTACGGAGCCTTGGCACCTTTTGTGACACTACAATCAGGGATGGGCAGTATTTATGATACATGTATTTCAAATACGTATTTCAAATACAAAACAGTATTTTGTAATTTGTATTTGATAGGGTTGATGAAAATGGCTTCATATTTTGAATCAAAATACTTTAGTGTTTTGTATTTTGTAGTTTAAAAATACTGTAAAATACTTTGTGAGAAGTCTACATGATGACATGCTGCCTCTGATTGGTGCCTACTCAGTAATTTGCCCAGACTTGTTGTGATCAGAACAGAAAATTGATCCATACCTGAAGAAGAAGGTCAAGGTGAGAAACGTGTAGGTTTGCCAGCTTTCCATCGATATTTTTGCATAAATTGCTACAATTTTTAACAGTTCATGTTAAGTTTTGGTGTTTGTTTTAGTAGCTTGGCTAAATCGTTTACCAATTAACGTAATGTTCTAGCTAACTATTTGACCCGAGTATCAGCCCTCACAGTTAACGTTAGCTTGCTACTTTCAGCCTATATTAAGTTTTCGGATGTGGACATTTTCCAGAAGCCAACTCAGAGCAAGGCAGAGCTGGAGGCTTTGTACTACTTTGAGGATCAAAGGAGGGACTTGGCATCTTTGGAGCAGTATCCCCTAATCAAGCACCTTTTTGTAAGGTTTAACACAATCATCCCATCCTCAGCTCCAGTAGAGCGTTTATTTTCCTTTGCTGGACTGATCAACTGGCCCCATCAACGTCTAAATGCCACAAAGTTAGTTTTGCTTAAAGGCATCAGTAGCTAAAGAGACTTCTGCAATGTAGGCCACAGGGCACACACACTCATTCAATACACTCCCTCTCTCTCTCTCGCACACCTACACACTCACTCAATCACACATTTACTCTCTCACCCACACTCACACATAAGCTCGACTGTTTTTGGTAGAACTTTTGAACTGTTTTGGAATACCTGGTCTGTATTATCTCTATTGTAGTATTCTCTATTGGAGTTTAAGTAAATGTTCTTACTACACTATTAATGTGTATGTGTCCTCTATACCTATATTCTGAGGCTCTCAATAGATTCAGTGGTTGGGGTTGGGTTAATACTCTTTGACAAGTTCTGTTGCTACTTTCTGATTACATTTCTGGCTACATTTAAAATCAAAACATATTGATCATTTAATAATTGTTGACAAAGTGCTAAAATGTTTGTTTTCAACTTCCAAATAGGTGTCCAATGATTGATAAATAAATAATTAATTGCTAAATGATTGTACCCTAATTGAAGTAGCTGTTTAGTAGGATCATGATTTTGCATACCATTGCATGAATGACTGCCTGACACATAATTTATTATATTTATGATCAATCAAATGAGTAATTACTTAGAAACTAGTTGCTTTGAATAAAGGTGCCATCGGTTGTCTTCTTATGAATGACTTGTTTGTCATTGAGTCAGTGTTGCTGATGCAAAGTAGGCCCTTCATTACCAAAACCAAGTAACTAAATTAGGAAACAATTATGAGTCATTAGCAAACTGTTAGTTAAACATTAAACTGTTGGCTACTTTAAAACTAACCTTCATCTAGGTGATCACAGGGATATGTGAATATTTGATGTTAACTGGTTGCAGATGTCAGATTTATCGCATCGAACCAAGTCTACTTAAAAACATGCATTTCATATTAAATAAGTAACTGTGCAGTAGCCACTTGGAGAATTAAGTTTGCACAGATTAAAACACAATAGTAAACATTACGTTTCCCACACCAGTAAGACATGTAAGATCGTATATTCAAATCACTCAGCTGAGACATTACAGGGAGCAGAACTTGCAGGTCTTTGTGCAGCAGTCCCGAAAGTCTACCCTAAGAGATAAGTGCACTCTTTATTACACACCGTGAGAAGTAAAGACACAGAATTGTTTATTGTCATTGCAACAAAATACTGTGTGCTGTAGCCTGAAAGAAAAAGACATTAGAACAAAGGATTCAATTTTGCACATATCATATTATTAACAGTGTTCTATTTACCTGCTGCAATTTCTTCTCTGCCCTGTGAAGAGAAAGAAAGGGAAGGGAAGCATTAGACTTACTCTTCTTTTAATTTAATATTTTATGCCATGTGGATTTAAAGCATTTTAGTTAGTTTTAACGTTTTCGTATTTAATGTGCTGTACTGCGGCTGCAGACTTCATGCCCTGCACTGCCTGTGCTGTACTTGTATTTTTTTCCTTGTCTTCAAATGCTGTTGACTTGTCTGTTTTTCATAATAAATTAATTATACTTTACCTGAGTTTGTGTTGGTGTGCTGGGATCTTGATAATGGCCCACGCGGGGAAGTTAAGGGTGGTTTGAGCTCCCCTTATCTTAAACCGTGGGGTGGTGTAGTGCAGTGTTCCTGTGCCAGAACACCTTTGACATGGGACATAAACACCCAGAGGAAAGAACTCAGGTTTTGAGTTGGATCCAAGCTCTAGTGGGTCTGGTGGGTGGTTGCTGGACTTTCTCTGACAGGGCACAGAGTAAGGGTTAATGGGGTCCTCTCTGAGGAACAGCTATCCTCCACAGGGTCTCCCCAGGGCTGTATCCTCTTCCCCTTGCTGTACATCTTATATACTGACTTGTGTAGGAGCCACCATGACAACAGAAGCATTATAAAGTACACAGAAGACTGTGGTCCTCAGTCTGCTACAGGGGGACTAGTCAGAGCATGGGGTCATCCTAGATGACTTTGTGGAGTGGTGTAAAGCCTCTTTTCCTGATATCAATGTTTAAATAAAACCTAGGAGATTATTATTAGTTTCAGGAAACAGACACTCAATCCAATTCAGACAATTATTGACAACAAACCGGTTGAAATAGTAGGTACACAAATATATGATAAGTTGCAATGGGAGCAAAACACCAATGCCATTCATTCTAGTGCAGCAAAGACGGTTTCCTCTGAGGAAACTTAATTAATTTAATGTAGACAAGCCAGTGATGACACTGTTTTACAGGTCTTTCATCGAATCAGTCATCACCTTTGCCATCTGCTTGTGTAGTACTCCTGTTAAGGATGACATTAAATTAATACACGTTCAAGAAATGCTTCTTCACCGATGCTTTATCATGAATGAATCTCAACATAAATGAATACAAATTATGTACATTAACACATGTGCATAGTCTCAACACAACTTTGAATTACATGCTGTTAATGTAAACACTTTCACAATTTCATTCATGCCATGTATGTAAATAAGTTCACTCAACTACACAGCCTACTCATGATGTCATATACATACTCACACTATCAGTGAAACAGCATGAAATAAACCCACAACACAGAATTAATGAATGAAGGAAAACATTAAACACATACAATAACACTACATATATACTGTCTGTAATTCAGTAATCTCATTCACCAGCATGCACGCTAATCGCGGCACATTTGCTAACCATGTGTTCAGCACCGATCGTTAACATTAAACACAGTTTACAGACATAACACTCATACACATCTCGTAAAACAATCAATATAGAAAACAGTCTTTCTTATAAAGCAATTGGAACAATGATGGTGTGCATTTTGTACATTTTATACCTGTTAAGTATGATATTAAATGAATACACGTTCAAGTGATGCTTCTTCACCGATGCTTTATCATGAATGAAGCCTATAGCGAGAACTCCCTCATCCCACATCAATCAGCTACAATAATATATAATGTATTAATTTGAAACATTAATGCTTATTATAGAACCAAAAATATTTGTAATAAGCATTTTGATGAAAACAGTATTGAAAATAATTATATAAATCGAACATAAATCTGTAAAGAATCCCTTAAGCAGATACACTTGAAAACACAAAAATACATAAGAAAACTGTGACAGTGCTAATAATCATGCAACATATCATGGGGAGAAAAATACAAAGGAATAAAATCTATCAAGGAATAATAAACTGTTATATGTCACGGTTTCCATGCACTCACCCTGTCTCTCCACTAGAGGCTACTGTTTCCCTGCCTTTTCCTTCACTTCTCCCTGCTCTCATCTGTCACTCTGTCTATTAACATTCCGGTCACCCATGTGCACTCCTGTTCTATCCCTCTGTTCCGATTCGTCCTGCACCTTCCTACCAGGTTTCCTGTCCCTTTATAATCCCCTCACTTCCCCCAGTCGGGGCGAAGTTTTGTCAGTTCCATCTGCAATCCCTAGCCTTGTCCCAGTGCCTGTTCCAGTCTTGTTCCCTCAAGCCCTGTACCTGCCTTGTTCCCTAGACTTCCTGCCTGTACTTCCCGACCACGTCTCCGTCTCGCCTTTGCCTGCTCTGTTCGTCCGATCGCCTGACCATCGCCTGTTCCCACGACCACGTCTTCGCCCAGCCCTGCTTTGCCCACATACCCGACCCACGCCTGTCCGACCATCCTGCGATCCAGCACTGCACTTGGGTCCCCTGTTCCCGTGTCCCCGAGGTAAACGTGACATTATAAATATAATGAGAATTATCCAGTGTAAAATACTGTTTTATTGTTTCAAGTATTTTACATGTCAATAATAAAAACACTCAATACAAATTTTAATACTTGTGATTAAAAATTTAAAAAAATCAATTCTTAAAATCTTAGTGATTTAACGAAAACAAAATACTTAACTTCAAATAAACAAGTGCACAAAACAACAAAACAAACGTGATTAAAGCAAAACTGCTACCAACAAAAAGGTCAAATACATTGATAATAACTGAAAATGCACTGGACAAAATAAAGAAACAATTAAAAAGGTAAAAATAAAAAAAACAAAAACGGTCCAATGCATTTAAAATTAAATCCAAAACGGACAATGTATTTGTCAAAAAAATAGAACAAAACTAAACCAAAAAAGCCCTAAACAATTAGTGTTTTAAAAACAACTAAATCTTTAAAAACAGTTAAAATTCATTTTTAAAAGTCATTTTAAAAGCAATCATTCATAAAGGATCTTGGACTCGGGCTCCAGCAGGGGGAACTGACCGTCCCCGGAGGTGGGTCCCATCATGGGATCCTGAGCTCCCCCAGATCTTGTATATGCCAGTTCTTATAGGCTTCCTCCTTGCCCCTCTGATGGACCTCCAGATTGACGTAGTCTCTCACTAGCACCATGCCCCTCCACGCGATGACAATCGGGTCCAGCTCCTGCTTATTAAAAAGGCAGATGTTCCGTCCCTCCCACAGGGCCTGCTTCACTGTGCAGACGACACGCCACCAGCACCTCAGGGAGGGAGATGTTAGTCCCCTGGCAGGGTCATAAAGAATCCGCTGGGCGGTCGTCCGCACAGGAACGGCAAACCTGCGGAGGAACGGGAAAAACAGGAGCCAGACCCTGCAGGCGGAGGGGCAATCCCTAAAGATATGAGCCTCCGTCTCCTTCCCCAGACAACCCTTATAGGGGCAGGTGTCATAAGGAGCTATGCCCCTTCTGTGCATGAACACTCGGGTGGGGAGACACCAACTCACAGCCATCCAGGAGACATCTTTCTGTGTATTCGTGAGGCAAACGTGCGTAGCGTTAGCCCAGATAAACCGGCAGGTTTCGGGAGGGAAATCTTCTATCCGGCTGGTCTCCTGGGTAGATCTCATCTGGCTACAGATGGTCTTATAATCCCAGGAGGCCAGCACGACTTTATGGAGGCCTACTTCGAGCGCAAAGGCTCGGAGCGCCCTGTAGAACGGCGGGGGATCCCACGAGTGCGGCCTGGTGTTATCCATGGCGCAGAGGCCGAATGGTCTCAGGCTGCTGGCAAAATAAAAGCGGTTCATAAAACTCACTTTCTTGCCAGTAGCCTGGATGTTCTTGACCACATAGGCCAGCCCCTGCGCCTTTATCAGCCGCACAACGTCCGGGACCCCCCTGCCTCCATCCAGGGTACCCTTCACCATCTGCACTCTTTTCAGCCTCTCCATTTTGCTCCCCCAGACAAACCGAAATATAATTCGGGTCATTAGTTTTGCGATGACCTTGTCTGGGGGGAAGATCATTCCTACGTAGAGGAGTATCGGGAAGAGGATGGCCTTTACGACCAGCACCTTACCAGCCATAGTCAAGGTCCATGTGCTCCAGCCGTGAATCTTCTTTTGGACCTTAGATATGGCCTCCTCCCAGCTCCGGGTGCCCGTGTTGGTCCCGTCGATCGTGATCCCCAGAACCTTGATAAACGGCTTCACAGGGAACACGGTCGGCGGGCCCCGGTCGACAGGCCATGCCCTGGAGAGGTAGACCTCGCTCTTGGCCTTGTTGACAGCGGCCCCCGTCGCCCTGCAGAAGCCGTCCAGCAGTTCCTCGACCCTGGCCACGGACGGAGCGTCCGTGCAAACCATGGCCACGTCGTCCATGTAGGCCAGGGCCTTCAGTTGCTCTCCGCCGGAACCCGGGAGATGGAAACCTGTCACCCGGACATCCCGGCGGATCGCCTGCATGAACGGCTCCAAACAGAGGACGTACAGCAGGGCCGACAGGGGACAACCCTGCCGGACCCCCGACCTGACCGGAAATGGTTCGGTCAGGTGGCGGTTCACAAGGACCCTGCTGCTTAGACCGCTGTAAATGATCTTAACCCATTTCCTCAGGCCAAGAGCGAGACCCATCCTCTCCATGCCGAGCTGCAGGTATTCGTGGCCCACTCTGTCGAAGGCTTTCTCCTGGTCCAAGCTGATTAGGACCAGGGGAAGCTCTCTCTCGTTCGAGTAGGCCACGACATCCCTGAGCAGCATGGCGTTGTCGGCCGCCGATCTCCCCCGGGCACCACAGACCTGGTCGGGACCCACGACTTGAGGGAGTGGCCGCTGCAGCCGGAGCGTCAGTGCTTTGGCCAGTATCTTGTAGTCGGTGCACAGGAGGCTGACCGGCCGCCAGTTCCTCAGATCTTTTTGGTCTCCCTTCTTGTGAAGAAGGGAGAGGATACTCTTCTTCATAGAAGGGGCCAATCTGCCCTCTCTGTACATCGACCCCAAGACCTGGGCCAGATCTTCTTTAAGCACCTCCCAAAAGATCTTATAGAACTCAGCAGGGATCCCGTCGGGACCCGGTGTCCTTCCAGAGTTAAGACTCTTTATCACCTGGGAGAGTTCAGTGGTGGTGATCTCTGGATCCTCCTCCTCCTCCTCGTCCCCCTCATTGCGGGACTCCAACAGGGACAGAAAGTGATGGATCAGATTTTGATCCACCACCTTCTGATCATACAACTCCCTGTAGAAATCCCGCACCACTGTCTCAACAGCCTCTCTGCCCTCCACCTCTTGCCCCGAGGAGTCGATCATGGAGGACATTGCAGGCCGCCTCTCCTTCGTTTTCTTGAAGAAGAAGCAGCTGCATTTCTCATCGTCCTCCATGATGCAGACCCTGGAAAGGACCTTGATCTTCTCTTGCTCCTCCCGATAGAGGGCGGATAGACTCAGTTTGACCCGAGCCACCTCCTCAGCTAGGTCGAAGCCTCTGAGCTGTAAAAGACTCAGGCGCTGGAGGCGGGCGTTTAGATGGGAATATCTCGCCCGCCTCTCACGAGCTTTCCGTTTCCCCAGCTGAATGAAGTAGCCCTTGGTCCTTTTCTTCACCATCTCCCACCACTCTATGGGAGAATCAAAAAGGTCCTTCAGGGTCCTCCATTCCTCGAGGCGTCTGCTAAAGGTCTTAATAACACGAGGGTCATCGAGCAGGGAGGTGTTGAGCTTCCAGACCCCAGGCCCCGACTCCCATGTGCTCGGGATGAGCACCTCTGTCGTCAGGAGCCTGTGGTCTGAAAAGAAGACCGCCTCCGAAGACATGGCGGTCCTCTCCAGTGGCTTACTGAGGAGGACGAGATCTATCCTGGAGAAGGAGGAGCCAGAAGAACTCACCCAGGTGAACAAGGGGACCAGGTCCCGACCTGCGTCGCAGAGTTCAAAGTCCTCCACGAACGCAGCGAGGTCCCTGCTGGATCTATCGTTGCGGGGCTTACTCCGGTCTACATCCCTCAGAGCACAGTTGAAATCACCTGAAATGATAACTGGTAAGGTGCCGATCAGGAGCGGGCGTAGCTGAGGGAGAAAGAGGACTCTCTCTCTCTGGCTGGTGGGGGCATAGACATTGACCAGCCTCAATACAGCCCCCTTGTATTTAAAATCGAGGCTGGCCAGTCTGCCCGCCTCTATAACCTTAAATGCTTTTACCTCTATGAAGGGGTTTTTCAGGAGTACGGCAATCCCGTCCGCTCGGGACACATTGGACCCCGACCAGAAGGATTCTCCTAGGGTCCAAGTGTCCCGGAGATCTTTATATTCCTTTTGGAACGGGATGCCGCACTCCTGCAAACAAATGATATCCGCCTTCATTCCAGCCAGAGAGTTTAAAACATCGGTCCTCTTTTTCACCTCAGCAATGCTCCTCACATTTATTGATATAATAATTAGTGCCATAATGGCTGTGAGGGCAATTACCCGCTCCGTAACAATCATGTAAAGAAACCTCTCATCCCCACTCCTCTCTTCTCCCTCACCTAGCTTAGCGCTAGCACCCATCATTTCAATCATTTGCCTCACCGCTTGATCCTCTAGGAAGACTATGGGGGGGACTCGGCTCCCGCCACCCGGTAAGGCTGACGAAACTCCACTGGGCTCAGGGCCCGTGGTGCTGGAGGTTCTCCCTGGTTCCTTTGTGGCCGAGGCCCGACGAGCAGATGGCAGGGCAGAGACTTTGTGTACAACTGGGGAGAGAACTGGGTAGACCCCGCTAGTTGTTCTTTTTACTAATGGTGGGGGAGGGGGTGGTCTCTCCCTTCCCGGCTGTCTGCTGCCGCAGGCCTCCTCCCCCAGCGCCAGTGACCTTGCCATTACGTCCCTTAGGTCTTTATGGCAAAAGACACTGGCGCCGACTCTCCTCTCTTGAGGACCTGCGGCTCTCCCACTACTGCCGGGAGGGCATACCTGACCCCTCCCCTGGGAGAGTCTCAGTTGTGGGGCAGGAGGAATGTTATTTCTAGGGGGCCTCTCATCCACCAGGCTGCCCACTCGGGGCAGTGGAGAAGGCCCACTGCTCTCCTCTCCGGAGTCAGAGTGGGGCGTGTAGAAATTAGAGGGAGAGGTCCCTGCAGCGGGGGAGGAGCTGGCAGGGGGGGGAGAATCTGCAGAGTGGATCCTTTTATTCATCATACCCCCCCTACCCATGCTCCTCTTTTCTGCTCTCCTCCTCTTCCCCGCTACCACTGTCCACTCCCCCTCTGCCTCCACTTCTGACCCAGAGTCAGAGAGGGAGCCTATGAGACTCCTGAGGACTGTTTCCTCTCTACCCCCATCTTGGGGTATCACCTTTGGAGGAGCCTCCACTTGATTCTCTCTCTCTCCACCACCCCCGAGGGCCCGCGCCCTATTTGCATAGGAGGAGGGACAATTCCTGAAGAGATGCCCTCCCCCACTGCACAGGTTGCAGGCCCTCTCCTGCTTGCAGGCCCTGGTCAGATGTTCTCCGCCGCAGACCTTGCACTTAACAACAGTGCAGGCTGCGGCTAAATGACCCAGGGCCCCGCAGTTCCTGCATAATTTGGGCATGCCATGGTAGAAGACAAGCCCCCTATTTGCTCCTAGTACCACGGTGCTCGGCAGATGGCGTACTCCGCCGATGGCGGTCACTTCCACCTGCAGGCGCACCTGCCACCGCCGAGCACCGGTCCAGACCCCGTCCTCATCATTAACTCTCCTGCTTTCAGACAGGATCACAGTGTCTCCTCAGCCAGACCTCTACATCATGCTCTGCCACTGCTTCATTATAAAACTGGATAGTTACTATTTTAATCTCTCTATCAGTCAGGGCATCGACCACAAAGTCACTCAGGGGCATACTATCTTTTGTTTCTCTGTATAGATTCCAGAAACTCTCCAGCACTTGAGGGTTCTTAAAACTCACCTCAAACACGTCCCTAGGTCCAGGCAGTTTAACCACGCAGTTCAGCTCAGAAGGGGCAAAGCCCAGGCCCCTCTGCAGCACGGACCTGCTGAACTCCAGCCGGGTGAGGGCCGCGGTCTCGGCTCCAGCCTCACGGCTGAAGCGCACCGCATTATGGCGCCTCACACCGGCGGTTCGCTGGGTCATGCTGCGCTTTCCTACCTGGGAGAAGGGTCCAGAGGCTCTCAATCCGGAGGTCGGGGCAAGTCCACCTGGCTGGGGAGCAGCTTCCACCTCCGGGGCTCTTGCAGGGAGCGGGCCTTGCGGGGAGAAGTCCGGGCCCTGGCTGCAGGAGGCCTCCCTCAGGGACGTTGCCGATCGGCCTGGTCGGTCCCTGGGATCCGAGGCCTCTCCTGGATCCTGGCTGATGACGTCAGCAGGGAGCAGTCCTGGTCAGGCCGGGCTCCGGGTAGATGGTCGGCCGGGCTTCTGGATGGGACCCACTCCGTGAGGAGTCCGCCGACTCCTCTGGCTAGGTCCCCTGTCACTCCCGGTCCGTCCCAATCTCCACTCGCCTCGACCTCTGGACCGCTCCAAGGACCCAGGACTCTGCAGCTCTGTCAACCGGCACCTCCCCGTCTCGTCTGGTCTGGCCTGATGGATCAGCTCCCTGCAAGGAAAAGAAAGAGACTGTCAAATACAGTTCGATGCCCCCTGCTGGACAAAGGTTTCTCTCACTATTGGAGGGAAACCCAAGTCCAAGATTATCCAGTGTAAGGAGAATTATTCAGCATACCACACTTGTTTGTCAACCTGAAGGTGAAGTGGAAGGCAAAATTGCAAAGGGTGGTTAGCATAGGCTCCAAGATTGTGGGGATTCCTCAAAAGTCTCTCAACGTTATGAAAATCATGTGGTCCGCAAAGCACGTTCGATCCTGGGGAACTCCTTACTGCTATCTGGGAGGAGATACAGGGTACCCAGACTCGAGTTTGCATAGCAGCTCTTCATTCCAATTAAGTACCCCCCTGTAATGCGGGTGATCTTATAGTGTCAAAAAAACAAGGAAAGCAGAGTGCCCGGCCATCGTCTTTTTGCTCATTGGGCCCACGATGGCCCGATGTTCAAAACAATGATGGCCCGACGTCGGGCCATCCGACTCTAAAATGTGTATTATCCAATACACTGAGTTATTTTAAACAGTGACGTATTATACACGCTCAACAGAACCATTCATACATATGATATTTTAAAGTTGTACAAGTCAATGTAATAAAACAAGTTGCACTGATATCGTATCTGTCGGCATTTAGTCAGACATGATCCATCTCACCAACTGTAACTGCTGTTCGACCATGCCAACCATAATCCGACATCGGCTATACGTCACCCACCCCCCCCCGACCAAACTGTTCTTCGACCATGCCAACCATATGCCGACGTGGGAAATACATCACCCCCCTACTGTGACTGTTGTCAAACCATGCCAACCATATACCGACGTCGGCCCAACGTCCTGTGCTATCTGGGTAAGTTGCGTACTAGCTAGTACAGTATCATCCCTAGCTGCGGACTAAAGTTAGTACCCATTGCAACAAAAAAGAGGAGGAGCAAAGTTGGAGACTAGCTGATCCTCAGCTTTAGTACCGTACTAATGCTGCATTCTAGACAAACTCGGATGTTGGAAGTTCCTACACTCTTAGAAAAGGGGGTTCTTTGCAACACTCAATGGTTTCATATAGAACCATTTTCATTCTCAAGTGAAGAAAGGGTTCTTTATACAACAAACAGTTCTTTATGGAACAAAATAACTGTTTGTTGTATAAAGAACCCTTTCTTCACTTGAGAATGAAAATGGTTTGTTTGTTCTTTGCTTGTATCTCACCTCTCCCTGACCAGCATTTGCGGGGAGAGGCCAGAAGCAGAGGAGGCCAATCAGTCCTGAAAGTACTCCGTCTGTACTTCACCCACCCCCCTGGAGACAGCTAAGCGGCAATGGAGTTCCATACCCATTGCCGCCTCTGCGTCCATGCGGTGCAGTTCACCAGGGAAGGCGGAGGAGACCAGCAGATGTCAAGACTCCAGTTCAGCAGGGAGGTGCTGCAAAAAGGTATGGGCTTTGCTCAAAAGGACCTAAACTGTCTGGTGAAACTGCCACATAAAGAAAGACATCTTCGAGGTAAGTTTTGCCAACCATGATTTGCTAGAGGAGTGCTACAGTGTAAAGAGAGAAAGAGAGAAATATAGGGAGCTGGCGGGTTTCGCGATGATAATCCTGTTGGACATTCGCTATAGAATAGTTACTGTGCAGTTTTTCTGTAAGACGGTCTCTGGCAAGGACGTGGAGATCTGGCTCGCGAGGTTCAGTGAACTCTCTACGCGAATAGTAAAGGTGTTGGATGGGGACAGTGTGTGGGGGGAGTGTGGCAGTGCCGGATCCGGTTGAGGTGGAGTGTGGAGAACCCGGAGAAGATCTGCCACCTCCCCAATACTATACAGATAGGAGAAGCAAAGGAGCTGGTCTACTGTGATGGGATGCCAAAACTCAGCAGACGGTGTCAACGTCTAAACCACATTGTTGTCCAGTGCACAGCGGTGGTCTGCTGCAAGTGCAAAGGAGGTCACCTGACACACGCCTGCAGAGAAAAGATACTCTGCAACCTCTGTGGCTGTGAGGGCCATATTTATAAGAGCTGCCCACAGTCGTACACAAATAGTCGGGTCTCCCTTCTCACGGACCAGTAATTCTATTCCGGACCCTGAGTCGGAACAGGAGGGATGCCCAGCACAGGAGGAGGAGGGAGAAGGAGAGAAAGATCAGATAAATGCCCTGGCTCCAGAACCTCCCCCTCCCCCTACCTTCGTGGTGGACAGAGAGGAGAATATTGCCAAGAATTCAAACATGGAGGACATTCCTCTCTGGCGGAAGCCCAAGATAGTCGAGCACCCCCCCCCCTTGCAGGAACCAGGGCAGAAGCCCCACTCCCTCCTCCAGTGAATACCGGGGTTGCAGAGTCCAGAACATCGGGCTCTGCCACGGTGGACCGGCCCCCTGAAAAGAAAACCAGAGTGAGAGAGTGGAGAGCAGAGCCTCAGGAGCCGGGTTGAAGGACAGCATATTCGAGACCGGCTCGCAGGAGAGAGCCAGCCCTCCCTCCAGCTGCAACGGACCGGTGGTGAGAGAAAGTCCCAGAACCAGTGCAGCTGAAGGGTGAATTAGATCAGCTGCTGGCTCGTATAGAAAGAAAAGCAAAGGCCAGAGACATCGGCGCTGTACAGGGGTCCGACAGGAGAAGAATTGCGAAACCACCAGCTCACCAGAAGAGTGCCTCCTCTAGCCACCTCGGAGATGTTGCAGTGGCGTCAGCCAGCGGTGGAGGTAAGGGGGATAGAGGAGCAGCCGGCCCATGGTCTCACACTCCAAGGGTTCCATACCTGGAGGAAGGAGGCGGGGAGAAATTTACGGACATGTTGGGGGCCAAGGCCTCCGTGACGGAGGAGGAGTCAGCCAAACAACCAAGGGAGGGGAGGGGAGTTGCTGAAAGGCACTCCTCCTTCTAATACGTCTGGTCCAGGGGTTCTTGGGCCCCCACCTCAGGGCTGCTCCTCAGGAGCAGAGCCCGACCTGACATGCTGGTCTCTGTAGTATAGGCGTTGAGTGAAGCTTCCTATGTGCACCGGACTGGTTCTTTGTCTCGATCTCTCTCTGCAGGCTTGTGAGGAGCCGAGGTGCTGGTGCCTAGACAACATCCACACACCGTGAGGGTGCCAGCGAGGTGACCACGGCCTGCGGAGAGGGGAGTTAGTATACCAGTGACAGGAACCAGTATGAAGTGGAGAATCAGCCCTGGGAAGCAGAGGAAGAACTTCTCCATCAGGACTGTGAGGGTCTCCTCTGCAGGATTGATGTTAAAGCATTTGTTTTTTATTTTAGAAAATGATATGTATAGTAAATTGTTATTGTTTTCAAATGTTTTCAAACCACTGTTGTCACTTGTTTAAAGATTTTGTTTATTATTTTTATGAATGCATTAGACTTGTTTTGCTTTGTTTTGTTGAAACAACATCCTTTTGTTTTGATTGATTTAGTTATATTCATTTATTGTTTTGATGACACTTATTCACTAGTATTTGGTTTTGTTTTTAGTTCTTTTGAAATCATTTTAATTTGATTTTAGTAACGAATTTTAAATGAATTTTAGAAATGGATTTAATTTTTTTTAAATCATGAGTATTAAAATTTTGTATTTTTTTTATCTTGTAATGTAAAATAATTCATTTTAATAAACTGTATTTACTAAATCTTTCCATGGAGGGGAATGTGGATGAGTTTGTACCATTTTTGGGAGGTCCCACTCCTCTTTGCAGATCCTCTCCAAGTCATTAAGGTTTCGAGGCTGACGTTTGGCAACTCGAACCTTCAGCTCCCTCCACAGATTTTCTATGGGATTAAGGTCTGGAGACTGGCTAGGCCACTCCAGGACCTTAATGTGCTTCTTCTTGAGCCACTCCTTTGTTGCCTTGGCTGTGTGTTTTGGTTCATTGTCATGCTGGAATACCCATCCACGACCCATTTTCAATGCCCTGGCTGAGGGAAGGAGGTTCTCACCCAAGATTTGAAGGTACATGTCCCCGTCCATTGTCCCTTTGATGTGGTGCAGTTGTCCTGTCCCCTTAGCAGAAAAACACCCCCAAAGCATAATGTTTCCACCTCCATGTTTGACGGTGGGGATGGTGTTCTTGGGGTCATTCCTCCTCCTCCAAACACGGCGAGTTGAGTTGATGCCAAAGAGCTCGATTTTGGTCTCATCTGACCACAACACTTTCACCCAGTTCTCCTCTGAATCATTCAGATATTCATTGGCAAACTTCAGACGGGCCTGTACATGTGCTTTCTTGAGCAGGGGGACCTTGTGGGCGCTGCAGGATTTCAGTCCTTCACTGCGTAGTGTGTTACCAATTGTTTTCTTGGTGACTATGGTCCCAGCTGCCTTGAGATCATTAACAAGATGCTCCCGTGTAGTTCTGGGATGATTCCTCACCGTTCTCATGATCTTTGAAACTCCACGAGGTGAAATCTTGCATGGAGCCCCAGACCGAGGGAGACTGACAGTTATTTTGTGTTTCTTCCATTTGCGAATAATCGCACCAACTGTTGTCACCTTCTCACCAAGCTGCTTGGCGATGGTCTTGTAGCCCATTCCAGCCTTGTGTAGGTCTACAATCTTGTCCCTGACATCCTTGGACAGCTCCTTGGTCTTGGCCATGGTGGAGAGTTTGGAATCTGATTGATTGCTTCTGTGGACAGGTGTCTTTTATACAGGTAACGATCTGAGATTAGGAGCACTCCCTTTAAGAGAGTGCTCCTAATCTCAGCTCGTTACCTGTATAAAAGACACCTGGGAGCCAGAAATCTTGCTGATTGATAGGGGATCAAATACTTATTTCCCTCATTAACATGCAAATCAATTTATAACTTTTTAGAAATGCGTTTTTCTGGATTTTTTTGATGTTATTCTGTCTCTCACTGTTAAAATACACCCACCATTAAAATTATAGACTGATTATTTCTTTGTCAGTGGGCAAACGTACAAAATCAGCAGGGGATCAAATACTTTTTTCCCTCACTGTATATATATATATATATATATATATATATAATCTGTTTAAAATGTAATTAGTGTGTGTGTGTGTGTGCCGTCCTGGGATATATGTGGGGACTCGTGCCGCTCTCTGTTATCTTAGTGGGGACTTCATCCAACTCCCTGGAGAACTGCCACACAAACAGGGTTCAGATCTCATTCTACTATTGCGTGTTAATATTTCTCATATTTAAAGTGTTCCCTTATTCCCTGGGCTAATTTTGAAAAGGTTACCATACAGAGGTGTGTGATGTCATTGTGTACTATTCAAGTGGGGACTTGTGTTGCTCTGTGCTATCGCAGTGGGGACTCTACTGGGGCTGGTATTATAAGATGTTATGAGGCCTGTGAGGATGTGGACAACACAATAAGATGATCTTTAACATGTTTTTCTTTGTTTGTTTTATATATTTATATATTATTTATTTTCTAACAATATAGTCAAACACACACCCTGGTGTGTGAGTGTCGTTCTGGCTTATTTAAGTGGGAACTATAAACACAATCGCGGATGGGAATACTTCCATAATATATTTAAAAATACATTTCTATTATTCTATTATTTCTGCTTCTGATGTGTTAAATGCTGTCTTGCATTGTACTTTCACACATACACACTGGTGTGGGAGTGTCGGTCTGTGCTTTCCAAGTGGGGACTTGTGTCATTGGTTACTATCCAACTGGGGACACAGGGGTGTGAGTGTCGTCCTGCACCATATAAGTGGGGACCCGTGTTGTTCTGCCACCTATAATCTGGTGTCTATTAACGTGTGTCAATTTCAGACTACAACAGTTAAACAGGAATGAGAAGATATTTTTCGGCGTTGACAGGTTTTATTTCTAAAATTGTCAAACAAAACAGTTTAATGCAGCACTCATTTATATTTAAGAAAATACTAAATGACATCACACATTCTAAAGTTTATGACTCACAGAATAACATTTCTTATTGATTTCTCAAATGTCATGAATAATAAACTCCAACTGTTAAACTTATCTAAACTTTGTCGCAGAGAGGCCTCTCTGTCTTCAGGCTCAAATAAAAATACACGGCACGAGGTCCGTGTGGTTGGGAACAAAGACAGTCGATGCTCCTGGAAGTTGGGGTTTCGCGAAAGTAGAGTCTTTTCCAAACAGATTTTCCAATGTTGTGCACAGGATGTCTTCTTTGCAAGCAGGGTTTTCCACCGTAGTTACTTGAAGACAAAGTCTTTGAGGAAAGCAGGGCCTTGTTCGTTTCCAAGGGTCAAGTTTCTTAAGACTCAATAGCTATTTAAATGACTGAACACTTCTGTATTACAGTCGACTTAGTCAATTCCCCAGATATTTTCACAGCAGGGATTCCAAGAAATTTGGCCCATTCTAGGTGAGCCAACTCCAAAACTGTCACTTTGACATAGAACAGTTCATGGGCTGATGAGCTCTGGAATTCTGGTAACTTTGGGGGAGAAGTCTTCTTTAGATCAGAGCATTCCAGCTAAGGGCTAGAATGCTCTATCAAAATACATCCCCCCTTAACTCTACAATGATGATGATTTACACAAAAATTCAATTAGACTGATTGGGGTGAGGGGCAAAATAACCAGTAGATCAATCAGAAAAATACTAATATTTGGTTGATTTAAACCAGGGGTCTCCAACAGGTCGATTGCCAGTGACCAGAAGCTCGCGGGACATCTCTGAGGGGCTCGCCCAATGAATTATAAAATACATGCAAAAGACCCGCCGCCTCGGGTCACTGCGGAGAAAATACCATCAGCACCACCCCCCCCGCAAGGGATCGCCGCAGAGATCCATATCCATAGTAGTTCCCATGTTAAAAAAGGTTGGAGACCCCTGATTTAAACTATGTTATATATAAAAAGTAAACTACAACACAGTACAATGGTAAAAGAAGTAGATTAGTATTAATGTAATATTGGTCTTTTTTTTCTTTGGTATCAGTAAATAGTACACAAATCAATTTCAGCTCTATATAAAAGCATATGTAGTTGATTTCCAACATACCCCATATGTTAAAAATGTAAATAGTGTGTGTGTGTGTAATCCTGGGATATATAAGTGGGTACTCGTGTCACTCTCTGCTATCTAAGTGGGGACTTCATTTTATTAAATTCCTCAGAGAAATGCAAACAAAATGGGGGATGAGATTACTTCCATAATATATTTAAAAATACATTTCTATTATTTCTGCTTCTGCTGTGTTAAATGTTGTCTTGCATTGTACTTACACACACACACTGGTGTGTGAGCGTCGGTCTGTGCTATCCAAGAGAGGATTATGTCATTGGTTACTATCCAACTGGGGACTGTGTTGTAAAGTTTAGTTTCTCCACAGGGAATTAAGGACCCGTGATTACATATCATACACAAGCAAACTGAAAAATTCAGAATTATACATTTCATTTAGTAGTTGGCAGTAAAACTATTGACTTATAACTCCAGTTATGCTCACACAGGCGTGTGAGCGTTGGTCTGTACTGTAACGGTACTTGTACGTAAATGCTGGGGTGCCAGGCAAGGATTAACCTTTACCAATGTAAGTTTTAATTTATCTTGTAAAGTACAAATAATTACAGGGACTCAGCAGCAAACCTACATCTTTCCCACTGAACCCCAACACCAGAGAAATAAATAGGATTATAGAGAGGAAAACAAAAGTAGTAATACAGACATTTACAATTTTAATTACTTCCCCAGCAGTTTTTTGTTGTTATTATTTTCTTTCAGATATATAACACAGTTTCACAATTACTATTACAATTACAGTTTACATTGATGATCACACATTTCCGTCCATCTAAAATCCATAAACATGACACTGGATCACTAATCATCACACAGGCGGTAATAAGGTAATATAATATACACAGCTACATAAATACATATAAATAACTTCAGTATATAACCTTTCAGATCAAATCTAAAATGTAAATGTACCAGGCATGGCTCTCAATGTGGAGGGCTGTTCAGTGTCTCTAAACTGTGGTCTTAACGCTGGTAAAATGACAACATCTTTTAAATTAACAAAATAATACGTTGGCATTTACTTGAACAAAATATTCCAGGTATGCTTTTAAGCCTCACCTCTGCTACTTATAGCCATCAAGGTCCGGAATGAGTTTGCCTTTTGCCCTCAGGCTTCAGTGACGTTAGCACCTGGCAGAAGTATCTATGTAGTAAAATACCCATTCATGAAATCATACAGACCGGGACACCTACAGCTTTTCATGCTTATACATCTGGATAAAGTATACAATGAAACTTAACATGAAACTGTAGACTGACCGAAAAAGTCTGCAAGATCGGCATAAGATTTCCTTGGTCCAGACATTGGTAATCTTCCGTATTAATGTGTAGTTTCTTCACTTGACTGCTTCAAGTGACAATAACTTTCAGAATATCGTTGCCTTATTAATACTGTTGCAGATGGGTGTAGGTCTGTGTGTCACAACCTTTTGCCATGTCACCCAGCCATAAGTCAACAAGACAGTTGTAATATCACAAGCTGAACCCTGGAGGGCGGCCTAACACCACTTCATTTATGAGACTCCTAAAAAGTCAGGCTATGCTATACATTTGTATATATATGTATGCATATTACTTTATAGCTACCTAATCATTAAGAGAGAGGGGTTTAAACATCTGGATATTATAAACCGTTTTATTGAATTGATGTTAGAAAGTACCTTTTTAACGCACTATATTCTCTTCAGCCCATCTTTTCACACATTTTATATTAATTTATGGCCTGACTTGTGCAGAGATGCTTTTTATACTTGGGAGAAAAAAAAATGCTAAGTAAATATACATAAATAAAATACAAAAATTATGTTTTCACCCATGGTGTGATTCAAACCCACAGCCTTAGACCACTCGGTCACACCAATGCACATTTTATTACAACTATATAATAGTGCATTTATGATTGAGGACAGTACACAGGGCTGATGGTCAAGGGTGGCAGCAGCAACAGCTTATCTAATTGTGTCTGGTATTTCCTAGATAGCTCTACACATATACTATGCACCTACACAAACAGTTAATATTAGCATGACTACAGTTTAATTTCTTTAACACATGGTCATTTAACACACATCCGTTTAAGGCCTGAACTCCTGAACTCTGGAAGTAGACTGAGCCTGTGGCAGAAATACACTGCACTAACCAAAAGAAAATCTCTAGTCAGTACACCACTATTTTTATGGCCAGATAGGACTTATGAATATTTCTTAGGAATAGGAATATAGTGACATTACTAGACCACACATCCCCTAGTATTGGCCACACCCATAGTGCCTACCTATCTATGGATGTGGAAAAGTCCGATAGCCATATTATTGGTTTTCTCTGGGATCAGGGATTTGAAAAAGGCTCATTTGGCCATATGGTTTAAGTTTGTCATATACAGATGCATTTGGACTATGGCATTGTATTCTTCCTAAACTGCTAACTCCCCAGAGTTGTACACCCTGTGGATCAATCATGGAATCTGTCTCATCGTATCCTGTGTTGCAATAGACCCTCATCTTTGAATTGCATGAAGATGTAACCACCGACAACCCTGCATCTATCGCAATTCTTTGTTTAAACGTCATCACTTGGACCAAGTCCGAATACTGTTTTCTCCTGTAAAGCTCAAGTTTTTGGTATACCCTCTTCAAAGTTCTGGAGCTTATAACACCATGACCATGTGCTAGCTAAAGTCTTTTTAATTTGTTGGAGCAACATCTTAGGCGTTTTAAAGTGGCAATTTTGACTTTCTTTCTTTCTTTCACACATGGGACCATTGCGCTCACTCAGCCCGCGATGTAAATGTCCAAGTAAAAGTGTATGGAGTGAAATGCAAACAAATCTGTCAGGTTATACATAATTGTTAAGGATCAGGATTTTCAAAAATGGTAATAATGATGTATGCCCGGGTATATGGGGGGGAGATGTGACCCACATGTTAAGGTGGCGCCAGCAAAAGAGTTTGGGAACCTCTGACTTCATTTAACCTCCGAAACGCTTCTAGTTCACGTTTTAAATGCACTAAATTTAATTTAGGCTTAATCATTGGATATATGTACTTACCTTTATAACGTTAGATCTCCACTCACTGACAGATTCAGTCTGTTGATAGCTCCTGTCCATCATCTTGAACCATACCCTCTTGAGTGTCTGCCCCTTTCAGATCCACAAAAGATTTAAACGAACCTATTTCCTCTAAAATGATCAGTCACTCAGTCAAAAAGCTTCATTCGATCACTAAGAGAAGAAAGCTCTCCACTCCAGTTCCTCTTACACTTTCTTGTGGTTTAGTGTTTGCGAATGGCGTCTCGTTCATTTTCACTGTTGTTAGTCTGAAACAGCCTCCATTCACTCTCAGCTGCTTCTCTCCCCAAAAATATAATAATAATAATAATAATAATAATAATAATAATAATAATAATAATAATAATAATAATATATTTGTTATATGCATTTTTCCCACAGCACTGCACTGATTTCTAACAGAACCTATCATTTACACCCTATCTGCCTACCAACCTCAGACTAAATTCATTTGAAAGCGACCTCGTACCTACACGCATCTGATACAGGTGCAATTACGTGATTAATGAGCGCATGTGCCGTCTCGGTCTTCTGATTACAGAATATACATTAATGCATAGTAAAATCCACTTATGCATATTTGGTGATTTCACTATAAGTTTAAAAAATATATATCCAACGCTATATTTCCAAACAAAAACAAAATACGTTTTCTTTCTTTTTTTTTTTTTCATTTATAGGACACAGAAGATTACACACAATTCCTAGTCAATATGGCCGCATATTTTACATACTGTGGGGCGGAGTTTACAAAAAAACGTATCTACTGCTTTCTTATATCGATGCTCTCTCCACTGACAGTAGTCGGTTTGTCCTTATACGCTTGCCGTAGACAGCGTGGTTTGCTGTGACATTTCCCTTGCTGTCCTTAGTGTCTCGCAATGTCGATGTACTCTCTGCTGAAGTGTGTTAGAGCGGACATGAGAAAGGTGAGCATACCCGTGTACAGAGATCAGGATCTGGGTACTGGGAAGGGTCGTTGGGCTGCATGGGTTACGTTCACCTGCATTAACACTCTGCGCCCAAGTGCTGTACTTTTCCAAGAATTCATTCAGACTCTATACCTTCACAAAGTTATTTTATTTTTTTCCCTAGTCATTCGCTCTTAATGTTAGTGGATTGTATAGTCTCTGTTTTTACAGTACAGTAGACTGCATTAGACTGTACCTTCACGGCACCCTGTGACTCCACAAAACCTCCCCAGTAGTACTGCTCTGACAGAAGAGGGCCCAGTTTCCTGCAGTAAACGTCCTTAGATATTAGACAACAAATGTAGAACCAGGGTATAATCAGAACAGGTACTAATGCCAGACTGAGAAATGCACATATTATCAATAATGGAGGAAGTGTAGTACTTTTGAGCCACAATGGTTCAACACAGTGTGAATAGTAGGGTTTGGAGTGCTGTGTGAAATGCAGAAGGGTTTAAATACAATAAAATAGATTGTATAATTCCTCACTTCTGTCTTTGCCAGCTCTGTCTGCCCCAGCCCGTGTGCTTGGTGCACTGCAGTGTCCCAGTCCTGGCTGCAGAAAAGGCGCTTCTGATAAAGCTGCGAAAGGCTACTGGCTACTCCTTTGTTAACTGCAAGAAAGCTCTGGACAAGTTCAGCAATGATATCAAGCAGGTAGCAGCCATACACTTCTCTCATGCAATTGTAAACTGTGGTTGTGCACTAGGTGTGCTGTCACATCGTCTATCAGCTAACACAGTAGGGTGTCTAATATGACAACAATATATTAATAATATGTATAAAAATATTTGCTTATCAGTTGTTAGAGTAAATATTCAAGTGGCTTTGTGCCTAACTCTGTGTGTGTCTGAAGCTGTACGTGTCATTTTTCTGTGTGTTTCTGTCCTGATTGTCACTGTATGTGTGTGTGTGCAGGCGGAGAGCTGGTTGCATGAGCAGGCTCAGATGGAGGGCTGGGCCAAGGCCAGCAAGCTCCAGGGCCGGCGTGCCACTCAGGGCCTAATTGGACAGCTGCTGGGGGAGCATGGCGCCACCATGGTGGAGGTAGGGAGGGGCTGCTGTTGGTGAACACCTGCTCACAAGGGTGGACAGTATAACAAGGCAAAGGTTACAGTGACAACTAGTGTTATGATATTTAGTTAATTGTTTATCTAGTCCAATGTGTATCTTTGACGTCAATATGGTTCCATTTAAATCATAAAGTGGGGCACACCCTAAGCACTGCATTGTATTTGAATACCTTTTTGCAGGAGTTATCATGAATATTATATATTTATTAGCAGGATGTCATGTTCCAGAGCAATTTACAGGTATTACAAGATGTAAACATTTTAAGTAACAACACAGGTCAGTAGGTAGGAAGTTGCATTATGAAAATTGACTGGAAGTGCAGGGACAGTGCAGAATCTGAGCTCCACTGGGCTCTCATGAGCCGTGCTGTGCTGTGTCTCAGGTGAACTGCGAGACGGACTTCGTCGCCCGGAATGAGACATTCCAGCAGCTGGTCAGGGAGGTTGCCGCAGCTGCCATGGCCCTGAGTCACAGCGAGGCCGTCCACTCCGGCTACAACAAGGTGGGTGAGTGGCAGTTTCACTGCAGCAGGGCTGAGGCCTGAGAAACAGTATTAATATATTTAATTTTTTTTTTTTTTTTTATGTTTCCTACTTTGTTCCTAAGATACTGTTCCATCTAACTAAAATAAACAGAAAACAGTAACAACGCAACTGTTTAATTAATATCTGTGCTGCTGTCATGAATTGAGAAAGTCACAACCAGTGAATGTTTTGCGTTTCTCACTGTTTCTCAGAGCCTCCTGGGACCAGAGGAGCTGTCCCAGCTGAAATCAGGGGTCAACAACACCACTTTTGCCAACCAGCTGGCTCTGGCTATTGGTAAGAACCTTTTGTTTTGTGCTTGGCTGACCTGGCTGTAGGTTAAAGTCAGTCAGGCTGGGTGAAGTAGTTGCTCTCTGCATGCAGGGCCCTGTGGGGATCCAGCTGTCATCATGCTGTAATGCTATGCTATGCTATGCTGTGCTGTGCTGTGCTGTGCTGTGCTGCAGAGGTTGAGCACTCAGACTCAGTCTTGAGTTGAACTTGAGAGTCAGGACGTCAGAATTCAGACTTGATTTGACAGGAAAAGTTCATGACTCAGACTTGACTCGTTACCCTGTGACTCAAATAAAGATTGAGGAAAATATGTTTGTTTAATTATACTGTATGTTTTTGTTTATATCACATATTTAATAATTTATGAGATTTAAGCAGAATAAAATGTTTCTGTTTAAGTGTTTACATACTACAAAATGTATTAATCTTTAAGTCAATTAAGCTGTATTCAGGTGGATTCTGTTTACTGGTACTAAAACTATAAAGACTTAAAATATGACTATAGAAAATGCTACTGTAAAACCAATCTTGCAATTTGGTTAATTGTCTTTATCATCTCCTCCTTGCCATTAGTCATATTAATATATTGTTTTCTTGTTTCTTGTTTATTGTTTAATACTAAACAAGGAAAAATAAAACTACTAATACTACTAAGTACACTAGTTTTTTTATTAAGTTTAAAAGTTTAGCAGCTTTTTCACATGAGCAAAAAGCTACATGTTTTTCTTTGACCTTTCACTTGCTGCTGTGTTTCATAATTCTGTTGAAGAGTGCTTCAAATGGCCAGCTCCATATTCTGCACATGGCAGGTCTGTAGTAGCACTCATATCTTATCAGATACTCAAAGCCAGCTCCAGAGGCAAGGTCGATGCTACTGGGCCTGTTCCTGGACCATCAGAAATCTGCACACAAAAATAAGGAAACAATTTAACATTTAACTGCCTAACCCAGAAAGCAAGCTGCTTTGTAAAAAAAAAAAATAACTTGGAAATACTAGAGCCCCCTATGAGACAGGTGTGGAAATTCTTGATTTTCATGCATTTTGCTTCAAGGAATGGGAAAACGTGGTCAATCTCTACCAGCTATTAAACATGTAACACTGTGTTGTGTTGCTCCTCAGGCCGGCTGGGAGAGAACCTCACTTTGCGTCGTGCGGTGGTGCTTTCAGTACCGCCAGACTGCCATGTCGGAGGGTATGTCCACGGCGGGGGGCCAGCCTCCCCTGGGGGGGCCCTGCTAGGCCGGTATGGTGCAATGGTGGTGTACAGAGGTGGGGGGGTGGAGGAGGGCCGGAAGCTGGCCCAGCACGTGGTTGGAGAGGCACCGCTCTCTCTGGGGTCACTAGACGAGCTTCCCTGCGGAGACACCGAGACGCGGCTGGTGGCCCAGAGCTTCCTGTCTGACCCCAGTCGCACTGTGGGGCAGTACCTGCAGGACCAGGATGTGCGTGTGCTGGACTTTGTGCGCTTTGAGTGCGGGGAGGGTGAGCTCTAGAGCTCCCCCTGCTGGCTTCTCAATGGATCAATTCCAAACAGTCATGGACTGTTTCTACCTTGAAGATTATGGACCTATGAGACACCTTAATTAGTGGTGATCTGAATGATAAGAACTGAATTCCATGATGAAGTGCTGATCCTGATCAGCCTGCCTCCAGTCCACCCAGTACATCGTCTCTGTGCTTGATATGCAGAGGTCCAGATCACATGGATAGAGCTGCTGGCGTTTCCAGCTCTGCAGTTTTAATGGATCTGAATGGAATCTCACAATTATTTTTTGGGGGTTTTCCCCAGAGATCCCTATTAATTTGGTTAATTGGCAAGGCAAGATTAATGTCAGCGTATTAAGAAAGAAACTAATGTTTGTATATATTATTCTTAATAAATATGGTTACAGTGTGTAGTGTGAGCTCTTTCGTACCTATGAAAGAAGAAAGCTGTCTCCAAACTGTGAGAGCAAACCGTAGGGTTTGTGGTTTAAGTGATTGTTAGATCCCTACAGATAATTAAAACATCTTGTAACGGCATTAGCTTAACTGCAGTGTAACTTTACCTGTTGATTGTGAAACTGCATTTACGGTCTGTTAAATGATTTCTGTATTCACTGACTTCTGTACATCAGCACTCTTACTAGGGCAGAACTAAAAGCTGCAGGAACTGGAGAAGGATTATGCTACTCTTTACTGGAATAAAGAAAAATATTGAATCTGTATTGTCTTCATTGTGGGTGGGGAAACTAAAAGCTACAATAATAAAAAAAACTAGCTTTACTTGTAAGCTACTTAAGATGCAGTGCTTTTAAGGAGTTAGTGTGTATTCTATTAAACTATAAGTGTGGTTTTAGCAAAGAGAGAAACATTCACTGAGGAGAAAGCAATCTTTGTATGTCTTATTCTTAATCGCAAAGGGAAAAAACTGCAACATTGAAACTGTATTGTACAATACAAATGCTTTACGAAAACAGATAAATGTAGAGATAAAGGTATTTCCACACTGTTCATACTGTGAGTCATCTGCATGTGAGGACTTTTGAATAAGCAAACAATGGCATCAAAGTGGCCTTGTGATGACACCAGGAAAAGGACTTCAAACTAGTGGAATTACATCAGACACAAACTAGACTGAAAACATGCACAGCAGTGCAGGCCGCAGCCTGGCCTTCTGTAAGGCTGAAGGTACTCTGAGTAGGCTGAGATCACAGCAGGTTACTCAGACCCCCAGAAGACGGCACCCCAGCCCTGTTGCAGGTTAAGGGCAGTGCACATGCTAGTCCTGCAACTGTATGTAACAGACATGTTTGTGAATCCACAAAATAAATTAATTTCAAAGCACTCGGATGGAGTACAGAAGCGATGGAGGGGTGGGGGGGTGAGAAAGGGAGTC
Source organism: Amia ocellicauda (assembly GCF_036373705.1). Lineage (NCBI taxonomy): Eukaryota > Metazoa > Chordata > Actinopteri > Amiiformes > Amiidae > Amia > Amia ocellicauda. The sequence continues at coordinate 15,111,288 of NC_089856.1, read as the reverse complement.
TGGGGAATTCAGAATGAAGGAACATCTATTATTGCAGGAGCTAAAATAGAACTTCCTATATATAGCTTCCTAGATAACTAGCCTTACACACCCACACACACACACACAAAGATACACACTCTACACAAAATACACACCCACATACATCGTTCTTTCACTATGACAACCCTCCCCACCTTCTCTTATTCTGCTACACCCGCCTCTTCTCTCTCTCACTCTCTCTCTCCATACAGAGCTGACACAGATTCAGTGAATATTCACAGAGTAGATTCTTCAGCAGCAGCAGCAGCAGCAGCGAGCAAGCGGCACCGTTGGAGCAATGGCACCTAAGAGGGAGTCGTCAGTGAAGAAGGCGTTGTCCAGCGCCCCCCCTGCCCCATCTCGGCTGGGTCCTCCCTTCCCCCGTGCGCCCCTGGCACCTGCACCTATCCGGCCTACCCCGGAGCTCCGCCCTAGGCTGCTGCGGCCCGCGAACTCCCCCTTCGACCCGGCTGCTGTGGTGGTGAGTACTGGCTCCAGAGCATCAGTGTGCTAGGGAGGGGCACTCTCAATACAGACTTGAACACAGAATCTGAACCAGTGCTTTTTAACATATACCTTGTGTTGTTCATTCTTTTGAATCTTTTAGTTTGACACTATTAGTTTTATTTTTTTCCAGTTGAGGCAGATTGATGGATAGTCCAGGCTAGTATAGTTTTAGCTCAATCTGAAATGGGATTATGTTGGTGCCATACTTCTGAAACTGTCCATGGCTCTTTTTCCATGCTTTCCTGTATCAGTGATGCAGTCTAAGAAAGCACAATTCAATCGGTATAGTTCTGAGTGAGCGTGTTTCCAGTGTTGGCAAATCTTGTGTCCAACCAGAGGAGTGCGGTGAGGTGTATTGGCTGTCAGGGTCAGAGCTCAGTGAGGTGGATTCTCAATCCCCTCCTCAATGGTGGACTTCTGTTGCAGACAGATTCATAATTAATGTGCAGTGGCCTGTGATTGGGGGGCTGTTGCTTGTGTTTAGTTTGAATTGCAGGGTGCCCCTCCACTACCCTGGCACTGTGGCACTGCTCCTTTCACTGCTGGGCTGCACCCCTCCCATTGCCATTGTCCCTGTGAGTGTCAGTACTGTCTGCATTCCTCATCAGACACACCTCAATCTGTACTATTATCAAGTAACAATATTTTCTGTAGTATTACGCCTGGTGCTTTCTGTCTCTTTCTTTCTGTGTCTCTTTCTTCCATTTTAATACATTGGGAAGGCCTACTGCCTTTTAGAAATTGACTAAAAAATGAGATCCAATATGGTGTAATACACTGGAGCTTCTATAATTAAAGTAATTATGTAACAATTAGAATACGTATTGGAACTGCTAATTAAATGCCAGAGAAAGGAGAGAGTTTTCCTTGGAGCTAAAGGCTGGAAAACTATTATTAGAATTTAGAAACTGGAACGTAGACTCAGACAAATCATTATTTCTACTGGCCTATATTATAATTATAAGTAGTAGCAGTGTTTTTGTGATTGTTAAAGCATATTAGTGACCTTGGTTATATGCATCTGCTAAATAACAATAATTATAATACCATGTTATGCTAAGCAGAATGTAGAATAATACGTATATAACAATTGTTTAAATACATTAATACGTAAATGCTTTTTTTTAACCTTTTTCTCTTTTCTCGTGTACAGTTAGTATATGAACACGAGGGGGCGCTCGCGATAAACAATCCTCAAACTCAACTTGCTGAGGTCACCACGACCTACTGTTTACCATAATACTAAGTGTATTGGGGCAACTTTTACGGTTGTACCATGTCGGCAGCGTAATTCCGCATTACGTTTCCAAGATACGAATACAAAGACACACTGCATTTCCAAGTGATACTCAGTTGGAAATGTAATATGAGTAATACAATAAAATACACAACAGTTTATTATACTTACAAAACAAGCCTTTTAAAACTAAATTAAACCAACAATGATACCTGTGAATTATTGCTGCATGTTATCTTAATCATGTGGCTTTATTTGTGAGATCAACATGAATGATTTTACAAATATGATCAAATGTTTTTTCAACTTTTCCAAATATAGAATTGTAGTGACTTTATTTAAAGGTAATACTCCGGTTAAAACGAAATGCTCCTCACCTTGAAGGTTTACTGTAATTCAAAGAGAGACAACGCCCGCCGAGGCAGGCTGTGATTGGCTGGCGTCGCCCTGCTTCAGTAAACAGTGACGTGTAGAGTCGGTATTTTGGGCCCGCCGCCCTGCTCTGCCCACATTCCTTCCGCCGACAGACAGACGGAGACATCAGTACAGGCAACGAAATGGTGGGTCCTCTCTTGCTTTGACCTATAATACAGAGATTAGCAGATTACCGACGAGTAGCGGTACACTTTGGGCCACAATTAACAAAGCGGAATAACAGTATTGCCTTTTTATACGGAGAGATGTCGGTATGTATGCTTGTACTGGGTGTGTGGTAGCGGCTGGTTTCTGTTCTTGCACAATAAGCGGGCCTTCCTGTCCAGCCGCCGGCAGAGTTGCAGCGAGTACTGGGGTGTTCCGCAGACAGGCGTCGGGCTTTGCCCCAGATAGCTATGAAATCGTGTTTCCTGCACACCTTTACATACATCTAAAGTGTTCATACAGACGCTGCCTATGGCCGAAATTCAGAGACCTCAAATATACCCGACAGGACAAGCCCTGTAATGTCCGTATTGTAAAGCATTTGCCTCGTTATGCGAAGGGCAGGCAGTGTGTAATCGTAATCTGTTAATATGGCATAGGCTACATGCTGCTGTAGCCGTCTGTTCATCGTCATAATTCTCTCTATTTCTTTTCAAACAGTCTGACTTCTCTGAAGACCAGATCCTAGGTGAGTTGCATCCCTCCTCTTCTGTATCCACAGGGCTGTCGCGCAGTGCAGGCTGTCAGGGTCACTGGTGTCGCTGGATTGATCCGGGTGTTTTAGCAGAATTGGGGGATCTTGTTTTCGGTCATTCCATCACTTCCTCCTCCCTGCTAATCGCTTTATGTATTCGCTTTTATTGTTAAACCTCTGAAACATTGCTCGTTTTTTTTCTTTTTCTTTTTCTTTTTTTTTTTTTTTAAACACTATGTCCTTTCCAGATTGAATTTAACCCGGATCAGATATACGGTGAGTTTTATACACGAAGCATTTTGGTTGGAAGAGATGCTGGTGATAATCGGACGGAAGCATCTTGTCTAGCTCAGTGTTTTACGGGTGAATACTGCACTGTACTGCCTGCACCTAAACCAAGGCAAGGCTTGTTCTAACTCGTCTGACTTTTCTTGGATGGTGGTTATAGTTATACTCTAACCTTTTGCAGAGGCTGTGTGTACATTAACGGTAGTAGTTGTAGGTTATGCTCGTCTTGTGTGCGAAGAGGCCCTTGTGTGTGTTTGGTGCGTAAAAAAAAACATTTGTAAGGGGTCAAGTCATAATTTAGTGGTTTCTGTATTTCATACCCAAGTTGTTTCAAAATCTAACCCTGTAAGTATAACACATTTTATACATTAAACGAGTGAGCACCCTAGTATTAGGAGTGTTGGTGTGCAGGGCAGGTTCAGGCTGCTCTTCACAAGACGCATGCGTGTGACATACCTGCATGTTTAAAGTGGTGAGCGAATAAACCAGTTTTGTTTGTTTATGATCAGATTTACAGTGAGTGTTTCTGGTCTGATTTGTGTTGCAAGGGCTTTGGGGTTAATGTTTGTCCTTCTAGCAGGTCAGTTGCATGGTTAATGTAATGGCTGATTTAAGATTTAGCCCAGTACTGAGTTTTTCTGTACGGTTTGTGTTGGTCTTTTTCTGCTCTAAGAATAACGCCGTGTGTGAAACGGGCGGTTAGTCATTCCGAGAAGTTGACAAAAAAAAAGGACACATGCGACGTTTTTGTTCTGGGTAGTTAAGCCGGAAGTGTTGTAAAGTTACTGTTGTACTGGGCCGCGATCGACGGGAGATTAAGACATCTAATCTTTTACTCCGATTCGGTCGTTATTTGTAGAACCTTATAAAATAGCTTTGTGGATGCATATTACGACCAGGATTTAAAGCATTGAATATAATTGTATACTCGAAAAGATTAAAATGTTGTAATGTATTAAATATCCTGAAACTTGGGCTTTGTCTGATAAAGCGTAAAGGTGCCGGCTGGGCTCCTCTCTCAGGCATCGTCAGTCTGTCCTTTTTTGGCGTTTTGCTCTGCGGTTGATTAATTTCCCTTCTCGTTTGTTTAAACCAAGATGGTTGTTAGATTAGGGTGCCCTCCCTCTCTCCCTCTCAATGCCTTATATGGCGAAGAGTCCCGACTTCACAGGCTCGTCCCGGGAACAGGCCGCATTCCTGTGAGCAGGAAAAGCACAATAATAATAACACTGCTGCCGCGCCAGGAAATGCCGGAGCGCCTCCCTACTCCCAGTCCCTGCCCGCCAGCCCGCCAGCCCGCCAGCCCGCCCGGCCCTTACCCCAGGCCTGACGCACTTTAACACGCTTTTAGTAGTTTTCTTCTCTGGATTTATTTTAAAATGGCAATGCACTGCGGAAGCATACGTTCAGGTTTCGTCTCAATATTGTACATGCGCACACGAACTAATGAACTGAGTTCTGATAGACATTCCTTTACAATGTTTTAATGACATAACCGTGTCTGCTGTTTTCCGTTTTGTTGTGATAAGTGCTAAACAATGAACCACACCTCACTACACATCACTGCACCCCAACACCACTGCCCTGCCCTGCCCAGCCCAGTCTGAGACCTGTCCTGTCACCGTGAAATATTAATGTGGAAACAATAAGACCGCATGGGCATGGCAGGGCAGGGCACTGATGCTGGTTATCTCTCCTATTGCATTTGAGGTCCTGAAACCATGAATAAGGTACTAATGTCTAGGTCTGGTGCTTGCTGTATATGGGGCAGTTCTGCCATGTGGAATGTGATGCCAAGTAGATCTGTAACAACCTGGCTCAACCATAAGATGTCACTTGTAAAATTCAAACTGTTTTTTATCCTTGACTTTTGATTTGCTAATCTATCTGTAACATCTCCCAGTGATGGGAGCTTCTGTTGTGTGCACAATGACTTGCTCTGTAAGTGCAGAAATGACTTGCAGGACGTATTCGAGGGCAGGGGTGGGAAATTGTTGAACAAGCCCTTTGCTGAAGCACAATAATGGCAAAGCATAACTTGATGTGAACTCTTTCCCTCCCCATCCCTGCCATGCTCTTATCCTCTGGGTCCTGTCTTTGTCCTTCTTTCCTCTCTTCCATGGTCAGAGTTTAAGGAGGCGTTCTTGCTGTTCGATCGGACAGGCGATGGGAAGATCAGCTACAGTCAGTGTGGGGACGTGATGAGGGCACTGGGGCAGAACCCTGTCAATGCAGAGGTGCTGAAGGTGCTGGGGAACCCCAAGGCTGAGGGTGAGAATCTGGAGGCAGTGAGTGTGTGTCAGTGTGCAGTTCGGTGTGCTTTCGTCTTGTCAGTGTGTAGTGATGGTACGTTTTGTTGTGCCTGTAACTTTATATGGGTATAGGGTCTCGCTGGGTAATGCAGTGTGTTAGTCTGACTGCCCTGGTCTCTCTCTCTCTCTCACCCTCCCTCCTGCTCAGAGATGAACTATAAGATGTTGGACTTTGAGCAGTTCCTGCCTATGCTGCAGGCCATCGCCAAGAACAAGGACCAGGGCTCCTTTGAGGACTTTGTGGAGGGGCTGCGCGTCTTTGACAAGGAAGGCAACGGCACCGTGATGGGAGCCGAGCTGCGCCACGTCCTCACCACGCTGGGTTAGTGGATGTATACCTGCATGTCGCTGATGGGCTCATGCACTGACGCACTCCGATGTATAGTCACGTCTTCACCACTCTGGGTACAGGGATATGCACCTGGATCAGAGTGCTGCAGGGTGAACATGGAGGAGTGTATGCATGCTTTTAGTGTAGTATGTGTGTGTTATTGTAAACTGACCTGAGATGCTCTTTCTCTCCAGGGGAGAAGATGACGGAGGAGGAGGTGGAGACTCTGTTGGCTGGACATGAGGATGCCAATGGCTGCATCAACTACGAAGGTAAAGAATGTAGGGAGAGGAAGTAGTGGGTTGAGGACAGGCAGGTTTTCTGCAGGAGATGTGCAGGAGGTCCTCAACAATTTCATCCTTAAGTGTCCAGCTGGTTCTGCATGAGCATCGCAGGTCCTCCTGTTTGATCAGCTACTTGCCAGAATGTAGTGTGTTCTGTAGCAAGTTTATCAAACCTCCATAGATGGTGCCACTACAGTATTTTACTTGTTATTTTGTATGATTTTTTTAATATGAAAAGTTAAGGTGGCAAGGAGAAGAGCACAGGACAGCTGTGGGATTGTGGGAGTAAATGCTGTTCTGATCGGTTTGTTTTCATGGCTGTCTTTCTACCACCTTAACCCTGGCAGCCTGCCCTGGAGTGGCAAGAACAAAAGCTTTGTTTCAGCACCTAGAAAATGTAAAGGTGCAGTTTTTACTTCCATCCAGCAGTGGTTTCTGTAGCAGGTGGGCTCGGTGTCAGGGCTAACTGTGAGGTCTGCTCCCTGGTAATGGGCTGTTGTAATTCCCTCTGGTGCACTCCTTCCATCTCCTTCAACTGTGGGTGTGTCTGCAGCACACAGGGTGTGAGCAGAGCATCTGTAAAAGACTATCTGGAATAACTGTGAAATCCTGATTGGAGGAGTTGATCCTGCCCTGTGTGCTGCAGCAGGAGAGATGGGGTGTGTCCAGCAAGGTGCCCCTCTGCCGCCCCCTGTGGTCACGCTGTATAATTGTTGTTCCTCTCCCGCAGCCTTTGTGCGCCACATCATGTCTGGCTGAGTGAGCGCCGGTACGCCCCTGCGCACGGTTACCGAGTGAGACGTGCTGCTTCTGAACCGGGCATGGATCACGGTCACCATGGCAATGCCAATAACCCTAATTACTGGCAGCACAGCCCTTCTGAACCGTTAATGATTAGATCTGCAGACTGAAGGCAGCACTGACTGCTCTGCGGTGTCTGACCTGTTGTAGCCCATAATCCATCTCTTCCTTTTAGATTTCTTCTGAGAGGCTGTAGGAGGTACCTGGAACACCAGTATGCTTCATTGTTTTAAGTTTATAATGTGCATATAATTACACGTGAGTTTGTGTATAAGCACGTAAATATACACTATCGTGTATATGTTGGTGTGATCTGCTGCTGTCCAGGTACCTCCTGGTTGATCTGGTTGCCATGGTGTCTGTGCCTCCATGCTTGGTGGGTACGACGTGTCCCGCGAAGTCTCTCCCATGCGGATTTGTGTAGTTTTATCTTTTTGTTTGCTGTTGATGAATGACCCTTCTATCTGCAGTGCCTCCTGTCTGCAGCATGTGCCTCTGCATGTCTGGGGGTCTGTAGTGCTGCTGGGGACCTAGGTCTCTGTCGGGGGGGGTGGGACAGGACAGGCATAGTGTGGAGGCTGTTCCAGAGAGCTGGTGTACCCAGTTGCTGACTGACCTGAGCTGACCCCACTGGCACAGTGCTGCAGGTGTCTGTCACTGAGACTTTTGACTGGCTGCTGGACGATCAGTTCTGCATTATAAATGTTCAGCCAACCAGCACTGTGCTCCATCCTAAAATGTATCTGCTCTGCCAGTTGGCACTGTGCTTCTATGAGGCAAAGTGCTGATTTGTTGATAAACATTCTGGAGCAAAATACAACTTGTAGAGGGTGCGGGAGTTGAGAGCAGTGTATTGATTGGGGTGGTGAGGTGGTCTCTCCAGCTCTCTTGGAGATGTCCTTCGTTACTAACTGGAATCTGCCGTGATTAGATCTTGCTGGTATTTCTCGCCCCTTTTAAATATTCCATCTTACTGGAGCTCGTAGTTGCTAGGCCTTGAGTTTGTCTTACTTTCTAGATTCCTCTTTGCTTCCTGTTGTAGACGCACACTGATGGACTCTGACAGGCAGCTATCTAACCGTGCCCGTGGACACCCTGTGCCAGGCTGCTGCTCCAGCTCAGTAGGAATAGAGCTGTACCCCCTCTAATCCCGGCTCAGTCTCCTGCTACTGACTGACAGACCTGCTGACGGTTCTTGGCCAGACTCCAACTACAGCCCTATGTTGAACACTGCCAATGTGAAGGGCAGATGTGTTATCCTGTTAGACATGAAGTGCCTAAAGCTCTCCTGATGTTTTTCAATGTCCCAACAGAGAGCGAGAGGGCAGTTAGTCTGGTAATGTCTGAGTAGCTTGTTAGCAGTGAGAGCACCTAGTCAGTACCTTTGGTATAGTTTCATATATAGTACTGGGTGATGACACTGCATCAAGACTGGCTGTTAACTGGTCATTGGACTCTGCACAAGAATTTTAAAAAACATGTCCGTTATTGGTACTGCAGGCCCTTGCTGTAGTTGGAGTCTGAGCCTTCTGTCCTTCAGGCTGGAATTTGTGTAAACTAACTCCCTCTCTCTTTCTCTCCCTCTCCCCACCGATCACAGAACTCGTCCGGATGGTCATGAGCGGTTGAAGAATTCCATAACATCCCAGATTTCTTAATTTAATTTGTATTTCTCCACCTCTCCCCCTTTTTCATTTTTGCTTCTCTCCCCATATATATATATATTTTTTTTTCTGAAGTGCCTTTCTCTGCCCGTTTAGAGCCCCCTCCTTGTATGATAAAGCCCCTCCCCCTGACACATGCATGACCACAAAGCTGCATGCCTCCAGTCTACCCAGCTCCTGACTGCAGTAATGTAGGCAATACACACACCTGTCTGGCAATGCACTGCTGTGAACGGTGGGCTTCCGATTGGACCTGACGGGTACTGACCGAGTCAGTTTTGTGAAGCCTGCCTTCCTCCTACACACTCTAGTTGCAGGATATGCAGGCACCGGTCAACCAACAAGCCAGCCCATCGGCCAGCCTGTCAATTGGCCCATCCAATGGGGAAAGACTTTTTTTTTTTTTTTTTTTTTTTTCTCCTCCTTCCATGTTTCTTTGCGTCGTTCAAACAATAAAATGTTTCAGATTTCCAAAAATGCTTTCCTGTGTTCTGTATGTGACTTGTCCCAATGTGTACACCAGGTCTGTTCTGACGGCATCTTCTGTCTGGTCTGTTTTACCCTTCCTAGGGTGTGAGAACGTGAGGATCAGTGTTTTATGTATATGGGTAGTTGACAAAAAGTAATGTCCGGAAATTGAAATAAAATGTCTGCTATTAATGGTAAATCATCTAGTTTCTTTGAATCTGAAGTTCTCAGACAAATATATTGTAGCCTTGGATTTTACATTGTAGTCCAATTTTATGAACCTTTTATTGCATCAGTGCCTTGAATTTGTCCTGTGGTGTGACACCATAAAATGTGTATGGAACATTTTAAAATCTCACAAATTTTCTTCATCTTTGACCACTCCTGTTTCTAGATCCTTTATTTTGAATATCAAGTGAAATGAGAGGATTTGCTGTTATAATAGTGAAGCCCAGGTGTCTCCAATTATCTTTTGAGTAAGATTAGCTGTGATTTTTCTGTACATTGTTAAAAATCCATGCATTTACTTGTGTGGTATAATGACATTACCTGCCACATACTCTACACTTATTTTCATATTTTTCCCCTCTCATTGATAAGTGTCACTCCAAAGGAAGAAACAAGAAGCAGTGAGTTTTCAGTTTCTAAAATATGTTTTATGAAACTTTCAAAAGTGTGTGAACACCATATAATATTTTAATTGTAACAATTCAACAAAAGAACTTTAAATGTATTTAACACAAGCTTGATAAATGTGCCAACACTATGAAACTTGAGGTTTAACAGAATGATTTGCTAATTTATGTTTAAAAATGAACATAACTACATTGAAAAACTTGAATTCATACCTTTCATTGTTACTTAAGCTAAACACTTGAATTAATGTAAAACATGATTTATACTGGTTTATTATGAGAACAAGTCCACTGGTGTGACAGCTGTGTCCTCTGGAGTGACATGAGAATAGTGTCACACCAGTGGACATAGCCATCACACCAAAAGACTTCTCATGATTTTTGGCCATTCTGGGGCCTTGTGATTCTCAAGCATTCCATTTTAACTCACTGGACTCTTTTCTCATTGGTTTTCATAGTTTAATGGTTAAACAGGTATATATTTTTTCCATTCTCATTTAAAAGGTGTCACACCAAAGGACATAATTGATAGGAGACAAAGGGCAATGCTAGAAAAGTGCAATATTTTGATACATTTATGATACACAACTCACCCTCTGGCTACACCATAAGCTACAGCGATGTCGTCTATACTTCCTGAATGAGGAAAGACCTTCTCCATAATGGTGTCCAAGTAAATGCATGTTTTTAAATTACATTATGGTGTCACACCACGGGACATCCTCTTAGCGGACAACACTTATCTTATAACTATTTAATAATGTAATGTATAGATTTGAGGAATAGCATTCTTATAAATACACTTCTGTGTTGACATGCCAGGAATTCGAGAGTGGACTTTTACTAATTATTCTTAAAATGATCAATGTTTTTCAATTTTGCAGCCATTCATAACAGTGGGCATTGATCATGTTTAATTCACAATACCCATAAAATGATTGTGCATTTTCAACTTTTCATATATTTTAGATAACATACAAAACCTTGTACCATATTACAGTTTTAATCAAAATAAAATGAAGTTATAATTGTTTTTTGCTCCATGGAAAAACACACATACCTGCATGTACACATTTCATAAAATGTTTCGAGCTGGTATTACTACAACACTCACTGCTATAGAAATAATAACTGTTATACTAGGTGTAAAAGTACTTCATACTATTTAATAAATAGAAAAAAATGAAAATGACAAAGACAAAGCTACAGAACTCCACACCACACTGTTTAGCTGCTATCCACAGAATGCACTGTACAGGGGATTTCTAAAGGAGTATATTCTGCCTATTAACACTACTGAAATGATTAAACTATTGTTTGCATACAAATTCCAAGGTTCTACTTTTTAGTGTTTTCCACACTTCAAACATTTAGTCACAATCCTTTCTCTTCTGTTTTGCATTTTATTCAGTTTTCAAATAAGGCAATTCTGTTAAACATTTCCAGAGATCATTCCATTACAAACCATACATTACACCATACATTACACAAATGCCTGACTTGCCTAGGCCTCTTCAACCAGTCTCTCCACTGCATTAGTGATTTCATATGATGTGGGGTAACCTTAAAAGGAGATCATCCCTTCTTACACAGATAAAGCTTACGCTTCTGTGAAGATCTTCTTAATTGTTCATCAAATAAGTGGGTCTTGTGTCGAATCTATACTTCACACCAGGGGCGGACTGGGACCAAAAAACAGTCCTGGACTTTTACCCAGGGGGGCGATAAAGTGCGGTCCGGGGGTGGGGGGATGGGGGGGGTTATTGGCAATGTGGTGACCGGCCCACGTGGGAATCAACCAGCCCACCAAACTAATAAATGGATAGGCCCAATGCAAGAATTGCCCAATGGCCAGTGTGCCTATGCTCCACACATTTTAAGGTTACTGTGGGAATACCTGGGTCATTCACATTGATTTGTTTGGTACTCAAGCCATGTATACACATTTTATACGTTTAGATTTAACACGTCTAACACTTAAAATACTTGTAAATCCAGATCTAATATCTTTGGTCTGACAATCTTCTGCTCTTGGTTTACTTCAACTGAGAAAGATGAATATAAAAATTGAAATGTTTTGATTTATTGACCAATATTTAATACTAAGTATTAACAGTGTAAATAAATACACACAATGAGCAAAGCACATGTCTTTCACACTAAAACACAAACACTTTGAAACAGGTATCAGCAATCCACATGGCCAGATTGCAAAAGCAAAGTTTAGGAGACCTCAACAATCGTCACTGACCTTGTCATTGAGGACCCATGAAATGCTATCCCCCCCTTTTATTCAATTTACGTTGGTACATTCCAACCCATCCCCAGTGCTGTAAACACATAGCACTGGGCAATACCATATTAGGAAAGGTGATCAGGAAAAACAGTGGGGTCTGGAAAGTGAAACAATGCTGCCTATGCTGTGAGGAAAGGTCACTGGCTCCACATCAGAAGACTCCCTACAAGAACCTTTAACCATTTAAGGCCTCCAGACATGTGTTTACTTACTGTAGTCAGAGGTGCTAGAATCCCAGCTTCAGTTGTCCCTCCAGCATTATACAAAGGTGTGCCTCTGCTCTCTAACCCTGATAAGACAAACTGCACTGATTCTATTTCAATACAAAAACAGGAATTTGTTTTTAAACACAGGTGCTCCTGCCACAACTTCCCTAACTTAAGAAACAGCGCCCAGCCTTTCTTTAATATAGTGTGTGCGATGGGTGTCCTGAGACAGGGTACTATTATAAGGTTCCAGGCAGCTAACAGAGGAGCTGCAGCGCATGCAAGGGCATGCTGCAGTGGGTAGGGTGAGCATCATTACAACTCAGCCAGAGGGGAGTGTGTCTAACAGTTAGCAGAGCTCACGCGGTCAGGCAATCCATAAATGCACAAAATGCTTCAAAATATAATTGTTGCACACACATTTCAGCACACGAGGATCACTGTATCCATAACTCGCTTCCTGACAATACAGACTCACATTGACCATCCAGTGAATGATAGATTTCAAAGTAGTATCTGATTGCAATTAATTGGTAAGTCAGAGTTTTGATTAGGTTAAGCCCACAGTCACCATGCAGGGAGAGGAGCACAGAATCACACAGAGACAGAAGGCTGACGTTTAACAACCTTCATCAGCAAATATGTTTATTCTTCAACTTTTTCTTGTTTCCATTTCCTTTGAAAATAAGAGTGTTTCTGCTTGGCAATTTATGTTTTTCTTTTCTTCATTTTTTTATGTTTTTTTTTCTGACATCAGCACAGAGAGAAGCAGAGCTAACATGAAGAAAACATCTACAACAGAGAGGGGTCAGTCTGCAAACAGAATCACTCAGTATCATACCAGGTATCTATGACACAATGGACCCACTAACCTGCACAGAAACACAGAGCTGCAGTGTGGGGCCCCATTGTGCTGCCCCCTCAGTGCCGGGGCCCAAGGGTCTTCTGCCTTTTAATATCTCTCAAGCTCCTTATTACTTAACTGAAAAAAATATTCATTTTATTAGTGAGGACAAATATTTTCTTTGCTGAAGACATCATTAAAACCAGAAGGACTGGAGCTCTCCAGGACCACAACAGGTTCTTACTGAAGAAACAATTAGATCAATTAAGTAAGTGAGAGCTGAGGGAGTGCCCACACACAGGGTCCCCCACTGCAGACGGCCACACAACAGGTCAGAGGTCACAGGTCAGACCCAAAGAAAACAGAACACTACAGCTGCAGAGACACTCAGAAAATAACGAAGTCCGTATCTGAATATTAATAGATAGAAATAGACAGAGAAGACAGAGATAGAGATGGACAGATAAATATATAGATACATATTCAAAAATAAAAACAGCAACAATAGCATAATTACAGTAAAAATAAAACAGTAAAAATATAAAATAAGTAATGTACAATGAACACAAAATGTGTTGGTATTTATATTTTCTACTTCTTCTCGTTTCATTGACCTATATTTTAGAGGAGAGACTGGCTGTGACTGGAACAGCCTACCTTCATTATTTACACACCCTGTCTGGACACTGGGCTAGGAGCTGCCCAGTGATGGGGTTGGGTCAGTGCTGGCTCTGGTTCGGCTCGGACAGCCTGGCTCTGACTCCTAAGGACTGAATCAGTTTGGGAGGGAGTGGCGCACAAGCAGCCAGCACTCCTCCTTCGGCACTGGAACCGAGACAGACACACGGACAGGCAGGCAGGCCGGCAGCAGGCCTTAGGGAGGAAGCTTACAGCGCAGTGGTGGAAACCCAGACCTCCCTACAGGGCTGTGGTCAGCCTGTCACCATCACTGTGATTGCTGCTGCCCAGACCCATGGGCTGACCTCTGACCTGCCAGACAGAGCAGCAAAATAACCAGAACCCTACCACTGGGCTGTTAGTGGTAACAATGAAAATGAGCTTCAGAGAAAAACACAGAGAACTAGCTCCCTCAGCTAAAGGGAGATTAACAGCAAAGATCATCATAATAAGAACAATAACTTCTGTATCAGCCATCAATCACACATTTATACAAACTCCTGGCAGTGTTTCTGCAGGTCCAACAAGCTCCTTGTGTTCCATTATACTGAAGTATATACTGAAGGGCTGTGAAGGGCCTGCATGCTTTAGTTCAGATCAAACACTGTCCAGGAGAGTTGTTGTTTTGGCCAGCGTTGGCTGACTGTCCCTTTAGGCAGTGACAATGACCCCATGATCAGACTGCACTGGCCAGTTGATCATAAGCCAGTCCACCCGTGTGAGACAGCCAGGGCCAACATCCCCTAACCTGCCACCTCAAGTGACATTGCGCTGGTGAAACAAGGACCCAACTGGGTCACACACACTGCGGACGGATAAAAAGAAAACGGGTCCTTCCACTTTTACTGGAGTTTCTGCTGCTCTTCTGTCTGCTGCCCATCCATCCTCAGGATGAGTCTCAGTTTACAGTCTCTCTGTCTCTCTCTCGCTCTCGTCCCTTCGTCTCACTGGGGGGGCAGGGCTCTTCTGGGGGACAGGGGGTTCAGTCAGTCTGATGTAACAGAGGGACAGAGGGGCAGCTCTCGCTCTCTCTCTCTTTCCCTCTCCCCTCTCTCCTCACCCCTCTCCCTCTCTCTCTCTTTCTCTCTCTCTCTCACTCCTTCACTGTGGGGGGGGCACTGGGGGGGTGGCAGCCAGGGTGGGGGGAAGGGAGTCAGGAGGCAGGGGGGCACTGGACTCTGTCATCCCAAAAACAACAAAAAATAATAAATTATACAATTAACACCAAAGACAGAGAGAAAGAGAGAGAAGAGGGAAAAAGAGTGGTAGTAGTGACTGTGATACATGTGCCACAGTCACCATCAGCAGGCAGTGGGGTGGTACTGCAGGTAATATACACTGCCCACTACTGCACTCATTGATACAGAGATTGGCAGAGAGAGAGAGATACAGAAGAGAGACAGATTGACAGAGAGAGAGAGAATGACAGACTCAGAATGACTCACCGTGGTGTAGGGTGGCGCTGGTGGGGGGCTGGGTTGGGGGGGGCTGGTTTGGGGGTGCACAGGGGGCTGGGGGGGGAGTGTGCTGGCCTGGGGGGGGGGCAGGGCCAGGCTGTGCCTCGCCAGGCTGGGAGGAGGAGGAAGAAGAGGAAGACGAGGAAGAGGAGGAAGAAGAAGAGGGGTGGGGTGCGGCAGTGGGGGGTGCTGGACTGGGGGCAGGGGGGGCCCCAGGTGTGTTGGGGGCTGGCGGGGGGACGCTGAGGCCCTGGGGAGGGGCAGCAGCAGGGGGCCCGCTGGGCGGGGGGGGCTGGGTGGGGGTGCTGTGCTGCTGGTGCTGAATCTGCTGGAAGTGCTGCTGCCTCGCCCTCATCTCTGCGTACTTCAACTGCTCCATGTGGAAGGACTGGCGGTCAGCCAGCAGCTGCTGCCTCTGGTACTCCAGCTGCAGGATGAGAGAGAGAGAGAGAAAGAGAGACAGAAGGAGAGAGAGAAGGACAGAGACAGTTTGTTTAAAGTGGATGCTCCAACAGGAGATATCACAGCCAGGCACTATGAAGATAGTTTAATGTGTCTGTGTCTTGACTCATTATCCTCCTAACCCCATCCCAAACACATTCCCCCCACCGCCCCACCCTCACCGCCTCTCTCTCGCGGTCCATGATGGTCTCCAGCTCCTCGAAGTGCCTCAGCTTGATCTCCAGCTTCTTCATCTGCGTTTCCACCAGCAGAGCTACCAGAGACTTGATCTTCCTCTCCTCCACCGCAGCCAGGTGCTGAGCAGGGAGGCAGGCAGACAGTCAGACAAAAGGACACAGACAGGAGAGAAAGACAGACAGATTTTCTGACTGACAGACAGGGAGATGAACAAACAAACAATAGGAAAAACAGGCAGGTAGGCACACAGACTGACAGACAGGTAGACAGACCGACCTTGGCCTTGACTGCAGCGGCGGCCAGGGCGGAGGCAGCGGCGGTGGCCAGATTCCCCTCCCCCACATCTCTCTCCACCTTTGCCCTCCTCTCTCCCTCACTCTCGGTCTCCCTTCGCCCTTCTTCTAAGCCTTCCTTTCCCTCCTTCTCCTTCTCTCCATCACCTGGAAATGAGAGAGGAATGGGGTGGGGGGGGAGTCATTGCAGGTGTGACTGAGCCTGGATGCACTGCAGAGTGATTACTCCTGAGCTGGAGTCTCTCCTCACCCATCTCAGGGTCTGCCTTCTCTCCTTCTCTCTCCCCTTCTCCCTCTCTCCCTCGATCTTCTTCCTTCTTTCCATTCTCTCCTTGTTTGTCCTCCTCCTCCAGCGAGCCCTCCTTACTCTCCTTAAAATGAGCAGAGAGAGATACAGGGAGAGTAAATTCCTGAACTGCACAGACTCATAGTCCCTTTTTAAAGTGTTAACAACTGTTCAGAATTGATTGTGTGTAAACAGGACTGTGCAGTTACAGAGCTCAGTGAATTGAGGAGAGGAGAAGGAGTGGAGGAGTGGACAGCGGGGGAGGGGGGGGTGGTGATTGGTACCTTGCTCTCTCTCTTGTCCTCGCTGGCCTGGCTGTCACTCTTGTTTTCCTCACTGCTCTCCTCTGCAACACAGACAAAAACAGTGTCAGTTTGACTGTCAGTCAGCCAGTGATTATTAGTCAGCAGTGCCAATATGTCTGTGTTAATGCGTCAGTGTACACTGTATCAGAGTGTCAGTGTGTTAGAGTACACTGTGTCACTGCATCTCTCACCAGCACGCTCACCCTCCTCCAGGGCAGTGCCAGCAATGCCGCTGCTGTCCAGCCCATACAGGGGGTCCTGCCGGCCGCTCGCCCGGGCTGCCTCCTCCACCCGCCGCACATGGGCCTCCACCAGCGCTGACGGCACCTCCTCCTTCATCCGCGAGAACTCCTCTGTCGGGGGCAAAATACATTACTTATGCCTCTGCAAGAACAATGTTTACAACTGTACCTGTCCAAGGCCCTTACCCAGTGCACTGCGAGCTGCGGCGGCGGCCACACGGGGGTCCACCACGGAGGCCAGGAATGCCACGGTGCTCATCACCGGGTTCCCCGCCTGGCTGAAGGGGACGGGCTGGAAGGCCAGAGGCCCCAGAGACGCCTGGCTGTCCTCTAGGTACGGGTCCTCGATCGGCAGCCGCAGGAAGTGAAGTATGCACTCGTCCTGCGTGCGGCTGCCCACGTGCTCCGACACCTTGTTCCAGTCGTCTTTGTACATCTCCAGAGCCTTAGGGGGAGAGGGGGGGGTTCTTAAAGAGTGATGGAGAGACTAAGAGGCAGAGGGGCGGAGAGATGGGCAGAACAACGGACCGGAGGGATGCAGGACACCGGCTCACCTCCAGCAGCAGCAGGGTCTCCTGCTCTGTCCACTCCCGTGTGGCGCTGGCTGCACTCTTACTCTGCACAACAACAACAAAAACAGGTCAGTTCTGGAAGATTGTGCTTAACACATCTGCACTAGTCGTAACGCAGTAAAACTGTATTCTCTCTCCATCCTCCTCCCTCTCCCACAGTACCTTGGCTGGCCCACTTTTCTTGCTGTACATGTCTGTCCTCAGGCCAAAGTTCTGCAGGTCAGCCGGCTTCTCCTTCACCTTCTCTGGGAAACTGAGCATCTGCTGGGAGGCGGGGGTCTTGGCAGGGGTAGGAAGGGAGAGAGAGGCATATGATGACTCAAAGGCGAATACACTTACACATTCAAAATCATGTTCTCTCAGCACTCTCTTTCACTTTCTCATTCTCTCTCTCTCTCTCTCTCACCTGGGATGTTTTGGGCTGCAGGGGCACCAGGCCAGAGGGAGTGTCAGCCAGGACGTGGAAGTGCGAAGTGGGGGGGGGGCCCATCGGGGTGGGGCGGCTCTCTGCATCCACCTGGTAATTAATCAGGCCCCACTGTTCTAGGAATGCATGGACCCTGAAAAAGGAAGGGAGGGTGAGGGGGAGGGTGAGGGTGAGGGTGAGAGAGAGAGAGAGAGAGAGAGAGAAAGAGAGAGAGAGGGAAGGATGTCAGTAGCTATACTTTACACAGACACACACAGAGAGAGAGAGAGAAGGGGGAAGACAAGGAAAGAAAGACAAAGACACAGCTGGAGTGCAGAGAGACCTCCTGACCTCATGATGGCACACACATCCCCAGCCAGGTTGCGGCGGCAGGCGGTGGAGGTCAGGTACTCCTGGGGGTTCAGGCGGTATGTGTCAATCATGAAGTTCCTGTAGGCCAGGTAACTGCAGACAAAAGGAAGAGGCAGAGGTCATGTGAATTCATTGTGTATCTGTGAGTGCAGTTGTATAGTGAGTTGTGTAGTTCGGCTCACATCTCAGGGGTCTTGGACTTGTTCTTGCCATTGAAGAATTCTGGAAGGGCTCTGCGCTCGATGGCATGAACACTGAGAGAGAGAAAGAAAAAGAGAATGACAGAGAGGGGGTTACTGAAGTTGTGTAGGGGTGCAGTGTGACAGGTTGTGTAGCGGTGCAGTGTGGCGGTTGTAGTGTGACAGTTGTGTAGTGGTGCACTGTGGCAGTATTATAGTGCTGCAGTATGACAGGTGTGCAGTGGTGCACTGTGGCAGTATTAGAGGTGCAGTGTGACAGTTGTGTAGTGGTGCACTGTGGCAGTATTATAGTGGTTCAGTGTGACAGATGTGTAGTGGTGCACTGTCACAGTTGTGTAGTGGTGCAATGTGACAGTTGTGTCATGGTGCAGTGTGATAGTATTATAGAGGTGCAGTGTGACAGTTGTGTAATGGTGCACTGTGGCAGTTGTGTAGAGGTACAGTGTGACAGTTGTGTAGTGGTGCACTGTGGCAGTATTATACTGGTTCAGTGTGACAGTTGTGTAGTGGTGCAGTGTGACAGTTGTGTAGTGGTGCAGTGTGACCGCTGTGTATTGGTGTAGTGTGACCATTGTGTAGTGGTGCACTGTGGCAGTATTATAGTGGTGCAGTGGACAGCTGTGTAGCTGTACAGTGCGACATTTGTGTAGTGGTGCACTGTGGCAGTATTATAGTGCTGCAGTGTGACAGTATTATAGTGCTGCAGTGTGACAGTTGTGTAGTGGTGCACTGTGGCAGTATTATAGAGGTGCAGTGTGACAGTTGTGTAGTGGTGCACTGTGGCAGTATTATAGAGGTGCAGTGTGACAGTTGTGCAGAGGTGCAGTGCGACAGTTGTGCAGTGGTGCACTGTGGCAGTATTATAGAGGTGCACTGTGACAGTTGTGTAGTGGTGCACTGTGGCAGTATTATAGAGGTGCAGTGTGACAGTATTATAGTGCTGCAGTGTGATAGTTGTGTAGTGGTGCACTGTGGCAGTATTAGAGGTGCAGTGTGACAGTTGTGTAGTGGTGCACTGTGGCAGTATTATAGTGGTTCAGTGTGACAGATGTGTAGTGGTGCACTGTCACAGTTGTGTAGTGGTGCAGTGTGACAGTTGTGTCGTGGTGCACTGTGGCAGTATTAGAGGTGCAGTGTGACAGTTGTGTTGTGGTGCACTGTGGCAGTATTATAGAGGTGCAGTGTGACAGTTGTGTAATGGTGCACTGTGGCAGTTGTAGTGTGACAGTAGTGTAGTGGTGCACTTTGACAGTTGTGTAGTTGTGCACTGTGGCAATTGTGTAGAGGTGCAGTGTGACAGGTGTGCAGTGGTGCACTGTGGCAGTATTATAGAGGTGCAGTGTGACAGTTGTGTAATGGTGCACTGTGGCAATTGTGTAGAGGTGCAGTGTGACAGTTGTGTCGTGGTGCACTGTGGCAGTATTATAGTGGTTCAGTGTGACAGATGTGTAGTGGTGCACTGTCACAGTTGTGTAGTGGTGCAGTGTGACAGTTGTGTCGTGGTGCACTGTGGCAGTTGTAGTGTGACAGTTGTGTAGTGGTGCACTTTGACAGTTGTGTAGTTGTGCACTGTGGCAATTGTGTAGAGGTGCAGTGTGACAGGTGTGCAGTGGTGCAGTGTGACAGTTGTGTAGTGGTGCACTGTGGCAGTATTATAGAGGTGCAGTGTGACAGTTGTGTAATGGTGCACTGTGGCAATTGTGTAGAGGTGCAGTGTGACAGTTGTGTAGTGGTGCACTGTCAGTATTATACAGGTGCACTGTGGCAGTTATGTAGAGGTGCAGTGTGACAGTTGTGTAGTGGTGCACTGTGGCAGTTATGTAGAGGTGCAGTGTGACAGTTGTGTAGTGGTGCACTGTGGCAATTGTGTAGAGGTGCAGTGTGACAGTTGTGCAGTGGTGTAGTGTGACAGTTGTGCAGTGGTGCACTGTGGCAGTATTATAGTGGTTCAGTGTGACAGATGTGTAGTGGTGCACTGTCACAGTTGTGTAGTGGTGCAGTGCGACAGTAGTAGTGTGACAGTTGTGCAGTGGTGCAGTGTGGCAGTATTATAGTGGTGCAGTGTGACAGTTGTGTAGTGGTGCACTGTGGCAGTATTATAGAGGTGCAGTGTGACAGTTGTGCAGAGGTGCTGTGTGACAGTTGTGTAGTGGTGCAGTGTGACAGTGGCATAGCGGTGCAGTGCGACAGTTGTATAGTGGTGTAGTGTGACAGTTGTGTAGTAGTGCAGTCTGACAGTTGCGCAGTGGTGCACTCTGACAGTTGCATAGTGGTGCACTGTGGCAGTGTTATAGAGGTGCAGTGTGACAGTTGTGTAGTGGTGCACTGTGGCAGTATTATAGTGCTGCAGTGTGATAGTTGTGCAGTGGTGCACTGTGGCAGTATTATAGTGCTGCACTGTGGCAGTTGTGTAGAGGTGCAGTGTGACAGTTGTGTAGTGCTGCAGTGTGACAGTATTTTAGTGCTGCAGTGTGACAGTATTATAGTGCTGCAGTGTGATAGTTGTGTAGTGGTGCACTGTGGCAGTATTAGAGGTGCAGTGTGACAGTTGTGTAGTGGTGCACTGTGGCAGTATTATAGTGGTTCAGTGTGACAGATGTGTAGTGGTGCACTGTCACAGTTGTGTAGTGGTGCAGTGTGACAGTTGTGTCGTGGTGCACTGTGGCAGTATTAGAGGTGCAGTGTGACAGTTGTGTTGTGGTGCACTGTGGCAGTATTATAGAGGTGCAGTGTGACAGTTGTGTAATGGTGCACTGTGGCAGTTGTAGTGTGACAGTTGTGTAGTGGTGCACTTTGACAGTTGTGTAGTTGTGCACTGTGGCAATTGTGTAGAGGTGCAGTGTGACAGTTGTGTAGTGGTGCACTGTGGCAGTATTATAGAGGTGCAGTGTGACAGTTGTGTAATGGTGCACTGTGGCAATTGTGTAGAGGTGCAGTGTGACAGTTGTAGTGTGACAGTTGTGTAGTGGTGCACTGTGGCAGTATTATAGAGGTGCAGTGTGACAGTTGTGCAGAGGTGCTGTGTGACAGTTGTGTAGTGGTGAAGTGTGGAAGTATTATAGTGGTGAATTGTGACAGTTGTGTAGAGGTGCAGTGTGACAGCTGTGTAGTGGTGCAGTGTGACAGTGGCATAGCGGTGCAGTGCGACAGTTGTATAGTGGTGTAGTGTGACAGTTGTGTAGTAGTGCAGTCTGACAGTTGCGCAGTGGTGCACTCTGACAGTTGCATAGTGGTGCACTGTGGCAGTGTTATAGAGGTGCAGTGTGACAGTTGTGTAGTGGTGCACTGTGGCAGTATTGTAGAGGTGCAGTGTGACAGTTGTAGTGTGAGTTGTGTAGTGGTACACTGTCACAGTTGTGTAGTGGTGCACTGTGGCAGTATTATAGAGGTGCAGTGTGACCGTTGTGTAGTGGTGCACTGTGGCAGTATTATAGTGGTGTATTGTGACAGTTGTGTAGAGGCGCAGTGTGACAGTTGCGTAGTGCTGCACTGTGGCAGTATTATAGAGGTGAAGTGTGACAGTTGTGTAGCGGTGCACTGTGACAGTATTATAGAAGTGCAGTGTGACAGTTGTGTAATGGTGCACTGTGGCAGTTGTGTAGCGGTGCACTGTGACAGTATTATAGAAGTGCAGTGTGACAGTTGTGTAATGGTGCACTGTGGCAGTTGTGTAGAGGTGCAGTGTGACAGTTGTAGTGTGAGTTGTGTAGTGGTGCACTGTCACAGTTGTGTAGTGGTGCACTGTGGCAGTATTATAGAGGTGCAGTGTGACCGCTGTATATTGGTGTAGTGTGACCATTGTGTAGTGGTGCACTGTGGCAGTATTATAGTGGTGCAGTGTGACAGTTGTGTAGTGGTGCATTGTGGCAGTATTATAGTGGTGTATTGTGACAGTTGTAGTGTGACAGTTTTGTAGTGGTGTAGTGTGGCAGTATTATAGTTGTGTATTGTGACAGTTGTGTAGAGGTGCAGTGTGACAGTTGTGTACCTGTTGTAGTCAAACCAGGCGGCATAGCTGGGGATAATGATATGGTGGGTCTGTTCGGTGACATTGTCCTCGTGGAGATCAGTCCCCCTCAGCGGCTCCCCCCTCACACTGGGGCTGGCCTGCTCCTCCTCCTAAACACAGACAGCACTGACAGTGAAGACAGAACCATCCCACACCAGCCCCCTGCCCTTCACAACTTCCCCCCCTGCCCATCCTTCCCCCCCCCCCCTCCCTCCCTCCCTCCCTCCCCAACCCTCTCTTTCCCTACTCACCTTCCCCACCGCCTCCATCGACTCATCCTCCTGCTCGTCTGTGGAAGAGGGGAGGAGAGGAGAGGTGAATAGAGTGGTTACACCCTGCAGGGCACTTTAGTCCCATATAGGGAGGAGTAACAGAAAAGGGGGAGGACCAAGAGAGGGAGTGAGAAGGAGGTAGGAAGAGACAGAACTCACCTAGGTCTGTCATGGTTCCCCCCTTGACCGGCGCAGACTCTGAATCTTTCTTAGTGTTTACTGTAGAGAGAGAGACTGAGTGAGAATAACAAACAGATGAATGATCTAGATTGTTGCAGTTGTTGGTTGGCAGGTGTGTCAGTATATTAGCCGTGATTGGCCAATAAGTTTGTCAGTATAGCAGTAGGCAGTAGTGACTGGCCAGCGAGTGAGGGGGCAGTACCGGTCTTGGGCAGCGTGACCTCCTCCACCGCAGGCACTGGTGATGGCTCGTCCAGCTCCTTGGTCAGGTCCTCCTGCTCCTCCTCACGGTGGCCGCGCTTTGACTTGGCATAGGGAGTCGCCGGCCTGGAGGGGAGGCACAGCCACACACACAAACTAACACAGTCATGAACACTAATATGCTGATTTAAACAGATCCAAACTTATATAAACTGATACACAAACTGCACAGACTAACTGACATACATGCTGATGCAAGACAGGCACAGTGCTGTACAGCTGACTACACTACACTGCAATCCATCCCTCCTTCACCCCTTCACCCTCACTTCTCTCTCTCCCCCCCCCACTCTCTCTCTCTCACCCCTTCTTGGCATTCTTCTTCTTGGTCTCAGGTGTGGTGGTGGGTGAGGGAGAGGGGGAGCGTTTCCTCTTCTTGGCATTCCCAGGCTTCCTGTCCCGCCGCTCACCGTCAGGGGGGCTGACCTCGTCCGTCAGCGTTTTGGCTGAAATGCGCTTCCTGCGCAGCCCCTCCCCCGCTTCATAGTCCTCCTCTGTCATCCACTCGTTAAAGCAGTCCAGGTCCAGGATCCACTTTGCATGCACCTGGGAGAGTTCAGTGGGTCAATGCCAAGGACAGTGTCTCATGGTTCAGTGTGTCAATGTCAAGATCAATATCTCATGGGTCACTGTGTTTGGCAGGGTCAGTGTTAATGCATCTGTGTAAGGGGTCAGTGTGTCAATGTCAAGGTCAGTGTCAGTGTCTGAGGGGTCAGTGTGTTTAGGAGGGTTAGTGTGCTTGGGGGGGATCAGTACTTTGCGGGGTTTCTCTGGAGTTGGGGGGTCCTCCACAGCTGCCTCCACCTCACTGGCTGGAATCCAGGTATCATAACTGCAAAACAGGGAACAGCACAGTAACACAGAGAGGAACACAGTAGGCACATTTACACTGCCATTTCTGATCCAGATCAAATGCATCGGAACATTTGATCACGATCAGTAGTGTTGTGTTTACACTGCCAGTTGATCAGGATCAACTTACAGCCGCTACAGGGGTCCTCGCATGCATACTAGCAAGCAAGTCCAAACTTCATTATATGCATATATTAAATTAGTCCTTTAGAACACAGCTATATCAAAAACATTTAAAACCAACCAAGTAAAACCAACGCACTTGCATATTTTAAGCATTTTAAATGCATATACAAACATTTTTGCAAACACAAAATAAGTTACTTTTTGCAGATAAAGTAACAAGCCATTTAGTGTTAACTTTAACAATATTTTATTTGTAATAAGGGAAACACTTTTATAATGCTCTTATGTTTTGTAAGTCACCCTGGATAATGGTGTCTGCTAAGAAATAAATAATAATAATAAGTAGGGAAGGTCTCTTATCTGCTCCACAGATGCATGTCTGCCGCCTGCCTTTAAAACGCAGCCGCATTAGCATGTCAGACCAAACTTAATTTTTATAACAACTAAAACCAAAGCACTTGCATATTTTTTCAAAACCGAAGCATTGAAAATAAAATACAATTATACATTTTTGCTAACATAAAATAACATGCTACTGATGCATTTGATCCAGATCAGAAATGGCAGTGTAAATGTGCCTAGTGACACAGGGAACAGCTCAGTGACACAGAGAAGAACAGTGCAGGAAATGTGAGCGTTAGGGTGAGTACCTGTCAGGACAGTAGCCCCAGTGCAGAAGCACCTGTTTGTCTCTCTTCATCACCGGCCGCACCCACTCCTCTGGGGAAACACACAAATACAGTGTTACACACAGAGATACACTGCTACACACACACTCATACACTCAGTATGTAGGCACAATCACTCTCTGCACCTCTAGCTCATTCATCTACACCCCTCATCACCCCCCCCACTATCAGTGACCCATACGGCCCCACTCCCCTCACCCTCTTCTAGGCTGGCCGGGATGGGCACCACAATGTGGGAGCTGGCCGCCCGCTCCTCCGTCACTGAGCCCTACAGGACACAGAGCCGGCCAGGGGTCAGACACAGAGATAGACAGGCAAGTGTAGGGCAGACAGACAGAGAGACTGACAGACAGCTGGAAAGCCAGACAGGTACCTGATGGCGTTTGATGATGTCCTTCAGCTTGCCTAGCAGCTTGGGTTCGATGTCCGAGCTGAGGAATATGACTGGCCGGCTGAGACAGTTATTCTGACAGAGAGAGCCAGGAGGAGACAGAATTACACCTCACAAATCTTCACACTGTTCATCTGAAAGGTAAACGGACAGTACAGCAGGCAGCACTGAAAGAGAAAGTGACAGGTAGTACAGACACACCTG
This sequence comes from Amia ocellicauda, assembly GCF_036373705.1. Classification (NCBI taxonomy): domain Eukaryota; kingdom Metazoa; phylum Chordata; class Actinopteri; order Amiiformes; family Amiidae; genus Amia; species Amia ocellicauda. The sequence continues at coordinate 15,085,846 of NC_089856.1, read as the reverse complement.
GACCAACGATTTCTCAATGGTCATGAACATCTCCACATTCCTGTCCATTCGGGACGGGTTCTGGAAGTCAAACCTCCGCCTGAAAGGGAGAGAGGGGGGGGCGCTGAGACACAGTTTGGAAATATTTGTGTGGTTTTCAAGGGGGACTTGTCAGAGAGTCAGACAGTCAATAAGACATTCAGTCAGTGTATCAGTCAGTCAGACAGTCAGTCAGACTCACCAGCCCTGGTCGCTCTTGAACTTGTATGCTGCTGCCAGGATGTGACATAGAGCACCACCTGACTTGAAGTCCAGGAAACATTTCATCTACAGAGAAGGAGAGGGGAGAGACAATGAGAGGGATAGGAAGAAGGAGAGAAAGAGAGAGATGAAGAGGGTGAGGAAGAAAGCGAGAGGAGTGGGAGAAAGAGAGAGAACTGATCAGAATGATAATACAACATTAGCAGTGAAGGCTGTTGCAGCTCTGTGGGGTGTGTTTCATGTGTTCAGTGGGGTGCAGTGCCTGCACTGCGTGAGAGAGCCCTGTGTGTGTGTTCAGTGTGCAGTTTTCCTCAGGTGCCTGAAGGCATGGTCTGTGCTGTTCAGTGTGTGGAGCATGGCAGAGCTGGTTTTACAGCGTGTCTGTTGTGTGCAGGGGTGTACAGGGATATGCGGGGGGGGGGGGGGGACAGGGGTGGCCACTGCCGCTTTTAATTCCCCTGCTCTTTTTTTCTGAAGTGCCCCATTTGTCCCAATCGCCCCTCCCCCGATCCGTGCCACGATCCGCAAATGGGCAGTTGTACGGCACTTCGTCAGCACCCACCCCCAACCCCAGGCCGCACTTTGTCAGCACCCCCTACCACCCCCCCCGGACCGCACTTTGCCACCAACCCCCCACCGGACCGAAGTGTCCCTTTGTTTGTTTCATCCACTGCCCCCCCGCAAGGCTGTAAACGTCACTGGTCAAGTGTGTCCCCTGTGATTGGCGTATGGTACCGGCAGCTTGGTGAGCGGCGGGTTGCTGACGTGCTTCCCGAACACCTCCTCCTGGAACTGCAGCAGCTGAACCACCAGGCTGGACAGGGACTTGTTAGTGGGCGGCTCTGCCTGGATATACTAAGACACAGAGAAAAGTAAAAGAGGGAGAGGGAAGTTAATACAGACACTGTTCTCTGTCTCAAACACACTAACACAGTCTCTCAGACACAGAGGGTACAGAGAGGGCTGTGTGTTCAGGGAGCCTGAGGCACACAGTCAGATGAAAATTCAGCAGTGCTGTACAGTATCATACAATACAATATAGCACAGTGCAGTATAATACAACATAGAATAAAGCTCTACAAAAAAAATACTATACACTACAGTACAATACAACCGTACAGCACAATTGTATGTAGCACAGAAAAATATACTAATACTATGCAATAATAAAAAATGCACACAATTCTGGTTAGTTTATGTACATTATAGATATAAGATATGATTTCTACATATATTAATCCGTGTTAACGCGCACAGCCCACACCGTTATGCACAGGGTATGATCTGCTTGCACATCTGGCGCACTGCTGGGTAAGAGGAAAGGATGGGGAGGCGCACAATCACACGACCCGCAGCGCCTGGAGAGTGAGGGGGGGTGGGGGGTGTCAGTATAGCTCTGTGTAACGCCGGGGACCCCTGCCCCGACCTGTGAGGTGCAGTGGATTTGTGTGGGGGGTGTCTGTGCGCCACTGGCTGCACGCTGGGCTCGACAGATGTTGCTGCTGGAAAATAACTCCACTGTCGCCTGGCAGCTTAGGCAAGGAGAAAGCAAACGGGCGGGCGCGCACATACATCTCTCTCTCTAGATAGATAGATATATAGAAACACCGGTCTATCCACACACACATATACACTCAGACACGCGTCTCTATGTACACAGACCAGCAGGTCGTCACCGCTCAGCCGCCTGACCGGGTGAGTCTTGCCGCCTTTGTTTACGGCGGCTCATTGTGTCTGACTGCCACAGCTGGATTGCCTGCACCCGACCCCCCCCGCACAGCCTCCCCAGCCCTGCGGCTCCCCGCCACCGTCTCCACGCAGCATTTACTTTAAAGGGGCGGAAAATGAACAGGTACCTTTTTATAATTCTTGCCCAACCAGACCCGGACATTGTCGAACTGCGAAACCGTGTCGGACGCCTCAAAATATTTAACATTCGGGCCGCCGTCTTTCTTCCGTACCGCCATCTTTGCTGGGTAGCCTGCAGAGAAGTCGGCCGTGGGTGCCACCTGGCGGCCGATCGGCGGCACTGCAGCTCTGCATCCTGCACAGAAGGAAGGTCACGGTGAAACTGGCTCCATTGCGGCTCTGCTTTGGAGGGCACTCTCTGCTAAAGGGGTGTACAGAGTAGATCCAAAATGGTGAACAAATCCTTACAGTTTCGCATATTGGTAATGAACTTGAACCCCCCCCCCAACTGAAGTACCGTCCCTTCTTTCGTCATGCAGTTTATCACTGAAAAAAAATGTTGGTATTGAAAACAAAATGGTGAAAATGAGAAGTCTCCCTCGCTCTGTGAGGCACATAATGATAGAGTCTTGCAGTCCTGAGTGTGTGTCCATTTTCACACAGACTCTTCTTCAGTACTGTATGTGTCAATCTGTATCTCAAAACAATATAAAATGTATTTTAAATGTATGTAAATGTATTATCACAGCAGTGGTACCTACATTGTGATCTGGCCAGGCAGTGACGAGCCCTGCCAACCTGAGGCATCAGACAGAGGCCTCATACAGCCATAGCACAGTGTCTATACATTGTCTGTATATTGCACAGTCTGCATACAGCACAGTGTCTATATACCGCACAGTGTATATACTGCACAGTGTCCAGTTTGGCACAGTGTCTTTTAAGGAAAGTGTGTATAGAGCACAGCCCCGATACAGCACAACCCTGACACATAACTGCCTCTATACAGAGCATAACTTGATCTTATTGCAGGGCAGGGCAAATAAATGAAAAAATACAGGAATTAACAGTGATTGCCTACAAGATGGAAATTTTATGGGGTTGTGCAAGAATGTCAGGGCTATAAGACTCTGCATTAAGGTGCATACCCATATTTTATGATAATCAACACTGTGTGATGCTAGAATATATAACTTCTATACCAAGGTGTTTTCTGTGAGCACATATAGAAATATCTATTGCTAATAAGACAAGCCTGTAATTTTAACTCCAAAATGAAAGATAATCTAAACACAGATATAAGCTTCATAAATATATAATAAGGCAACATGTACCTGGAATGGATTTGCTGGACGCTCAGGAGCTTCCAAATGCCATGTGCAGCTTCTTCACGATGATCAAATGGCTGAAAAGTTTCATTTTTAGTCTGCAGGGTGTTACTCTCTTTCAGGATTATCATTATTATTATGATGATGATGAGGAGGAGGATGAAGATTATTATTACGTTCAGACAATTACTTACTGCTTCCACAGCTATTTCACAGCTAACTTCCTACAGTGATATGTTGAATATGATAAAGTGTAGTATTCAATGGTAAAAATATTTTGGTGTTGTACTTTTACTTAATATAATTCAAAATGATGAATTTATTATCAATACAATTTTTAAAATGCCAATAATGAAAATAATAGTAGAATGTTAATAAAATGCCAACATTCCATTACTGTAGCCAATCAGCAGGGAGCATTTACAACTGTTCTGATTCTCTGCTTATACTAAAGATTTCATAGTATCCAGCATTGCTTGTATTTACATTAAATGCTACAAAACAACGTAAATGATCTCAAATGCCGTTATTTTAAAAGATGGCGATATACAGCATCTCTGTCCATGCACTCTAATATAATGTTTAGTATCCACTGCATCTCCTGCTACTGTGCTGGCCTTTTACAACTGATTACACCACAACAATCACGACTGGAAAGTGACAGTAATTGGACCGCAGTTGGCACACATACTCCCTGACATACACAGAGACCAGTCGTGTTCTTTGAACATAATAAGTTTGTATACTATATTGAGAAAAGAGGCAGCACTTTTGTTCCCTACAATACGCCCCTGTCCCCTACCACATGCTTTTGTTCCCTACGACACGCCCCTGTCCCCCACGACACACCCTTCAACACTTTTTAGTCACCAATTACACTTTTTTAGTCCCCAACAACACTTTTTTAATAACCAATGTCTCTTTTGTACTCTGCAATTACACTTTTTAGTAACCAAGGATAATTTTTTAGTCCTCAATTACACTTTTTTAGTCCCCAACGAAAAATGTGTAATCCCCAACAACAATTTCTTAGTCTCCAACGACACTTTTTTTAGTACCAATGACACAATTTTAGTAACCAACAACATTTTGTTTTAATTCCAATTACACTTTTCTGTTCCCCAAAGAGACTTTTGTAATCCCTAACAAAAAATGTTTAGTTCCCTGTTACAATTTTTTTGTAGCCAAGGATACTTTTTTAGTCCTCAAATACACTTTTGTAGTCCCCAACGAGACTTTTGTAATCCCCAACAATTTATCTTTTGTAACCAACAACACTTTTGTAGTCCCCAGTGACACTTTTTTGGTTTATTGGAACATAGTGCAGTATAGTTGTATAGTGTTATATTACAGAGTGTAGTGTAATATACTGTAGTGTAGTGCAGTGTAATAGTGTAGCTTTATGATAGATTATAGTGTAATATACTATAGTGTAGTGTAGTGTAATATAATATAGTGAAGGCTTAAATTAAGTTTCCTTTTCAGTTCTCTTCCACTTTCACTCTACTTCACTGTCCCTTCTGTGCTCATAATTAAATTCAACCAGTCTTTATTCTAGTCCAAAATCAATCTTGAGATGAGTCCAGTCCTACATTTTAAACTGTATTTTATCACAGTTAGGGATAGGTATGATAGAAGCAGTCAAACCGAGAAGGGAAAAGCTGCCAGTAAACAGCATCAGCAGCATGTTGTATCGGGAATATAGCAGCAGGGGAAGCCCTTGCGTAGAAAATCAAAATACATCTCAGCTCAGTCTAACTGCAATGTCCTATGTGAGCCACCTGGAGGTGCAATTGGCACATCACCGCAATAGCCTAGTTTATTGAGTTATATGTTACCAGAACTGGTGTTATAGACAGAGAGAGACAAAAATAAAGCGAGAATGGGGATAAAGAGAGAGAAAGGGAAAATAAATTTTAAAAGATTAAAGATTGAACTTTGGTAGTGCAGGGAGGGATAGGAGAGAGACCGAGTGAGAGAAAGGACAGAAGAGCAGTGAGGGATGCACATGAACTGGAGAGAGACATCAGGAAGAGTGTGTGAGTGTGTGTGTATCAATATGTGAGTGTGTTAGTGTGTCAGTGAGTGTGTTAGTGTGTCGATATGAGTGTATCACTGTATGTGTTAGTGTTAGTGTGAGTGTGTCAGTGAATGTGTATCAGTATGAGGATGTATCAGTATGTGAGTGTGTTAGTGTGTGTATCATTATGTGAGTGTGTTAGTGTGACTGTATCGGTGTGTCAGTGTGTGTATGTTAGTTTGAGTGTCGATGTGTGAGTGTTATTGTGTGTGTATTAGTATGTGAGTGTATCACTATGTGAGTGTGTCACTGTTTGTGTATCAGTATGTGACTGTGTCAGTGTATGTATGTTAGTTTGAGTGTCAATGTGTGATTGTTAGTATGTGTATCAGTATGTGAGTGTGTCATTGAGTGTGTCAATATGAGTGTGTCAGTGTGTGTATGTTAGTTTGAGTGTAAGTGTGTGGGTGTTTGTGTGTATTAGTATGTGAGTGTGTTAGTGTGACTGTATCGGTGTGTCAGTGTGTGTACGTTAGTTTGAGTGTCAGTGTGTGTGTATTCGTATATGAGTATGTTAGAGTGTGTGTATCAGTGTGTGAGTGTGTTAGTGTGTGTGTATCAGTGTGTGTGTGTTCAGTCTCCAGACCCCCCTTCTTCAGTTTCATTATTAACGAGCTTTCTGTCTCGCTCGTTAGGCCCGCGCGCCGCAGCCTCGTTACACAAACAAATCGCAGGAAATTTGTTCCGGTAATTGTCTTTTTTTTCTATCTGTCCTTCCTCTGCTCATGCCCTCATTCTGCTGACACTCTGATAACTTTCTCAATACCAATATATCTCTCTCTATATATATAGAGAGAGATATATATAGAGAGATATTGGTATTTAGAAATCTCTCTCTCTCTATATATATATATATATATATATATAGAGAGAGAGAGAGAGAGATATTGGTATCTCAGAGATTCTGTCCTTAGAGATCTGGTCCAGTACAGTGTGAGGGAGTTGCTCAGTCAGTCGGTCAGTGTGTCAGTCTCTCTGCTCTATGAGTTTGAGTGATGGGGAGCGACAGCTCAGCGATGGCTGGGGGGGTTGTGTCAGTGGGAACGGGGTACTCAGTACTCCGAACCACTGACACCCCCTCCAAACACCGCACACACACTTACACTGACACTCACACACACACTGAAGCACACACACACTCACATGGCCTACACACACTCGTCTGCTCAGGTCAGTCTAATTGTCTCTCTGCTGAGACACAGGGAGGAGCTGGGCTGGACCTAACCCAGAGTCCACTCTCCCTCCATCTCCCTCTATCCTTATCTCTCCATCATCACTCTCTCTCTCTCCTCTAATCTCTCCAGCTCCCTCTATCCTTCCCTCTGATTGTAATGTAGCCGGCTGCTCAGACTCTGATTAAGGACACGGACCCTTCCATCTCTCTGAGCCAATTAATTCTCCCCTTACTCTCTCCTTCCCTCAATCTCTCCCTCCTCTCTCCTTCCCTTGCTCTCTCCCTGCTGTTTACTCTCCCTCCTTTTTATTTACTCTATCTACCCATCCTTTCTTCACTGCTCAACCCTCCCTACTGCCTCAGTACCCCTTTTTTCTTTATTTTCTGTATTCTTTCTTTGTTTTAAATTATATTCCTAAATCTACCTCCATTACTCTATCTCTCTTTCACATACACACACACATACTCACAAGCACACACACAAACACTCACACACACACACACACACACGCACACACACACACACACACACACACACTCACTCAGGCACAGGTTTCTCAGTTTTATTAAAAAGGTTTAAATTGTTTAACAAAACAAGATGAAAGACAGAGAGGGAGGGAGAGAGGAGCAGTGCGGTGTCTCCGGCTCGCTCCACTGCCTGCCTGACAAACAGGGGTCCCTGAAGAGAGAGGGAAAGAGGAAAAGAAAGAAACTGAGAGAGGGAGAGATGGAAGGAAAGGGAAATAGAGAGACAAAGTTAAAGAGAGAAAGAAAAGGAAATTGAGGCTAAAAGGGAGAGAAAGAGGAGAAGAGAAAAGGAGGGTGAGCGGGTGTTGCATGATTATTAAATACATCCATCTCCCTCTGAGCCCAGCCCCCTCCTCCCACCCTCTGCTTGTCTCTCGCTCCTTCCCTATCTTACTCTCTCTGTAGGATGCTGTGTTATACATTTCCAGTACGGATCTGGCTGTGATTGTAAAGAGCGAGTCTCCGGGGGGGCTGGCGTCGGGGTAGTTATGGAGGAAATGATAGACAGGACAATCCCTGGGCCCAGGAACACACCTGCGCAGACTTTCACTGTGCCTCCCAGTGTCTCTTCGCCAGCTTCTCTATCTTTGTCTCCATGTCTCTCTCCTATGCTCTCACTCTCTCTCCCTGAGTGCACTCATGGCAAGTGGCCATCACGGGGCGCTGTGGCAGGAGCCGAGACTGACAGGGAGCCCCCACTCACAGGTATGAAATTAATAAGTAAATATAATAAATGATGTATCCTCTAAAGGGATATTACCCCCCCAAGGGCAAGTGAGGTTTGGTCTTGGAGAAAGGAGGTTGGAGGTAGATGGCGAGAGTGGGGATGGGGGTGGAGGGGCAGGGCAGAGAAGAGAGACTGAAGGAGTTGCAATGCAACACCTACAGAGCCGGATTACTGGGCTGCGTCACTGTCTGAATCAGAGACCCCTGCACTTACGCAGTCTCTGCTGCTTGCTGGTCATCAGCAGAGGATTTTTTATATATTTATTTTATTTCTGTTTTTGAGTAACGGTGTAGGCTGGAGGATGAAGCTCTGCTCCTGTAAGCAGGGAGATTAGACCCTGGCTCGCTCTATGATCTCTGCCCACTCTGTGGGATCAGTGGCAGCTTTGTGGCGCAGCACTCCTGCCCGACGGGATGTGAGCAGCACAGATGGTCAAAAACAATTTCTCCTCGCCATTGATTGGCACTGAAAAGCAAGAAAAAGAAAGGTCAGGGTGCAATTCTGTAATATTGAGAGACTGCTGCCTGTATTGTAGCTACTACTTGTTGGCAAAAGCAGGGGTCTCCAGCCCTGGTCCTGGAGAAGTACAGTACAGTACAGAAGGTGTGGGGGTGGGGTGAAACACTGCTGGTGGGGGGGGGGGGGGGCTGTGGCTTGGCGCTCCGGTGAGCAAGTCTACAACTGAGTGCCAGCCAGCCGTGTTTACACACAGCAGTACATGCTGTTTATTAATCACAGGCTCGTCAAGTGCAGCCGACAACAATTAAAATATTCCGCCTAATTAATTAAGAGATGGCTCGGAGGCTCTAAGAGAGAGAGAGACAGAATTTGAATTTTAGAGAGAGAGAGAGCTCTCTGCATCGTTTCCACCCTAACTTCATACCTCCAGTGACTTTCCTTCCCTCTCTCTCTGACTCTCTTTTCCATCCACGCAATGTGCTTGGACTGGTTTTCCCTCTCTAGTTCTCTCTTGCTCTTTCTAAACCTCTCTCTCCCTCTATCCCTCTCTTTTTCTCTCTCTCGTTACCTTGAGTTTTTGGACATGCTTTTGTGCTCAATTTAAAGGTCACATCTTGTACCCACTGTCACTCCTGTCTCTCTCTTTCTCTCTCCCTCGCTCTCTTAACTTCCCCTAACCCCATGTCTCTCACTCAGTTTCTCTATTTTTCCCTCCTACATTTTAAGCATTTCCTCTTATTATGTTTTGAAGCAATATCAGACTTATTCTTCCAATGTGTTTAACTGTCTGTGTTCAGCCTAGGTGTGTGATAGGGAGAAAGAGAGAGAGAGAGAGATATTGAGAGACGATGTATCATTCAGTTATTGTGTCAGTCAATCATTCAGTCAATGTGTTACTCTGTAAGTTAGTTAGTGTGTCAGTCATACAGTCAGTATGTTGATCAGTCAGTGTGTTGATCAGTCAGTCGGTAAGTTAGTCAGTCTGTGTGTCGGTCAGTCAGTCAGTACATGTGAGAAACTCACTGACAGGAACACAGAGCAGTGACAAACCCTGGGAGAGACCCCCCCCACTCCTCTCTCCAGTCAAAACTCAAAACGCTTCACTGCTCTCTCTCTCTCTCTCTCTCTCTCTCTCTCTCTCTCTCTCTCTCTCTCCTCCTGTTTTTGTCTCCCCTCTAACACTTCTCTTTTTCTAGCTTACTCACCTTTTCATTCTCTTTTGCCCCTTAACTCTCTCTCTAGCCTCTGTTATGCTCTCTTATATCCCCCACTTTCTCTCTCCTCTCTCGATTCCTCTCTCTGAAGGCTCAATCCTTTCAGCGCTCAAGCGATCAGCCTCCATGCACTAACGAGCTTCAACATCTTACCTCGTCATGCCAATTAAACTATACACACACACACACACACTCATAGATACACACACACGCCCAGATACACACACACACACACACACTCACTCACCCATAGACACACGCACCCATACACACACAAACTCACACACCCCACAGAAACCTAAACACATGGTGAGAAAGGAGGGTGGGGGTTGGGGGCGGAGAAGGTGTTTCCGGGGTGGAGGGCAGTGGGGGGGTTAATCAGGAGAAAATTTTAATCAGTGCTGCTGAATAATTGATGTGTTGGGTGGATGGAGCCGCACTCTCATGCCCAGACACACTGTCACACTGTCACTCTCAGACAGTGAGACCTGTCCTTCTCTCCAGCTTTCACTCACCCTGCATCTCTCCTATTGAAGCAGGAGGAGGTGTGCAAGGGAGAGAGTAATAGCAAAGAGAAGAGCAGAAAGATGCAAGGAGGGAGGTAAAGACACAATAGCACAGGAGAAAGGCAAAGGAGCCGAGCATAAAAAAAGGTTTAGAGTAAGAGACAATAAGAGAGAGAGGGACAGAAAGTTTGTGTGTGTGAATGTGTGAGTGTGTGTCTCTGTCTGTCTGTCAGTGTCACTCTATTTGTCTCTGTATGTTGTAATGCTTGTGTGTGTGTGTGTGTGTGTGTGTAACTCTCTCTCTGTCTATCCATGCTCCAGTAGTCAGAGCCACGCATTTTTGCTGGTTCTCAACTCCAGCCTGACTGAACTCTGACCTCTGACCTCTCTCCACCTTCACAAAGCAGAATGTGTATTTCCTGCCTGTCAAACAATTATAAATAGATAGACAGACTCAAGCAGACAGACAGACAGACAGACAGACAGCAATAGATAGACAGATGGATGGATAGATGGAAAGGGCTGGGAGATAGATGGCTGCAGCAGATCGATAGAGACAGGTTTTTGAAAGCAGAGCCGTGAATTAAATGCAGACAGTGAGAACTCATTATTCCTGAGAGAGAGAGAGAGAGAGTGCAAGGGACAGAGACAGCGACACAGAGACAGAGAGAGAGAGGGGGGGAGCGTGGGGGGGTGGATGGAGGGAGAGACAGATAGACAGAGCGCTGATGGCAGTGTGGGGAGGGAGAGTGTAATTCTCTGGGAGTTTCCATCCATCTTGGTGCGGTGACAGCATGCTCATCAATCACACAGTAATCACCAACGATAATTTAACAACAGCCCCTGTCTCCCGCCCTCCCTCCCTCTCTTCTTCTTTCACAGTCCCCCCTCTCTTGCTCTCTCACTCTTTTGCCCCCCTCTCTGTCTCTCTCTCTCTCTCTGTCTGTCTATCCGTCTGTCGTCTCTCTAGTATTGAGACCAGCAGTTAGTATCAGGGCTGAAACACTGAGCACCTCCCTGCCAGTTCTCTCCTGTGTCCTGATCTCATCCTTCCTGCGTCCTTCCTGCATCCTTCCTTCTTTCTCTGTCCCTACCTTTCTTCCCTCTTATCTTGTTAATTTTCAGACCCAAAAGTAGGAATGGACAGAGGGTGGGGAATGGGATAGAGAAGGTGAGGTGGAGGGAAAAGGAAAAGCCAAGAGAGAAAAAGAGAAGATAGAGGAGTTAGGGAGAGAGAGAGAGAGAGAGAGAGAGAGAGAGAGAGAGACAGAAGTTAACACACACTCTGGAGAGTGAACTGAAATACAAATGGGGGAGAATAAGCAATAGAGTGGGAAAAAAATGGGAGGCTGATGGAGAGAGAAGATGAGCAGACGAGAGGGAGTGAAAGAGCAAGAGAGAGGGAGCAAGGGAAAGAGGGAGGGAGAGGGGGATGGAGAAAAGGTGACAGGCAAGTTGATCACAGCACATGAAGGCTGTATCCTGAAGGGAGGAGAGAGGTCAGACGCTGCCCCTGACTGTCAGAGAGGGGGGAGCCGCACTCTTCTCACAGCCGACAGGTGAAGCTCAGCTCAGTGCTGACTGTGATCATAATGCTGAACTAGGAGGAGAATTACTGCAGTAACTCTGTCCCTCTGGCTGGCTGTCTCTCGGTCCCTGTGTTGTACTGTCAGTTCCTCTGTCCCTCTGTCCTACTGTATGTCTGTCCCTCTATATCTCTGTCCCTCTGTCACTCACACACTGCACACTTGCACATCAACAGCACCTCGTAAAGCCTGCAATTACAGCTCGTTTAGCAGTAATTGAAAATCGTTGTGGGGTGTCGTTAAGCTGTCAATAGAATCCTGCCTCCTTCACTGGGAGACAGGGTCAGGGGGCTGTCGGAGCTGCTGGGAGCACTGGGGGACAGGGCTAGGGCATTGTTAGGGCTGCTGGGAGCACTGGGGGACTGTCTGTGCTGCTGGGAGCACTGGGGGACAGCAAGAACAGATTTACCCTTTCAGACCTGCATGTTAATACTCACAACACACAGCTGCACTCAGACTCCCAGTGAAAGTACCACTGGCTAAATTAAACATACTGTCATCAGGTAGTAATGTAAGTGCCTCTTACCAACTCTGTTTGTCTCCATCTCTCTCTCCCAGTCAGTCAGTCAGTCAGCCTGAGCTGACACAGCATCTGTCCTGCCCAGAACAATCTCAACAGCTCTGTCTGTCAGCTTCACAGCTGGACTCACCTCTTACCCACCGATGAGTGGGGAGTGGGGCCTGTCCTGGGCAGTTGCGTACCTCATTAGTGCCATTTCCTGGGATATTAATTGGCGCTCAGGCCCCAGGTCCCAGAGGGCTCGTCAGTCATTGCGTTGGAACAGCGACAATGGAGGATCACCACAGAGATGCACAACGCACCCATACATCAGTGCTGTCGCCACGGATAAATGCTTGATCTGTATAGGGAGCCTCCCCTGGGAAACATAATGTCTACACACACGCACTGCAAACACAAATACAGTCACTAAGTCTGTGTGAGTGTGTTTGTGTGAATGTGTGTAACTGTGTGTGTGTGTTGCTGTGCTCCAGTGTGTGTTGCTGCACTCCATTGTGTATGCATGTGTCTGTGTGTATGTGTGTTTGTGAGTTGCTGTGCTCCAATGTGTGTGTGTGTTTGTGAGTGTGTGAGCGAGTGAGTGAATGTGTGTGTTGATTTGCTCTAGTGTGTGTGTGTGTGAGTGTGTATGTTGCTGTGCTCCTGTGTGTGTGTGTGTGTGTGTATGCGTGTCTGTGAGTGTGTGAGTTGCTGTGCTCCAGTGTGAATGTGTGTGTGTTTGTGTGTATTGCTGTGCTCCAATCTGAGTTTCTGTGTGTGTTGCTGTGCTCCAGTCTGTGTGCAGTGAGGGTTTTCATGCTCAGCCCCCCCTCTGCGCAGTGTAAATGAGACCTTGTTAACCAGCACAGAAAATAAACCCCAGCGTTGATCTCTGAAACTGTGTACAACAGAAAAGAAAGGGAGGGAAAGAAGGAGGGAGGGAGAGGGAAAGAGACACTGTAGATGCATATAATTGCATTCGGATACCTGTTTATAAAGAGAAGCCAGTGAAAGACGGAATGATAAAAAGATGGATAGAGAGATAAATAGGTAGACGGATATAAGCAGACAAATATATTTAGATAGACAGGCAGACAGACAGACCGATAGCGGCTATTTCTTCCTCATAATCACTACATCTGTGGATGGACAGAGCATGATGAGTGACTCGGTCTCTCTATTTCTCTCCCTCTATTCCTCTCCTGTTCACTTATCACATTCCCTCCATCCCCTCTTCTCGCTTGCCTCTCTCTCAGGCTGGTGATTCGTCAGCCCTGCTGTCTAATTGCCCTCGTTAATCGAGGTGCTCTGTCTGATGTACAGCACAGCCCCCGCTCTGATTCCAGCACACGCCTTCAGCACGCATTCATCACGCACGGCCGCAGAGCCGCCGCACAGACACACGCCCCAGATCAGATATTCATCTACAGGAACAATAGTAATTACAGATACTGTTAGCTAGGCCCTTGGCAGGCACCTTTATCCAGGGTGATTATACAAAGTACTATAATGTAATGATACTACAGGGTGATCTGTGTACTGCTGTATTTAACTGCCCAGGACAGAGCTCCATAAACACAATCAGTGTGTCAGCAAGTATGTGTGTGTGTCTGCGTGTGCATGTGTGTGTGTGTGTGTGTGTGTGTGTGTGTGTGTGTGTGTGTCAGCACTGTCCTAGTGTTATTGGAGGTGTCGTTGTTGCCGTGGTGACATGCTGAGTGATGGAGACAGTGGACTGTCTGCTGTGAAGGCTTGACATCGATCCCTAACACTCTCTCCCTCTTTCTCTCTCTCTCTCCTGTCACTCGACGAGGATGCTCTTTCTTACTCTGCCTTTCTTTCTGTCTCTCTGTCCAGTGTCACTCATTAAGAAACAGAGTCTCACACTCATCCTTCCTCTTCCTCCATAACCTCCACCCCCCCGCCACCTCTCAGTAGGGACAGTGGCAGGCCTGACAAAGCTGAGTGTCCCTGGTACTCACTGAGCCATGAGAACAGCCAATCACGTTGCTGCTACCATGGAAATGCACCGTCAACCTGTCAATCACCAGGAGAGAGGGAGACAGCAGGTCAGAACCAGGCCTGGGACAGTAAGAGAGAGAGAGAAGGAGAGAGACAGAGAAAGGGAGAGGGGTGGGGGAGAGAGAGAGAGAGAGAGAGAGAGAGGGAGAGGGATGCGAGGAGAGAGATTTCAACTTTCAAGGGCAGTAAGTTTGTAGAAGCCCAGAGGGGAGTGGTGCTCTAGCTCCCCACACTGCCCCCCATGAGCCGCTATGAATAACAGTGTAACTGGACACCCCTATGGGGCATCACTGACCTGGCTCACTCTGTGAAACTCCACTCAGGACCCAGGACAGGTGGGCAGCCCCCCCAGTAGGCCACAATATCCCACCCCAGAGAAAAAAGAAGATATGAGTGTGGCCCCCTGTCATTCTGACTTTCAGACTCTCTCTGTCAGGGCTGTGACTTAGAGGAGGGTGGTGTGTGTGTGTGTGTGTGTGCGTGGCAGGAGTTAGTGTGTTAATAGTGAACAGACTGATGATACCATTTTCTGCACTTTGGGAGGTCATGACCCCAGAGCAGAGTGTGACACAGAGCTGTTCAATTATTCAGAGAAACTGCAAGACGAAAAAGGGAGAGTAGGAGGTGAGTGGTCAGCCCGTGCCCACTGTGTGCCAGGGAGTGATCATGGGAGAGCAGAAACAGCAGCTTGAGCAGTTTAATAGCGACTTACACCGAAATAAGAACATAACCAGACTGATCTGCACTTGCACCACTAGCTGCCCCAGCAGGCAGGGTTAATACAGGACAGCACAGACAAACAGACAAGCAGACTAGACACTCCACAGGAGATGTGTCGAGTAGCGACCTTTTTCTCTGAGTATTGGCTGTTTCCTCCTGCCGGGGGGGCTGCAGAGCAGGGCTTTAATTAAAGTTCAGTGCCGGGGGGGGGCTGGGAGATATCCAATACAGATTGTTCTACAGGGAGTCAATGGACTCAGTAATCAATAGCTAATGAACTGAGTTGAAGTGTGGCTCTCGATGTACTGTCCTCACTGGCACACATACAGCGGCACTGCTGCGCCTCTCAGTGTTAAGCCCCCCACTGCAGTGATGGGACAGGAGATTGGGGGGACTCCCTCTTTATGTTATTTTTTCCAGTGCTCTGTCCTGTAAGAATCACGGCAAACAGCAGAAACACAAGAACCTCTCTACTGCCTGTTCAACAAAAAAACACAAAGACTAAACATTAATGCTGACTGCGTCTCTGTCAGCACTGATACCACAGTGCCAAGGGACAGAGGGAGCGAGAGAAAGAGAAAGAGAGAGAGAGA
This sequence comes from Amia ocellicauda, assembly GCF_036373705.1. Lineage (NCBI taxonomy): Eukaryota > Metazoa > Chordata > Actinopteri > Amiiformes > Amiidae > Amia > Amia ocellicauda. The sequence goes on along the minus strand of NC_089856.1, from coordinate 15,070,481 downwards.
GAGAGAGAGAGAGAGAGAGAGATGGAAAAGGGGACAGGGAGACGGGCTGGAGAGGGACCAGGACAGAGAGAAAAAGGAAGAGAAATGTGGGGGTAGGCAAAGGGATAGAGAGAAAGAAAGGGAGAGAGAGAGAAATGAGTCTCACACACTCTCTCACATACATACTCACTGACACAGGAGGCTGTTTTAAATAGGAGTTACATTGTTGGGGGAGAAGTGTCCTGTGTGTTCATGCATAATGCAGGTGCACCTCACTGGCATGACGTGTGGGCGGGATGTGGCTGTGCACTGAGGGGGGGTCGGGGGCACCATTGATATTCTGCTCCAGTCTGGAGGAGCCTAGCCAGGGACTGGAACCAAGTGCCCGGCCCTCAGACTGCGCTGACACACCGAGACAGGCTATCACTCACACTGGGAGAGAAAGGGAGAGACAGACACACAGGCTGACAGACAAACAGATGGGATAGAGTGAGGCAGAGAAACAAAGACAGACAGACAGTCTGTCCTCAATATGCAGAGGTTCCATCTCTGACCCCCGGGTCACCCTGAACCCCCTTCACCCAGATGCATTGGGGGGCGGGGCCCACAGCCCCAGCAAGTGACAGTGAGAGCAATCAGTGTGTTCATGCGGGGGGGGGATTAATAGAGGGAATTAGGCGGAGCGCGCGGCCCAATCTGCTGGCCGTCACTCTGCATCACCATCACTGATCAGGACTAATGAAACAGCCCAGGCAGCACCGCCATGCTCTCTCTCAAACACACACAGAGACACACACACACACACACACACACACACACACACAGTGGGGAATAGTTCTACCCTATTACTAATGGGTACTGTATTGTAACTCTAACTCTCCAACTCTCTCTGACTGTCATGTGGGCAATTGTTTATTGCTCTCTCCCTCTCTGTCCTCTGGGGTAGGGGTCAGGGCATGTCTTTCCATCAGCAGTAATCTGACTGAGGGCAGCTTCTCTCTCTCTCTCTCTCTCTCTCTCTCTCTCTCCATCAGGCAGTACCAGTTAATAAAGCTGTGACCCCGGGGGCTTGTCTCTCTCCCCCCCCACTGCCACACTCATGTCAATACAGACACAGGTCAGAGGGCACAACCTTTCACCCCCACTGTCGTCCAAATTACTTTACACCCAACCCTCACTGCCCTCTGTTTGTGTTTCATCTCTCCCTCTTCCTCCCTCCCTTCTAGCTCTCCTCTTCCCTTGGCTTGCTCTCCTTCCTCTCTCTCCCTTCTTGCTCTTGCCTCTCGACCTCCTCTCTCTCTTTTTCCCTCTCTCTCGTGGGGTGCTGTGTCTGATAGTGAGATTAAGTGGCCCTCTTCCTCTCTTTCTCTCTCTCTCAGTGTGAGGGAGTCTCGGCTGGCTGCTCCTGTCCCTCTGACTCAAGGACAATTTTCCTCCAATTTACGGCAGCGGCGCAGAGTTTAGAGCTAAACGGACCCCCAGCTCGGGAATTACACTCCCAGAGAGAGACGGACCTGCCCAGCCCGGCCATCTATACTCATTTACACTGAGAGAGGGAGGGAAGGTGGGAGAGGGAAAGGGGGACAAGGGAGGGAAAGAGAGGCATAGGGAAGGGGAGAGAGGGAGTGAGAGGGGGAGAGAGGAAATGCTTGTAAATGTTCTGTGTGAATGTGGTTATCAGTTGTGTTATTGTATTGTGTATAATGTGTGTAGTCCATCGCATTGTCCTGTTGGTTCCTGCTTGTGCAGTCTTATCAGACTGAAAAAGACATCCTGAAGGATTAGTACTGAGGGAGAGGTCAGGTTGTTACACACTGAGTGACATGGACAAGACATGGGTACCTATACACACACACACACACACACAGGCACACACACACAGACGGACACAGACTCATACAGACACACACACGCACAGACTCCTACAGACACATAAAATATAACACACATACACAAAGACTCATACAGGCACACACACACAAACACACTCACACACACACACACACACACACACACACATGCACACACACACACACACACACACACACTCACAGACCCTAGCACTGACCTGACATTAAATGGAAGCCCCCCATTCCTGCTGCATCAATTCCAGGGAAATAGAGAGAGAGGGAGAGGAAAGAATGACAGAAAAGTAGAGAGGGGGTGAATGTTCTGGGATATAAAGGGAGGGAGAGGTTGGAAAGAAGGAGGTGAGGGACTAAGAAAGAAGGAGGGGGGAAACAGAGGGAGGGAGAGGGAGGGAGAGGGAGGGAGGGGAGTTATAAAGAGAGATCCACAGTGCTGAGGATCTGAGGGACAGCTGAACATTTCAATATTAATTCAGCTCAGTAATATTTTAACAGGCACTAAAAATCCCATTCCACAGATATTGTCTCTTACTGCTGGCAATTACTATACTGATACACCCCCCAGCCTGCACACACACACTTACATACACACACACACACACACACACACACACACACATAGACACACACACATACAGATAGCACCTTGCTTTCTCGCTGACAGACAGTTTCAAAGATTATCCAGAGAATGGCCCTTTGTTCTCTCAAAAGTAACAAAGCTGCCCTGTGACCTGCAGGATAGTGACCCCTGACCTGCACACTGATCATTGGAGCCACAGCTCTGTATTAAAAGGAACAGTCGCACTGAGGCATGGCAGAGGTGGCTAGGCAGTGTCCAGGCCTGCACAAAGTCAGGCTGCCTGCCGTGTTGGGGTGCTCTCCGGTTTGTGCTTAGCATTGTGTTTTACACGTACCCTCTGTGGCAGGGCTGCTCACTTCCGATGCCCAGCAAACAGGGCACTCTCACTCTCTTCCTGTCTCTCCAGCCACCTTCATTATTTCCTATACAGGCCTCTTTCTCTCTGTCTGTTTCCCCCTGGTCTTATCCAGCTTCTCTCAGTTTGGTCCTCCTGTCTCTTCCTTCCATCTTGTTTCTGTCTCTCTCCCTCTCTTTTTCTCTATTTTCACACATGGGGGCAAATGAAAAGAGAGCTATCAATATTTAATCCCCTCACTCTAGGTTAGAAGTCCCACCTCAGCCATTAAACTTTAAACATGCAGATGTGTGATTAAACCTGGTGGAGAGAGGGGGAGGGACTGGGGGACGGAGAGAGGAAGGGAGAGACAGAAAGAAGAGAGGAGACAAGAGTTGAGACATGGAGAGATAGAGAAGTGAGAGGAGAGAGGAGCTCAATTTGAATTTGGGAGATAGGAGAGGAGAGGAAATTAGAGTTCAGGAGAGGAGGAGAGAGGAGAGAGAGGAGAGGAGAAGAGGGGAAAGGAGAGGAGAAGAGAGGAGAGAGAGAGAGAGAGAGAGAGAGAGAGAGAGAGAGAGAGAGAGAGAGAGAGAGAGAGAGAGAGAGAGAGATGAGGGCTTGTTCCCCAGTGTGGTTGCAGAGGTCTGAGGTAAAGACACATCCACACACAATCAGACAGTTATTAGACGTAGTGAAATATTAATGGGGAAATTGTGTGAGGGTGTTTATTAATGCAGAGAGCACAGCTCACTCTGAAGACCCTGGGGGAGGGTTGGGGGTGGGCACTGCTGGCTTAAGCTGAAATAAAAGGATTTTAATAAAAAAATCTATGAATATGCTGGATATGGCATATTACATTACAAATATTATGTAACATTATATTACATTATATTTTAAGTATAAAATACCAGGAGGACAGACAATTGTCCCCACCACTAGTAGGGTGACTGTGACCAGGCAGGGGGGTCAGGCAGGGAGCAGAGGGAGCCCCCTTTCCAGATTTTCATTGCCTCCACACTGAGGGGTAAAGTGCAGATCACAGCACTAGTGCCTTGTGGCTACTCACTACAGAGAAAGAGGGAGAGAGGGAGAAATAGTGAGAGACAGAGAGAGAGAAACAGAGAACTGATTCATATATTTACAGTTTCTCGATTGCTTGAGCACATTTCTCCAAACAGAATTAACTTTTTCAAAACAATTAACATGTGCCCCAAACTGAAACACGTTTGGCCAAAATGATACAAATCCTTTGCAAAATGCACTTAGACAGCAAATACATGTCACAAAATCAAATCAGTCCATCAAAACAGTATATTGTCATCTAATGCAAAGTTCACAAGGGCACAATAAACACTAACTCTGAGTATGACATGTTCAGCCCTGTACATGCTCTCTTTGATGTTTTCTGCTTGTCTGTAAAATAAAGCATAAATGGTGAGTAAACAGTACACCCCAGCATGAGTTGTACTCATGTTCTCTGAGTGACTCATATCAAGAAGACCAAAGTAGAAACAATTTCACTCAACAGCAAAAAATACAAAAAAACAAAAGATTTTACTATATTCAGTTACAGTAATGTCCTTGATACACCGAATGAAGCTGGAAATACTTTACAGTAAATATAAATCAAGTCCTCTGAAGATACTCAGGACCAAGCTGGTTACAATAAAAAAAGACATAAAAAAGCAAAAACTCTGTGTAATTGTTACAAAGTTTGACATACCATGCCTCACTAGCTCTCTCTCTTCAGAGGATAACACGCTATTGTGCAAGAGGTTGGGGAATGCAATTAGGTGTGCTGTATTGTATGGGCCAACAGTAAAGAACTCCTTCTCCTGATATGGCTGCACACATGACAATATTCTCACCTTTCTGACCTGGCATACTGACTGGGGCTCTGTGACCGATTAAGTTCCTCCCATGTCTGCTCACTCTGGACAAATTGAATCCCACTTCCTCCACATATATGAATACATGTCAACAGGTCTGCACTACAGCTGTCTTTAGTTCCTGCTTGTTCTTGGGGTGTTTTGCCTTCAGTTTTGCCTTAGAAATCAAAACAAACCAATCGGAGAGATAGCAAAAACATTAGGTGCAGCCAAATTAACTATTTGGTACATTCTTAAAAAGAAAGAATGCATTGGTGAGCTCAGGAACACCAAAAGGCCTGGAAGACCATGGAAAACAACTGTGGTGGATGACAAAATAATTCTCTCCCTGGTGAAGAAAAACCCCTTCACAACAGTTGTCCAGATCAAGACCACCCTCCAGGAAGTAGGTGTATCTGTGTCAAAGTGAACAATCAAGAGAAGACATCACCAGAGTAAAAACAGAGGGTTTACCACAAGATAAAGATGGTAAGCCCCAAAAACAGGATGACCAGATTAGAGTTTGCTAAAAAAAAACATCTAAAGAACCCTGTACAATTCTGGAACAACATCCTATGGACAAATGAGACAAAGATCAACTTGTACCAGAATGTTGGGAAGAGAAGAGTATGGAGATGGCAAGGAACTGCTCATGATCTGAAGCATACCATCTGTGAAGCATGTTATGGCATGGGCATGTATCTTGCCCCTCCCTGACCAGGATCCTGCGGGGAGAGGCCAGAAGCAGAGGAGGCCAACCAGTCCTGAAACTGTCTGTACTTCACCCCACCCCCTGGAGACTGCTAAATGGCGATGGCCTCCACGCCTCCACATTCATGTGGTCCAGTTTACCAGGGAAGGCAGAGGAGACCAGCAGATCTTGAAACTCCATTTTAGCAGGGATGTACTGCAGAAAGGTATGGGCTTTGCTCCTAAAGACCTAAACTGTCTGGTGAAGCTGCCGCATAAAGAAAAATACATCTTCAAAGTTAGTTTTGCTAATCACGATCTGCTAGAGGAGTGCTACAGCTTCTATAGGAAAGAGAAATTTGGAGTACTGGTGGGTTTCGTGATGATAATCTTGTTGGACATCCATTACAGAATTGTGACTGTGCAGTTTTTCTGCAAGACGGTCTCTGGCAAGGACATTGAGATCTGGCTCACAAGGTCCTTTGAGCTCTCAACTCGGATAGAAAAGGTGCTGGACAAGGACGGTGTATGGGGGGGAGCGTGGCAGTGCCGGATCCGGCTGAGACAAAGTATGGAGAATCCGGAGAAGGTCTGCTACCTCCCCAGTACAATACAAATAGGGGAAGACAGGGGGCTGATCTACTACGATGGGATGCCAAGACCACATTGTTGCCCAGTGCACAGCGGTGGTCTACGGCAGGTGTAGGGGAGGGCACCCGACACACACCTGCAGAAAAAAGATACTCTGCAACCTCTGCGGATGGGATGGCCATCATTTTAAGAACTGCCCCCAGTCGTATGCAAATAGAGTCGCATCTCCCTCCTCACAGTCAAGTAATTCAGTTCCGGACCCTGAGCTGGAACGGGAGGGAGACCCGGCATGGGAGGAGGAGGGAGAGGGAGAAGAAGAATAGGTATATGCCTTGGCTCCAAAAAAAAACCTACCCCAAAAGAGCCCCTAGGGGAGGGGGGAGAACGTCTGGAAGGGGAGGGTTGGGTGAAGGTTGCGACAAAGAAGAGAAAAGTGGTGGACAGGGAGGAAAACATTGCCAAGAGACCCCTCCCCCTTAGCTAAGAAGATCAATTAATAGGGAGGGGGGGAGTTGAAAGCCACTCCTCCTCCTCCTAGCACACTTGGTCTGGAGGACCTTGGGACCCCACCTCATGGCTGCTCCTTGTCTCCTGAGGAGCGGAGCCCGACCAAGACATGCTGGTCTCAATAGTACAGACGCTGAGTGAAGCTTCCCATGTGCACCCAGACTGGCTCTTTGTCTTCCTCTCTCTCTGCAGGTTTGTGAGGACGCTGAGACGCCAGCACCAGGAGAACATCCACATGTTGTGATGGTGCTGCGAGGCGACCACAGCCTGCGGAGAGAGGAGCCAGTACACCAGTGACAGGAGCCGGTCCAGCGTGAAGCACCAGCACTGGGAAGCATAGGAAGAACACCTCCACCAGGACTGTGAGGGCCTCATCTGCAGTATTGACTTATTAAAGTATTTGTTTTCAATATTTATAAAAATGAAAATTAATGTATTATTGTTTCTGTTTTAAATGTTTTCAAACGCACAGGATTTTTTTATTTTTTTTATTTGTTGGTTTAAAGAATTTACTTTTATGAGTTATCTGATGTGTTGTCCATTTTTAAAAACTGTTTTGTTTAGTAGCATGTTTTGGTTTTAATTTGTCTAATGCATACCATTAAGTTACAATACATCAGATTGTTTGGAATTTAATTGACATTGTTTTAATTTTAATTTATGCACTAATGGTTTTGATATTTGCACTGATTCAGTTGTTGTTCTTGTTTTTGTCTTATTGAGATTTATTTTGATTTTAAAAATGAATTATAGAAATGTATTTTAGAAATGAATTTTAACACAATTTTAATCATAAGTATTAAAATATGAATGTTTTTACCTGTAATTGTAAAATACTCAACCTTAATAAACAGTATTTTATGCCAACACCAACTCACTTTTATAAGTGATTATGGACTGATTGCTGATAGAACATTTGTTCACAGTCAATAACAAATACTCCCACAAGTGTGAATCTGTACTGCACATGTGCAAATCCTTATTGCTCAATTGTTTACATTTTGTTTGACAAGACTTACCCAATAGGTTTTTTGTGTCATATGTAGAGAGTTGTGTTTACTGTCTTGCACAAATGTGCTTGGCATTTGCATTTTGTGTGAAAGCAACCATAAATGACCTGCTGTTTTGCCAAAATGTGTACTGGTCATGTGGACACCAAATTCATTCACATTGACTTTACAAACAAGAAAAACTGTGAATCCCTGAGAGGAGGCTGCCCTGAGAATCTCAAACTCTGCAGTAACACAGGGCCATTCACCGCTGAACAGGAGAAGCTGTTGTACACCAAGAGGTAGGGGACTACAACACACTGCCCAGCCATTCTCCAGTTGACTGATACACTGACTGGCTGACTGACTGACTGATATACTGCCTGACACATTGTGACTGACCGATACACTGTCTGACTGACAGATAACCTCTCTGAATGACACACTGATTGATACTCTGTCTCCCAGACGGAGTAACTCTGACTATCGGATACATAGACTGAGAGTGTCTGGGCGAGGTTCTGGGATCGAGGAGGGGAACAAGAGAAACTGAGGGAGAGTGCAACTGAGGCAAAAACCATCAGAAGAGAGAGGGAGGGAGAGAGGGCAGCACAGCATTTTAGCTTTTCATACTAAAAAGGAAGAAAGACACAAAGAAAGAGGCACAGGGAAAACAGAAAAAAGAGCAAGGACAGGGGAGAAAGGGAGATGTAGAGAGAGGGAGAGGGAGGGATTTTCGGCTGTTGTCAGCAGCAGTGTGTGTATCTCAGCCCTAATGAGGACCGACTCCTGTAGGAGAAGATAGGAGATGACACACTGACACACGCCTGCAGGAACACAGCATTCGGCACTCTCTAACTCCCCCTCTCCCCCTCTCTCTTCCTGGATTCTCTCCTTCACTTCTGCTGTTCCCACCCTCCCTTCTCTTTACCTTTGTCCTATCTACCCCGTCATCTTGTTTCCTCCCCCAACCTCTCTCTCCCTCCACACCAGTCTCTATATCTGTTAAACCCTCCCTCCTCCTCTCCTTTTCAACATGTTCCACCTCTCTCCTTACACACCCCCTCTCCCCTCTCCCTCCTTTTCTCTGTTTACTTCCCTCTTCATCTTAAACGCCATGCTCTCCCTTTCCCTCCCCCTCACTCTCTCTCCCTCACTCTCTCGCACTTCTGCCTCACTGTCTCCAGCCTCCGCTCATCTCACACCTTCTCCTCACTCCTGTCCTGTCTATCCCTGTCTTCCTCCAGAACTGCCTCTCTTCCTTTGCCCTGTCTCTTTATTCTTTCTCTCTCTCTCTCTCTCGCTCAGATGGAGGACGGGCTATAATAAAAGGAAGGAACAGGATATGACAAATTATAAAGTGTGAAAAGGACTGAGGATGAAGAGAATTGAGTGAGGTTGTTCTGTTGAGAATTGGCTCTCCCTCTCCCCCACCGAAAAATATTGAAAGAGAGGGAAATGCCAACTGACAATAAAATAAAATAAGTCATGTAAAATCAATCTGTATTCAGTGTTTGTGGTCCCCCCCATCACCATTAATCCCAATAAGCAGCAGGGAATCCCAGACACGCCCTGCCATGCATTATTATTAAATTAACAGGAACTTAATTGGCATCAGTGGTGGATGGAAAGGGAAATCTGGAAAGGGGTAGGGTCGAGGACTACTCAATCAACACTGTCTTATTAAGAACAATCTGACCAGCCCATCTCTCTCTCTCTCTCTCTCTCTCTCTCGCTCTCTCGCTCAGATGACTAATTCCAAGACAGGCAGCCCAACCCTGAACAGCCCAGCCCGGCGCTCACAGCTGGACACATCTGTTGCGGACTCAGCTCTCCTGCACACACGGAGCAGCACTGAGCGGGACTGCTCTACTTTAGAAACAAACCAACAACCGAAATCTGAACCTGTGTGTAGAGCACAGACTCCGTGCAGACAGCCAGCGCGACACACGGGCAGACTCGGCGCTGACACCGGTAGAGCTGCGAGAGGGAGGGAGGGAGAGAGCACAACACGGCTGAAGATTTCAAAAGTATTGCGACTCGAGAAGAGCCTATATATTTTGCATTTGGTTATGTTTTCTGTATGACAGGCTACTTAGTTTGTTATTTTCTCTAGTGTGATCTATCTGATCAGCATCGAACGCCGCAAAAGGAGCAGCAGCCACAGGTGAGCACGCACAGGTAGAGCAGGCGAACTCTGTGCATGAAACACAATAGATTTAATATAAATAGATACAAAAACTATCAAAAAAAGAGACTTTGTAATAGTTTAAAGTGTTTATTTATTTATTTAGAGACGCTTGCATTCGCCTCTCCAGACCAGGAGAAGACGGTGCTTCACGGCTCGGGGTCAGAGACAGATTTGGGATTCCGGAGTGTAGACTAATAGCACAGAAAAACTACAGGACTTTCAGGATCGGTGGATTTTTTTTTTTCCTGTCACTGTATTTGTTTTATTTTTATTGAAGCCTCTCTTCAGATTCTGCGTTATTGTGATACGCCGAACAGTCTCCTTCTCTCCGTGAAACGCTCGCCGTGCGCAGAGGGAGTGATGGTGGTCGGAGGTCTGTGAAGTTTGCGCCCACACTCGGGCTCTCCGTGCCCCGCAGAGACAGCAGGTGAGAGGGGTGGGTACCTGTTGTGGAATGGGCTGCAGGGGAAATCCAGCATTGTCGGGATATTTTGCGGTCGTGACAGAAACCCACCGATCGAGAAAGGCGGACCGATCTTTAAAGTATGTTTATAAAAAAAGGAGAACGATACACACACACATTATACATTTTAAAATCTGAGTTTGTATTATACATCTCTACCGCATTAACTTGGGCAATATATTCTTTCTACAGCTCATTGATTAATGTTAGTACGCCAACCTTATTAAAATAATAATAATAATAATATAATTTGTTCATACTATATTTTCCTACGTAAATTATTGTTTGTTTGAAAAGTACAATACATTAAAACAATAAAAAAATCACAAACGGATGCAGGAGATAATTTCAGTTCCAATACATTCATTAATCAGAATTATTTTTTGATTGGAAAATAATGGAATATTGGATAATATACTATTTATGTTAAATATAATCTAATAATATAATAAAATATTATAAATGAATGAACTATTGAATTTTTATTGTCTTTGTTCCATGTTGTTTCCCTTAACTATATATATATATATATATATATATATATATATATATATATATATATATATATATATATATATATATATATCGATTTTTGACAATTGTTTCTATGGTGTCAATCATAAACAACAAGAATCTGGAGTGTAGCATATACTCAATTTAATCCAATATACTACACAAACCAATATATTACGCAACCCTATGTACCTCACAAACCAAAACAGCAAAAACTAAACTTGATCAATGAAAGAAATCACACCAAAAAATTATTTGATTCAATGCATGTCCCTGTTTCCTTCCTTGTTGACGTCTTGATTAAGTGAGATCTATCCGGAGAGCAGAGGTGACCGCTGCTTGTTTTCCAGTTCCAGCTTTATTGCATATAAAACTCATAAAATAAGCACAGCTGCCGCAACAAACCAGATGTACAGCAAATATTATATTCTCATATATTTGTATGATTTTAAATTATATATATATATATATATATATATATATATATATATATATCACTGCACCAGCCTTTAAAAAAACGTGTTTGTGGTAGATACACAGGAGCAATAAGGCCCGTGTCTCCCATTGCCCTGGACGAGCGGCAAAGTGAGGGAAGTGACATGCGGACTGCTGCGGGGGTTTAACACAGACCTGGTGTCATCCTTGTGTGACACTACACCCGCTTTAACGCGGTTCAGGCTTATAGGATAAAAAAGGTAAATTGATCTATCATAAAAACAAAAAAGCATTCATACAATAATATTATATATATATATATATATATATATATATATATATATATATATATATAGTTTTGTAAAACATACAATTTCTGATTTAAAAAAATATTGGTTTGCTTTGCTTTTGTATGAAAAGATAATTTAGTTTATAAAAATACTAATACTAATAATACTAATAATAATAATAATAATAGTAGTAGTACAGCAGTTGGAGTTGGAGCATTCCATAGTCTAGTGTGACAGTCCTGGACATACACACTACCACAACTTAACATCACCATCATCATAAAAATGGCTGTCTGTGGTGTGAGAGTAAAGAGTGTCTATCTTGTGTGTGTGTGCTGACTATTCAATAACATCTTATCTCCTCTAGCTCTGCCCAGTGGGACTGAGACATCAGAAGTTTGGGATCCTCTGAAGCTGCACCGCCCAGCACCTGGGACCCAGCCTGTCACTGCAGTCCAGCTCTGCCAAACCACCACCCCCTCCCTCTGTATTTCCATCATTCACTGATGTCCACACAGACAGATCTCCTCCAGGCTTAAGAAAAATAAACCTGAAAACTTTATCTGTGTCTGACACAGAGACTGAGAGACATGGACAGACAGGCCTAACCAGAGAAAAGGTGGAAAGCTGACAAACGACACCACCAACACCCGCTATTTCCAGGTGCCAATCAGCTTAAATCTCTCAGCACTCAATAGGCCAGCCTGCATCATTGCCCCTGACAGCCTCTCACAGCACAGTGAAACGCAGCGTGGAGACTACTGGACCAGTCGCACACAGACTGACAGAAGCACAGGCAGGCAGACAGACACAGTGACAGAGACAAGTGCTTGGGAGAATAACAATTATTTTTAAAAACAGTCAATTAAAAGAGAAGGGTGACTGGAGAGAATCAGAAGACAGTCACGGAGCAGGGCCCAAGGAGGAGGGAAAATCTGGGAAAAACTCTGAGCTCCCTGACCTCACTACAGAACAGGAAACGATAAATACAACAGTGTCCTTATCCTCACCTACTATCTCTTTAGCCCTCTCTCTCCCTCTCTCCTCTTCTTTACTGTTTATAACAATCAGGCTCAGCCCATCCCTCTCAACTGCTAAATTAAAACCAGCCCCCTCCTCTCCACCCTCCCCTCCCCTTCCCTCAGTCCCCCACTCTCTCTCCCTCTCTCCATCACACAGACACAATTGCGTCGAAGGGCGAGGACGATTTCCTCACGCTGGCGGCCACTCGGCTGAGCCGCCGAAAACGCGTGATTGGCGCGGCGGTGGGAGTGGCCATGGTGCTGGTCTTGCTGGTTGCCATCCCGCTATTGGTCCACAGCACCAAGGGGGGTGGGGTGGGGGGCGGGGGCACACACTACGAGATGCTGGGCAGCTGCCGCATGGTGTGTGACCCCTACACCCCCCCACAGAGCAGCCAGGAGCTGGCCGCCGTGTCACCCCCTCCCTACTTGCCCGAGCCGGGCCGTGACCACACCGGCCGCAGGGGCAAATCGGGTTTCAGGGGTCCCCCAGGTCTGCCTGGTCCCCCGGGCCCTCGGGGTCCCCCAGGTGAACCAGGCAAACCAGGTCCCCCTGGCCCCCCCGGCCCCGGCCCTGGTGGCTACATCCCCTCCTTCTACAGCCCCAAGATTGCTTTCTATGCTGGCCTGCGCAAACAGCACGAGGGCAGCGATGTGCTGAAGTTTGATGATGTTGTAACCAACGTGGGCAACTACTACGAGCCGTCCACCGGCAAGTTCACCTGTCCGCTGCCGGGCATCTACTACTTCACCTACCATGTGCTTATGAGGGGCGGAGATGGCACCAGCATGTGGGCCGACCTGAAGAAGAATGGCCAGGTCAGACTCCCACAATGTCTGTCTGTCTTTCTGTCTGTCTGCACCCTACCACACCGTCTGTCTGTCTGTCTGCACCACACCACACTGTTTGTGTGTCTGTCTGCAAACCGTAGCACACTGTCTAACTCTCTACCTGACTGTGCACAGCCTGGTCACTCTGTCAGTCTGCTGTCAGCCTTCTCTCTAGCTATACTTTTCCCCATTCCGTCTTTCTGTCCTGAGAAGGTGTGTGTGTGTGTGTGGATGAGGGTGTGTTCAATGTGTGGTGTGCATGTGTGTGTGTTTGTGTGCATGTGTTTGCGTGTGTGCACATTTGTGTTTGTGTGTGTGTGTGCATTCATGCAGCCTGGCGGGGGGGGGGGTGCTAGTGACTTTGTCATCTCCACACACATCACACAGCTGACCTAGTAACCGGAGGGAATGAGAGAGAGAAAGAACGAGAGGAGGGAGAGAGGGTGGTGGGGCTAGTGTGTTGCATCCCCAAACAGTAGATAACACAACCCACAGAAAACCACCCTACAGCACCACAAGCACAGCTGTGTCTGCAGACACACAGGGATGGAGGAAGGGATGTGGAGGGCAAGGAAAAATGCAAAGAGAAGGGTAGAGGAAAGAAGGGAGGGAAAGGAAGGGTCTGGTGTTCCATGCAGCCATGCAAACAGCTGGCCTGGGGGAGGAGTCAACTGTCTACAAGCAGCTGCTGGTTCAGCTGATGGTACCTGGTGATACAGTGATATACAACAGGCTTCCAGAACCAGTCTGCTCTGAGTAACAGCTCTACAGCAGCACTGGGCCAGGAGTCCTGTCCTCAGACACAGCACATCCAGGGCAAGGAGCTTGTAATCAGGTACAGTCTGTAAGCTCCTTATTTTATGCGCAAACTATAAAAACATCAAATAAGAAATAAATAAATAAAGCATGCATCAAAAAGACATGGTGCACAGATTGTCTTTTCATCCCCAGTGTTCCCTTCCCTGGACACTAATTACAGAGAGAAACGAGGAAGAACAGAGATGAGAAAGGAAGACAAAAAGAATGTAAAAAACAGGAGGAACAGATGAGACCAGCAGAGAGGTGTTAGAGAAGAAAATAAATAGGAAGAGCCAAGGGAGAGAGGGGGAGAAAGAAAGAGAGGGGGAGAAAGAAAGAGAGAGACAGCAAGGAGAGACACGGAAAGACCCAGGCTCTGCGGTAAATGATCTGTCCCCCCTCGTTAGCCTCATTATCACACAGTGTTGTTAGCGCTCATGTCTCCCAGATACCCACAGACACCCAGGACAGCCTGGGGGGCAGAGAGACCAGAGGGCAACACACACACACATTCAGACACACACACACTCATGGACACACGCAATCATGGACACACACACACACTCATGCAACTCCCTGTGCTGACAGGGTCAGGGCCTTCCCAGCAGCATTTGAACTAAGCATTCTTAATGAGCCAAGAACAACCTCAGAACATCTCCTGTGAGAGAGAGATTCAGGGACAAAGGAGAGAGAAAATGGTGAGCGAGAGACAGGTGGAGTGAACGACACAAGGGGAGAGACATAGGGAAAGAGAGAGGGAGAGACAGAGAAGGGTCTCAGGGACTGGGGTCAGTGTTTATTGTCATTCTGGTCCCTCTCACCTGCTAAATCATTCAGCGCCCCCTCCCACAAGCCGGGCAGCCTCTCCATCTCCTTGCCTCAGTGTCGCCCCGCCCATCGATTCCTCATTCATTACCTCCGCCAACTGACTGAATTATTTAACTCAGACACAGTTTCAATAACATACAAGCAAAACTTGGGGTGACTGTTGCCATACACCAGCAATATAGACATAATGAAGTGGCAAGCTGGCCTGCTGGGCTTGGTGCAAATACAATTATACAGACCAGTCCTAATAAAGTGGCCAATGGGGGTTCAATCCAGACAGATCCAGTCAATCAGGGAATTGGAACACAGACAGGTCCCAGATAAAGACACAGGGCTGATAGAGACAGAGCCATACAGCGCAGACAGGCAAGCACTGGCAGAGAAATCACAGAGGAGGAAGATGGATGGGTTAGTAGAGGGAGAAAGACAGAGGGCAGAGACACGCTGGAATAGAGACACAGGGAGGCAGAGCAGCACGGGCTGATATAAAGATGGATCAGACAGAGAGGTGGCTGCAGCACATGTTGGATAGTGCAGCATGGCACAGAGGGGGGATTCCTCTCAGCGAGCGCCGGCTCTGCCCCCACAGCTGCGGCTACTGCCCAGGATCTCATTGCATTGTTACTTAATTACTTAATTTATCTGATTTCTTGCCAGCTCTGCTGGGACTCAGTGTAATGTCCCTGATGTAGTTCCAGGTCACGGCTCTTGCACTCCCCTCCTCCCAGATCCTATTGAGTTTATGTTACCAGACCACAATAGTTCCTCAACTCAGTGAAGCATAGAAAGAAATAAAGTAATAATGCAGAAGTTGAGAGCAGTTTTAGTAACAGAGGGTGGCGAATGGTTATAGCTCCTTTTCAACAATCACGTCTCTTCCTTCCAACCTGGGCCTCAGTCCTGTGCAGTCCGTACAGGTAATCCACACCCCCCACCTCACCCTGCATCCCACCATAGCCCTAACCATAATTCTAACCTCAACCCTAACACTTTTGCTGAGACTAATTCCAAAGCCACATGTAACCCTTTAATCCCACTCTAACCCTGCCAGCGCTGGGTGACTGCCAGCTCCAGCTGTGCTTCCTCTAGGCTCCCTGTCAGTAACCATCTCTCATGCTGCTGGATTAGTCAAACTGACTGAACCACAGATTACAGCACGGACCAGTTGCACCCCACTGTCCAGTCTGTGGCTGAAATTAGTCCAGCAATAGAGAAAAGCAGTGGTAGTGCTAATCAAATCAGGAAAGGTATCTGTCAGCTATAAACACAGATTATTTGTAATTGGAAGTGGTTCAGAGAAAATAAGACTAAAACATTAATGAGCGAAATACACCGCTCACCCCCTCCACCCAACCCACAACCATCTTCAACACCTTATTCCTCACCAGGGTGCAAAAACCCCCACCAGATTGAGACAGAAGATAGATAGACAGACAGACAGACGATAACAGCATGCAGTCAGGTTAGAATGGAAATCCCGTCAATGTGGCTCCATGACAGAATCCAGCTTCAGGTCCTAATTAGTTATTTAATTAATTAAAATGCAGAGGCCTTTTCTAACGAAGAACTGGATTTAATGACACTTACAATATATTAAAACCAGTTCGCTCTCCATGTCACTTGAGCCCTTTCCGAGACCAGACATTTGTAATTACTCAACGACGCCTGGGAGCTTGGTGGGGTGGGGGTGTCTGTGAGCACTGGGGGGGACGGGTTATAGTGTAGCTGGTGCAGTTTGGAGCTCATTGCACAGGCGCACCGCATAGCTCCAACCAGTAGAGTGATAAAATCGCTACGTCAAAACACCAGGTCTTCCGAGGAGTTACGTCACCTGTAACAAGCTCATGTAGGCCTACCTGATGAGCCCCGTTACAATAGGGCTTGTCTTCAGTGATAGAGATGCAGAAGTGTCTACACAAGTACACAGATGGCACGGCACTGTATGTATATAGGCTATATACCTCTAATTATTGTTTTACCCGTGACTCTTAGCTCAGGACGCTATACAACAACACACACACACAAACATACAAAATGCACATGCAAAGGTCTAAAACAGGGGTCGGCAACAAGGTTTGGCCTCGGGCCAATTTTGATCTCAGGTAATAGTCAGCGGGCTGACGTTGTATTCACCGGTAAGAGCGGGGGGGGGCTCATGGCCTGTGGCCCCAAAAATGTTTGATGGCGGGCCACCTGTTGCTGAACCCTGGTCTAAAACACAGGCGATCCTGAGGCCTCACTAAGAGACTTGGGCCTTTTAATGATATCGTAAGGTCGCTGCTGTGTGACATAGCATTCCAGGTTTCGAATCCTGCCCTGGCCCAGAACCCCCAGTATGTTACACTTACATATTGAACCTTTGCTAACAAACACATCACTGAATCAATTGATCTTTTAACATATGATAAGCAGTATGCTGCTTCTGTATGAATACACTTTTCACCTTTTCTCAACGTATTTTAAGTGTATTTGTAAATATTTTCATTGTTGCTGTAAATCAGCTCCATAGTTTTCCCCAAAAAAATATAGTTATTTTAACCAGGCTGTATTTTGAGTGCATCCTGTCCTGGGTGTATTCCTGCCTTGCGCCCTATGCCTGCCGGGATCGGCTCTGGCTTCCCCGCGACCCTCACCGGGATAAGCAGTTTTGAAGATGGTTGGATGTATTTTGAGTGCAGTTAATGAGGGTATAATATTTATTTAATTGACTCAGGAACTCAAGCCCTGTAACTAGTCAATGGATGGTCGATAGACAAGCAATCAGAAATCTTCCTATTTCTTTAACTAGTGATCACTGCCTTGCACCCCATCTCCATCTTACTTTACACCCTGGATGTATTTATGTATGTATTTGTTTGTTTGTTTATTTATTTATTACTTTTCATTTTCATGTCCAATAAGTCTACAGGTGTTTCAAAATATATTTATGCAACTCTCTGCAACAGATATAGAGTCAGAGATAGAGAGAGGCCAAAAAGGGTCATATATGGTAAAATAATATTACATACAGCAACAGTAAATTCCATACATGAGCAAAATGTGTCAGATTTAAAGAAGAGTGGTAGAGGGCAGCAGCGTATCATATGTGGTGGGGGCGTGTCCTGTCAGACAGGGGTGTGTCCTAGGGGACGGGCTTTAGGTAGAAGACAAAGGCTTCATATTTGGTCCATATAGCCTAGTGTACCAGTTTATTATGGTACCAACTCCAGTAGTCTGTGTGTATATGTTTGGCAGTCAGTGTGTGACTGAATGTGTGCCTGCTTTGAGAATAGACACTATCAGACCTACACCTGAGTGTAGTGGGCGAGAACAGGGCTTCGTCCGTCGTTTTCCAGGCACCATTCTCCTTTTATAATCCTCTGCGAAAGGCAGCGCTATAGCAGGAGATGGTGGAAACATTGATTTACATGACCATTGTATAATTATATTTTAAAACAAAGTAATTTGCAAATCATATTATTATTATTGTTATTATTATTACCTTATATACCTACCTTTGTTGTCAATAGAAACTACTGGTTACGAAACAGAAATCGTGGACTATAGTAAACTGCATAATTACTGTAAATAGCCGGTCTATGCCATCCCAGAATAAAATGGTGCATGTTCTTTACATTATGGTTGAGCAGAGTGAAGTATAAAAGAACAGAAAAGGGAGAAGCTTTTAATTGAAGTGCTTTCTTTTTACGACAATTGAAATTTGTAGTTGCACTCAACTGTCGATTCTCCACATTCAGTCAATTTTACGTAATGTAGTAATTATTATAATAATGTTCTATTGGTTGAGGTTCCATACAGTATACAGCACAATACAGTACATTAAAATACAATCAGCAGTATATTACACTAAAATACAATATAATGTATTACACTACTATGTATCACGGTGCAGTTCAATGTACAATACAATGTATTACAGTTCAGTGTATTACAATCAATACAGTGTAATACAGCACAGCATTAGGGTGAAGTCGATAAGTTTCTCTAGGGCAACAGACAAGCCAGTAAATTATGACATCTACATGTAAATATAATGAGGATAAACATTTCATGACACTTGCAACAATTAACAATTAATTATACAATAATATAGAAACGTTTTGATTGTCCCCTACCACACTTTCTAGTCCCTTATAATATTTATTTTCCCTACGTTCCCACACTTTTTAATTATAATCAGTAACATTATTATTATAATAACAGGAAATACAGTAATTGTAAATGGGGGCATTAAGACTATGTGAAATCACTGCACCACAAGAATGTGGAGAGGACAAGCATTGCCTATAAGGAACAGACAGATATATTGTATGATACTGTGATGTTATTTAATTATATTTTAAAATAAAAACATGTATTATTATTTGTATTTATTATTATTATTAATAATAATAATCATCATCATCATCATCATCATCATCATCATCATCATGAAACAGTTAAAAACACATCAGTGTCTCGGTCCAACAGAAACCAACAATTGCGTTAAAATGATTAAAACATACAGTAAAATAATGTATTTTTAAAGGACAAAATAGGTTCTGGTGTTATAGGTCCTGTGTTGCGAGCCGGACAGGTTGTGGCAATGCGGCGCCGCGGGTGGTGTAGTTCATTAGCAAGTGCGTTTTATTCAGACAGGCGTGTTTTTCTGTTTATTCCCTCTGAGTTGTGACTTCATTTTTTCTTTTCTGAAAGCGGCCTTTAATTTATGAGCCGGTATATATTGTGAGTTTCTGCGCGCCGCTCCTGCTATAATTCACGGCCGGCTCAGAACCGGCAGCATTCGGCCCTTTTTCCTCTCTGTTCTTCGCGCGTCACTCGCTCTTTTAATAGACCGGCTAAAGGTCGCGGTCTTTCACACACAGAAAGCGCTAAAAATGTCAGAGAGCGGCTGATAAAGAGCGCCGTGCGTGTTAATGAGCCTGGCGGGGGGCAGGGGGGCTACACTGCGAAACACACTGCGCTGCTGTCGGTCTTTCTGCAGAGCTAAACGGTGGGAGTAACAATTCTTAAATATAATAAAGCACTTTGATTTTACATAGTAACTTATAGGCCTAAACTATACACACACACACTCACACAAACATACACACACATACACACAAACATATGCAACAACAATATGCACATATATAATACAATACGGTGCAGGATACTTTAATTTAAAAATACAATAACAAGATCATAAAACAATAATGACAACAACAATAAGTAAAAATAGTTTTAATGTCTAAACAACAGTACTACCACTATTGGGGAAGACGTTGATGATCAATGTGGTCTAAATGCCGGCGTAGAGGATGTCTCTGAGGTAAAGGGATCAATCGAACCAACACTGAAATACTGTACAGTAAATTAACGAATTAACTCACGTTTAAATCATTACAGATCCCGACTTCATAAACACAACTCTGAACGGACGTCCAGGCTCCACGAACAGTTACATTTACAGCGCATTAGCAGAGACAATGGGTTCTTTAAATACAGCGGCATGTAATTTCAGCAAACATATAGTTAATGTAACCCGCACTTAATGTCTGTGTAACCTGGGATTCGGAAAGTGAAAAATGAGCTAAATTGTAACAAGTCTCAGTCTCAGATTTAAAGTAGCCTAGGGTGTTGAAATTCTACACATTCTTCGCAGGTGTTTTGATGAACATGAATTGTCCTTAATCACAATCGGTAAAGCAACAAAACAGTATGGTCTGTGTTGTACATATTTGTTCTATGCGTGTAAATGGTCCACTGATCCACTGTACGGCACTGTACTATTAGCACATTAGCACTGTACAATTAGCAAATTATAATTGAACACGTGTACGCCCCGCTGTCAATGTGCAGTGTCAGGGCAACAGGCAAGCCTGCCAATTAGTCACAGCGGCTGTTGTTATTACAACACAGCCTGTGCTAAGGAAGAGATAGATGCAGGGGGGGTCTGTTTTATGAACACAAAATTAACAACACCACTTTGTCCCCAACGATCCCCAACTCTCTCTCCACCTTCCCCGCGTTCTTACTCTTCCCTTTCTCTCTATTTCCCCCTCCCCCCTCCCTATCCCCGGAGTCCCATAGGTAAGTTTAAGAGCTACTTTTCAATTGTCTCCGCTCGGAGAGCTCTGTATATCACAGCGAATGAATCCTGTCAGTTTTATTACCAGCGGAGCAAGGCGCCACAAAAAACACTACAGCTTTACCCTCACATCTCCCCGCTTTCACAAAACAGCCGCGCTTGATCAGTTTGTTATCCCGTCCCTACACACACACACACACACACACACACACACACACACTTCTCCCTCTCCATCGCTTGTCTGTCTCCCTCGCTACACGTCCTCGCATATACAGTACTGTAAAGCATAGCAGCACGGCACAGCTGCTACCTCCTCACCCCCTCCTCTCCCTCTCTCTTCCCCATTTAATAGTGCCCTCGTAATGAAAAGCCGAGGCAAAACAACGCTGCCAGGCAGTCCCCGGGGCCACAGCCCTCACCGCCTGCACAGGGATCAAGTCAGCGCGCCGTTTTGCAACAGACAGGAACTCGCTCCCGTGTCGATATCAATCTCCATCGCCCCTGACAATAATCCTAATTTGGCTTTCCCTCCCTCCACCCCCTCTCTCTCTCTCTCTCTCTCTCTCTCCCACTCTTTATCTCTCTAGTTTCACTGCCATTGCTGGAAGACAAAAATAAATAATAGAATGATACACGTATGCATATATATATATATATATATATATATATATATATATATATATATATATATATATATATATATATACACATACATACATATTACTCGAAAAAGACAGCTGGGAATCGTTGCTTCTCAATGCTCTGGATGTGCTCCGCGCCGTTACTCTGATGGCCTGTTTGTTTTAAACATTGAATAACTTTCATATATCCTATGTGATGAAAAACGAATCGGTGGGGGTCATATATGCTGATCGCAGGCAGCTACGACTCTGATGACCTCACAGTTCACAAGGGAGAACAATTGATTTCCGTAATTACCTGTACTGATATTAACACAATCCTCAAGACAGACACGACACCATACCTCTTTCTCTATTTGTGTATGTACATGTACATAAATGAATGCAGAGGTTTTACAGGTGTTTTCAGATACACTCAGGGGAAACATACTGGGTTAATTGAAACGAACGAGCATATAATTAAAAATCTACTTAGATTACCCTGTCTAACATTTTACGAACTTTTAAAGTACAAAATATTTCTATATAAAGTCCACACACCTCTAGCTTAAAATATTTCGTAAAACACTCAGCATTATTTCATTAAAATCGTGGAGGTTAATACATTTTTTGAGATTATTTTGCCTAATAACGTGAATAGGAGCAGTTTCAGGTTCTGAATGTATTTGTGAATAGGACATTTTTACTTATTAAAGTAATTGATTTAACTCATTGGCAGACACTTATTCTGGAATAATGCTGGCATTTACTAACATCATGTATATTTTTAAATACCGTGTCTCCATTTCCAACTGAGCGAGCCTATATAACAGGATTCCTTCGTGTTTTATTGAATAGTATTGAATGCCTTATTCAAATTTGAAAGCTATCCTACATATTTAAATTTTATAAATTTGATATTGATTTTAATCATAGTTTAATTTAAGAATCCGTGATTGTAATTAGGTTTATCATTATAACTCGAGTCAGTACGGTTACTTATTCTATTAGGCTACTAAATCTGAAGAGCTCGGTGGTTTAATTTAGAGCGGTAAATCATGATAATCTATGACTGGAGTGTCAGACTCCACACTCTTTAATTGCTCTATTTAAACAATTAACTGAATGAATTTAACACTTTTCTCCAGACTCTGAAATGTTATGTGGGCTCAGTGTTTTGAGTAATTAACAAATCGTAAGGTATCGGCTTTACAGTTAAAACATTAACGTTTTAGATAAGCCTACCTGAGTAAATAATGACATGAATTAAGCCATTGGGATTTCCTGTTGGAAAAAAAAAAAAAAAACAGCACACAGTGAGACCTCCCAGGACTGGAGTCTGACACCCATGATCCAGGGGCAGCGGCCCATCTATGTACGTTGACATGTTTAATCCGCAACTGTGGACTATGCGGAATCGCTGATTCGCTACAATTGCTCAGAACATGTGCTTTAACTTTGTGCAGCAATACTGCAAACGGGACCTTGCGCTGCTTTTTGTTCATTGCAATTGTCCCATGCTGTTCAAACAGGACCACATAATGTTAAAATCAGTCACATAAAGCACACCTGTGGATTAAGAAAGCATTATTGGGGGAAAAAATGTTCACTATGTGGCTTGTCGTTCATTTTAAATTAACAATGCGTTTTTATTTATTTGGAATGTGCATAATGTGTGGATAGTAATATAATAATAATAATAATAATAATAATAATAATAATAATAATAATAATAATAATAATAGTTACATTTGCCATACAGTGCTTGAGAGAAACTGTGACTTTGTTCAATTTAAAATCTAATGAGCTCCACGAAGTGCTGGGGAAGTGAGCTGTGACAGGGCGAGCATCCTCGAGTCGCTGCTGCCAGTTAATATCCGCAGTCCAGAGCCGCAGCCCCCCGGCAGTAACCAGTGAGTCCCCGGGCAGCCTTTCTGCGCTAGCGTTTATTAAAACAATCTCGCCGTTCTCTCGCATCACAATCGATAACTGCAGGCGTTATTGCAATTATATAAAACTCTGTACAGGCTATTAAAAAAATCATAAGTTTTACAACCACTCTATTGCGCTCCCTTCAATAATATAGATTTGTATCTGTAGGGGATCTGGGCCAATAAGACTCGGCAGTCTTGGGGCGCTTCAAACATTTACCTGCGTATAACGAGTTGTAGTTCATTTCTAGTTAAAGAAACTGAAGTTATGATTGTGATTAAATAATAATAATTAAAAAAATAAGAATACAGGAATCTCTGCGGTCATATATATTCAAAATACTATAATGTCTTATAGTTGTTGTTTTTAAAATAACTATTTCATTCTCAAAAACATCGATAAACTATTGTGCGCAAATTCGAATTAATAATTGTTTCGAAAACAGTAGTTTGGTTTTCAAACTCCCACATCCGCTTCACCCCTCTGTCTGCACTCCAGTTACACATCATTGTCCATAACGCATATAATAATAATAATAATAATAATAATAATAATAATAATAACAATAATAATAATAACAATAATAATAATAATAATAATAATAACAAGAATAAAATTATTATTATTATTATTTGGCTATTTAATTGTATGTATCATTGAATTGTTGGATTCGAACCCTTTCAGTTTTATAATGGAGGCAAATCTATTTTTTGGCGAAAATGAATGTAGACTTTGAGGGGGGATGGAGAATGTAGGATTTCACAGAGAAAACAGAAGGACTTTGGGAAGGAAGGGGGTGGGGTGGCAGGGTGAAGGAACGCCTGGGAGGAGAGACGTGCCATCAGCTCGGGTTTGAACAGCGAGAGGGGGGCGGCGTGTCTGCAATTTTAATGTGGTTTAGGGCGAACAATTATTGCAGAACTATCAATGAAGGGAAAACAGCGAGCAAGCTGTGTTAAAGATTAAGCGAAATATCCCACAAGAAGGGATCTCTAAGAGTCCTCTGTTCGGGAGGAATTGCACTATATGCTGCATATTTCGCGATACGTTACAGCGGCAAACAGCAAGTCTGTTTCTGTGAAGACTGAACAAGAAACCTCTAACTCTACCCGTATACACAACAGCGCAGCACACGAAACACCAACAGTCATTCAAAATAAATTATGATGTTATCCTACTAGTACTACTACTATTACTACGTATAATAATAATAATAATAATAATAATAATAATAATAATAATAATAATAATAATAATAACTGTCATACTCAGAAGACGCTGCCGTAGGCTAATGAGCGCGTTGTGTTCAAACATGAAGGACACAATTTTGTTAAAATCTGTAAACATCTCACTCGTGTGTCTAGTTGACCCTATAGGCCGTGCAATGAAAACACATTACCGTGCTACAGGAAAGCATCCTTTTTGAGAATGTATTTGATTGCAGGCAATGCTTTCTTTTAATAATAATGTTAGCACTGCGTTGCACATCTGATTATTGCGTTGCCTGGCAGTGAGAATGAGAAGAACTGTGGAGTAGTGGTTAGGCCTCTGGACTCATAACTGGATGGTTGGGGCAGTGCTGTTGTACCCTTGAGCAAGGTACTTCACTTAGATTGCTCCAGTAAAATACCCAGCTGTGTAACTGGGTACGAATGTAAGTCGCCCTGGATAAGAGCGTCAGCTAAATGACAAATAATGCAATGTAATAAAACTGACAAAACACAAGCCCTCAGCAGCCCAGCTGACGGATCAGGATGCTGTGAGGGCAACCTGTTCAAACGTTTAAAATAAAACCACAACAGATCATTGCGTCGCTCTGTGTGTTGATTTTAGCACGTGGTGCAGTTTGCAGGGCTGTGCAGCACACAATCCAGCTGTAATCCACGTCGCTGTGGGGCCTATCACCCAGTTCACACAGTATAGACATGCACGACAACTGCATATGTAGTGTGATACATTTTCAATTTTGACTTTAATAAAAAAAGGCAAATAGGCTATTTTAAATAAAGAAATGAACAGCCGCCTGTTGGAAAGTGGCTGCTATTAGATTCTGCCCCCCACCCCCGCGCCTCGGCTGTTAGTAATCGGCCCGGTGCGCGTCACAGTGTTCTCTCCCGGGACCAGCGCCGCTCAATCAGTCTGGCTTGAGAACGACATCGGGACACGATCGCGCTGCGTGATCTGCATCTCACAGGCAGACAGACGGGGAGAGGGGCAGGGAGAAGCGGGAGATATTTAGACACGAAGAAAGAGGCTGTTTCAGGTGAAAGTTGTTCAGAAAACGACAAAACCGGCCGTGGAAGACTGCTTATAAACACAAGCAGATTACACACAGAAGGAATAATACAGTACTCTGTCAACTGCAATGTAATGTTTCGATGAAGAGTGGAGTGAGAGAGTGCGAGAGAGCCAGTGAGAGGAGGGACAGGGTGTCTGCCGAGACCGTAGTTAAGCTGCAGGTCAGGTGTGCTGCGGGCGGGCTGTCAGGGAGCGCGGTGACAGGGTGATTGAGCGTCGGGCTCCGCCGGGCTCTGGCTGCCCACAGCCGCTCGATGCAGCCGGGTCCCGGAGGCCAGGCAGGGCGGGGGTGATACGCAGAGGTCTGAGAGTGCTGAAGTAAACTCAGATTACACAAGCGAATATGATTTCAGAGCAGAGCTACTACTGTGTTTCCGTAATACAAAGTTCAGTTGAAAACAATCACCCCACTTGAAAATATAGATGAAAATATCACAGCAGCCACAGTCTGGGTCTGTTTGTTAACCTGTGACAGAGGGTATTTGACATTGTGCATATATGAGAGTGTGTCTGTGTTACAGTAAGTGTGTGAGTGCATGTGTATATATGAGTGCGTATGTGTGTGTAAGAGGGGCAGTTTAGGAGATCATTTTAACTTATGAAACACCCACACACACATATGAAATTGAATACTCACACACATTTGAAATTGAATGCTCACACACACACACACACGAAATGCTCTCACACATACAAATTAAACTTTTACAGTGCATGAGAGAAATTTTCATATGGATGAGTGCAAGCATTTCATATGTGTGTTTGAGACAATTTCAGTATATCCAGAATTCATTTCACTATATCGGGATAACTCGTCCCCGCCAATTCACCCAGCAACAATTGGTTCCTGACAATTCGTCCTGGCGACAATTCGCACACATCATGAGCATTTGTAACAATCAATGCATTTACTTATTGTACAGCCATAGAACACATACATATTGGCCTATATGTATTTATTTGAGACTAACTCCAACAATTCAGTCATATACAACTAATCAGATGCATCCATAGGCTACTTAAAACAGGTTTCACAATAAAGCTTGTGCTTAGCGGCCCCTCATATAAGAGTGTGTTTTGTGTGTTTGTGTGTGAGTGTGTGTGAATGTGCCTGTGTGACAGTATGTGTGTGAGCGCATATGAGTGCGCAGTGGCGTGCACAGACATTGTGGGGGGCATGGGCTTAAGCCAAAAAAAGGGCACCCCTGTGTTCACCCTGTGTTAAGTGCGGTCTGGCGGGGGGGAGCCGCCGAAGTGCGTTCCAGGGGGGGGGGGACCCTCCAAAGTGCAGTCCGGGGGGCAGGTGCTTGGGAAAAAAGACACTTTGCAAGTCTTACGGAAAAAGGGCATGAGCTCTGCACAGGTTGAGCCTTACCTGTGCACATGGCTGTGAGAGCATATGTGTGAGTATGTGTGTTTGTCTTATGTTGTATGTTTGAGTGTCTCCTCCCTGATTAAGACTGTCTCTCCCCAGTCAGAGACCCGGAGCTGCGGCAGGTCAATAGCATGTAAATGTGCAGCCCTGCTTCCAACCATGCAGCTCAATATTATGCAAATCTACCCCTTATCTGACTGAGCTCAACAGGTCAATACTGGAGAAACGTGTGTTTCAGCAGACACAACCCCTCCAGGCACTCCACAACCTCCCCACTCCTCCCCTCCATGCAGCCCATGCCACAGGTTACAGAGCCTGAGATTTCCCAGCACCCCCACCTCTGCAGGCCCGAGCAATGTTCTCAACACAGTCTAGGGTCAGAGGTCAGGCGCAAACTCATCTGTTTTCACAGGCTGCCCATGCCGGACACAGCAGCATCAATAGCAACAGCCTCATATCCCAGCCCAGGGGAACTGACAGCACCAAGGGGCAGGAGAGAGGGGAGATTGGGGTGGAGGAGTGCAAGAATTCAAGAGAGAACTTTAGTGATAGCAAGAGGGAGGGAAGGGGTGGTGAACTACGATTACAGGAAGCGGCTCTGTGACTGTAAACTCTGCAGGACCACAGGTCTCTGGGAGCAGGAAAACAGGAGCTGGAGAGGGAGAAAATAAAGGTCACAATATTGGTCCTAAACAACCGTCAGTCAATGCTTTAGTTGCTCAGTATCTGATTGTCTCTCACAGTGAGCCCCGATACAGTTCAGGGCTTGAAGAGTCGGTGTTAAACTGGACCCATTAACCAATTAAGTAATTACACAGGGTAGGTAAGTGGGGCCTCTGGGGGCAGAGCCCGAGTCACAGGGAGAGACTCTGACAGTGCCGAGAAGGGGCGGCATAGAGAGTGAGGGACGCCTGACACCACGAGGAAAGGTTACGACCAGAGGGATTTACAGCCAGAGAGGTGTGGGGGGTAGGGGGAGGTTGCTGTTGGCGACTTGCTGAGAAATGCCAGCCACGCTCCGGGATAAATAAGTCATAAATACAGCACCCCCAACCCCCCCAACCCGGCAATTAACATTTAAAAAGCTATAATTTAGCAATAACGATTAATCAGGCGGCACGATTTACAACACCGGGGAGATTCATGAGGCCGACTGTCACTGAGAGGAGGGGGGGGTAGAGGGAGGAGGGGAGGGGAGGGGAGCGTGAATGGAAAAATCTCTTACCATTCATTATTGTGTTTCTCCAGTTAATTTCTCTCACGTATTTGTTTCTCTCCCTCAATCTGACTACCTGACTGTGCAGGTGCGGGCCAGTGCCATTGCACAGGACGCTGATCAGAACTATGACTACGCCTCCAACAGTGTGATCCTGCACCTGGATGTGGGGGATGAGGTGTGTGTGCAGCTGGACGGGGGCAAAGTTCACGGTGGCAACACCAACAAGTACAGCACCTTCTCCGGCTTCCTCATCTACCCCGACTGAGCCTGCCACCTGCTGGAGCTCTGGGGCACTGCGCCACAGGCAAGCAGGCAGGCAGGCAAGCAGGCAGCAAGGAGGGGGCGCGCAGGGAGCGGCTGGAGGCAGGCGCCAGGGGGGGGGGCAGACTGCGGTACTACAGAGGGGAAGGCTGGTGTGGAGGGTGCGGCCAACTGGACTCTATCAGAGCGAACCTGACTGAATTATATAGAGCTCACACTGTGGGCAGCAACTGACTTGCCTCTTGACAGGGTCTGTTTCACTAAACTAAATATACATGTAGCTTAATAGATAAACATGAAGCACTGTCACTTCTATATTTATTTTTCATTACAATCCCTGCTTTCCAGCCTCCTGTGGTATAAAATGTAATTTCAGGTTTTAATCTTGTGTTTTTTTTCAAGGTATGCAGAGATCAGGTGCAATACTGAGGGGTGGGGGAGAATATATCTATGCATCTATTTATCCATCTGTCTGTACAAACATAGATAGATATACAGATATAACAGAGAAATAGCAGGGCTGAGATTAGTTCCCTTTGGCTGTCCTGTTGAAGAATTAATTATAATTAGATTGCGCAGTTTTCTTGTCCGTTGGCTGTCTGCTGGAATTGGAGACATGGCCCCCCAGTGTGGACATCCAGGCTGTAATTGGCGTCCACTCTGATCCGCACACACAGCCTAGCACTGCCCTCCTGTCACAGGCCAGGTGTCCATGGATTTCCGATAGGAATCTCATTGAAGTTGTTTATTTAAGTGCTTGAACACCAATGCTTTACATATCATATTGATCCCTGTGCTTTCTAACAGGGAGCACAGAAACATTAATATATTGATCGGCAGAGATGATTTCCCCTTCCAACCCCCTTTCTCAATAAATAACTGTTCTCACTACAAAGTGTGGGAGTTACATGGACTGGACTGGACCGGACTAGTGTGACCTCCCATCCTATCCCCACCCCTGACTGCTCAATTTCTAACAATCACTCTCACTGACATTGCAAAACTGGAAGCAGTAGCTACAGTTTCATAGTAGTGCCCCTGTAGTGACTGTAGTGCCCTGGAAAGATATTCAATTGAGTCATCTCCATAATCCTGAAGCCCTACTCCTGCACAGAGCCCACTACTCGTTCTTTCCTATTTCTGCTCTCCTCTGAAGAGGCAAGTCAGTTCCCTGTACTGTGTGCAGCGGGGCATTGTAATCCCGAGATCCTGATGAGTTTTTATACTAATGAATGCGCTCGTTTACTGATCCTGTCGTTGTCGTGGTATCTTACAGCTGAACTGTAACTGTCCAGAGTGTTTATTTTTTACTCCGTGTCAGAAAATGTGTATAAATCTATATCATATGGGGAATCAATATATATGTGTGTAAATATAATAAAAACACACGCACATCACCAACCGACCTGCAGCTCGTCTGCCTTCATCAGCAGCAAAGGCCAGGAGCTAGGCTTGACATCAGCTGACCCTCAGTGTTACTACATTGCCTCGCTCAAAATGACTGGAATCACAGGATAGGTGTTTCAACATTGAGTTCCAGGTGTATGCACGTATACTCAGGCAGTTTGTATATTAACAACATTTTAAGTTAACACAAACATGACAACAATAATCTTCTCTACTATACTACCTGGCAGTCGGTGTACACATTAACTGAAAATTTAGCTAATATACGTATTGTCTGTGTCTACACATGCATTAACAATATGACCAAGAGGTCTGGGAGAGCTTGGCTTGGGTCTCGGAGGGGGAATTGCAGTCCTGGTCCTGGAGAGCCACAGTGCAGCAGGGGTTTCCAGGGGCATAATGTATGACCAGCACTGGACACCTCTACCACGAGGACAGGTTTATGACTGTCCCTGCGTACAGCAGGTGTAGACAGAGGCAGACTGAGGACAGCGGCAAGAGTGGAACAGGGAAGGGGGAGCAGAGGATCCTGGGAGAGGAAATTACTCTGAGCCAGTAGAGAGCGAGGTGTCACTTCCCAACTCACCTGGCCTTCTCCTCCCAGGAAGGAATGGGGGAAATAGCCAACAGCACAGCAGAAGAAACACAGTAACCTTCGATTGCTGCATTAGAAGTATGAACTCTGGTAATGCTACAGATTGCTTCAACACCCTGAAACAGTTGCACTGGAGAAAGCAGTTGAACAAAAATTAAGCAGAGCACTTCTACCGGCCTAGGTCTCCCTACCTGTCTGTTACTCTTCGTGTTGCAGAGTGGCAGTCTGATGCTGAGACCCCCTCCACTGCAGCACAGTGGCTGGAAAAAAAACAAACAGAAGACAATCAGTCAAGTCAAGTATGCAGAGTCCTGTTGCAGAGCTTTAACTGTGTGCAGTGTATGGGAGAGTGCTCCTATAGAAAGACTTCTGTGAAATAACAAAGACTGGGACTGTTACTGTACACCAGCACAGAACTGACATTGTGACCTTGGTCGTCTCTTACACTTTCAGAATGTCTTATGGAAAACATGGAGATACATTTTTTGCTCTGGAGCAAAACTCCTCAAAGGTTCCTCTGTGTTTCCTTGGATTCAAAAATGTCCCAATACAAAATCCAGTCAACACAAACACAGACTGAGACAAGCAGAAGAATGAGTCTGTGGCTCTGAAAAGAACAACCCCACACCCAGATGTGTGCTCCCCTGTGCAGCCCCCTCCTCCTGCCGAGGCTGTACACAGTGCCGTCAGTGGCTGTGATTGACTTCTCCCTCTCTTACTGTAACATACTGCATCCAGCTCTCTGTCTCGCCAGTAGCTGTGTACCATAACTATATACGGTGATGTTTATTCTTAACAGTATGGATTGATTGTTGTCGGTGTGCCGCACAACCAGTGTGTATACTAGAGATTAATCTGCCTTATTCTTACAGTATCCGAGAATAAACAGTGTTAAAACACATGCGCCTCCTTGTCTCTCAGCACGAAGCAGCAGCCAGCCCTGCTTCTCTCTTTCTCTCTCCCTCAGCTCCAACACTGCCTCCCTCCCTCAACTCTAAGCACACACCCCGATGCCTCTGCCAGTCTCTCATCTGTAACCTCAACCCACAGACTACCAGCACACTTATTCATCTCATTTTTATAACCACAGGGCTGGCTGGCGTAACGAGGCTCCTGGGGCAGCATTTACCAGCACGGCAAGTTAAAGCGGTTTTATCCTAATAGGAGAGGAACGCACTAACACTGTAGCGTGTCACACTGATCCTTCGGCAGGCTGATTACAGGGTCTCTGAGGACAGTTTACTGTTTCTTTAGGATTTTGTAACATATGGGGTTTGTTTCGTATCTTTCAAAATGGTCCGGTTATCCTAGCAAGCTGGCGGACAGCTGTGGAATGAGTGAGTAACCTCGGCGCTCTGCTGGCATGCTTGCAGCACACAGCTGAACACACACTGACAGTTTTCAACACTGTCTGCTCCTTTCTCAGTAGCCTGGTGCAATGTTGCTTTTATCCTTCTTAAAAAAGAAAAACAAAAAAAACATGAAAACACATTTTAAAAACTGCTGAATCTTTACTAACCACTGAATTCATTCACAGAATTATTATTATTATATTCAAAATGGATCATTTCAGAGCCAGGCACACGCTGCCCTTATGCCTTATGACACAGAGGCAGGTATTCTGTATTTGATTATTATTCCTAGTGTTTCCATGTTGCCCTGATCCTTACCGCCTCACCGGGATACGGCTCTCGGGGGCGGGAGCGGGGCTGTTCTTTCTGTGCATCTCGCTCTTTTTAAGACAGAGAGGAGCAGTGAAATTAAAAGCGATGCTAATGACATTCTGGAGTAAAGGGCTGCATGAACTGCACTCCTCTGGGAGTCAGGGAGGATCTGTGCTTTCTCTTCCCCCCCCTCTCTCTTCCCTCTCTTAATCCCCCCCTCTTTCTTTTTCTGTCTTACTCCTTCCCTGTGCCTCTCTCCATCTCCCCCCCTCCATCCCTCCTTTCTTTCCTCCTTTTCCCTCCACGGCTCCTTCCCTTTACCTCCATCCTTCTCTCCCTCTCTGTGTACTCCAGTAGAAAGTTAATTGTGCTGGGCTGTGCGCGGCTGAGCGCGGGGCAGCGTTGGGCCCATTAGTGAGTCTCGCTGGCGGAGAGCGAGCAGACAGGATCACAGGCTCACAAATAGGGGGATTAAAATAATCAATGGGCCTCACTTACAAAAGACAGGCAGCCAACGCTAATTGGCCAGAAGGCAAATCGGCAGCCCCCTCTGGACCCTGTTCTCACAGCTGAACTGTATATATATATATATATATATATATATATATATATATATATATATATATATATATTGATATATTTGTACAGAGCCCTGCCAGTATAAAATAAGCAGTCTTGACTGAGAGATAATCCAACTGAGCACAACACTGAGCACAATATGGAGCCCTTTTAAACACACCTTGTCCTTGTATTTAGTCTATGTTTGTATTCAGTGTACTGTCCTACAGCTCTGTGGTATAAATAACAGAGAATTAATCAAGAACAGCTAAATCCAAGGAAACCTTACATGCACAAAGACACACCTGTCCTCACCCACTAACACACACACATGCACGCACTTGTACTCTACCCACTAACACATACACAACTATACTCACCCATAAACACACACTAACACCTGTCCTCACTCACTGACACACGCACATGTCTGTACTCACCTACTAACACACACACTAACACAAAGAAGCACACATTCACCCACACGCACAGAAACTCATACAAACACGCCCCATAACCACTAACACAGACCCATGCCCAGGCACACACTCACACGCTTATACCTACACATGAGCTCACATCAGGATGAGCAATGTCAGAACCCCCCCCACCTCTCGCTCTCTGTGTCCTGTGTTGACAGTTAGTGCTGTAATTGGCAGTGGTTAACCGTAATTCTCCGTCAATTTCCCTGCACAACCTTTCACCCCATGTTGAGAGCCTCCCAGGCGTGTGGCTGTGCAGGGTGGTGTTGCCGTCGAGCCCCCCTCGACCCGACAGTGCCTACAGCTGCTCATTAGCACCCATGAAACACCATAATTGGAGAACTCGTCAATGGCGCTGTGCTCTCCACAGGTTGGCAGGAAACACTACAGCCTCACCAGCCAGGGTCAGCACACAGCCTGACAGGATAGCCAGTGTCACCAAGGGCCTGCTGGGGACACCTCACTCCTCTCTCCCTGCCACTCATCTACACACCTCTCAACCTTCTCTGATCCTGGCAGAGAGCATTAGGGACAGGAGAGTGAGGGAGGAGATTGAGGGAGAAAGTGAGAGGGAGTGAGGAAGGGTGAGGGAGAGAGTAAGGGAAAGAGTGAGGGGAATAGTGAGGGAGGGGGTGAGGGAGAGTGAGGGGGAACTAGGGACATAGTGAGGGAACAAGTAAGAGAAGTAGCACTGGCTGGGTTTCACCGAGGATCTGTTATTTTTAATTTATCCATTTTTTTTCATTTAAATTCTGCACCCCCACCCCAACCTCATCTCTGTCCTGATGCCACAGTGCTGTTCCCTGTGTGCCTGTGTTTCCCGAGTGTGCGTCAGCGACAATGGAGCGCGTTGTATTTGCCATGTGAGTGATGACACAGTGTTTAGCTTGACCTCAGCCCTGCACTCTCCACACCAATAACTCTGCGCAATTACTCCACCACTATCGATCCCCCCTGCTACCCCCCTCCTCGACAGACACTTAAACCTGCCGCTGGGACCCCCCTGTGGCCCCCCCGCCTTCTCTCTAGGAACACATCAATACCAGCAAATCCAACTATGGCATCCACAGCAAATTGCTCTCCAGCACAGGACACACACTGACACACCAACTCATACACAAACACTGACACACTCAAGCACTGACACATACTCACACAGAAACACTGACACACTCTCAGGGACCCAGCCTATACACTGACACAGGACTGCAATCATACCAGAGCAGACATCATTACAGTGGTTCCTGACCTCCTGCCCAAAAAACACCTATGGGATGAACTGTAATGGAGATTCAAGAACAGATGCCCAAGAGCAACTTCTCTTACTTCCTGGGGAACTGCATTAAGCTTGATACACCTATACCCCTGTAGCTAGGGCAAGAGTTCAGGCTGTAATAATTTACAGAGTGAATTAACAATATTGTATCAATCTAAACCCATATCTATAAAAATCTTTGGAGGCGTGAGGGTGGTTTCAGACCTGAATGAAATACAGCGTCACAAAAATCGCCCCCCCTCCTTCCCTGTTAAACACAATTAAAAGGTTCTTGTTGTTCAGCATGGCAGCCCACACTGCTCCTGCCCCCCCACTGCAGCTCCATCTTCAAAGGGCGCCTCTCTCCACCGAGATACTGGGAGCCTGCAGTTTACTCAGACAAAACTTCCCAGCTGCCCTCAGGCCGTTCCCCGCGTCCCTGCATGTCTCCTTTCATTTACATGCTTTTTTAAAGAGCCGTTTTTTCTTGCAGTCTTTCCAGAGAATAGACGTGTGGAGAATCTTATTTTTTGGGTTGTTTTTTATATCAATTTGTAATGCTACACCACACTCACACCCCCAGCTCCCATACCCAGTCTCGTAGCTCTAAGCACTAGCCCACGCTGCCTCTCTCCTAACCCTGCAGTCTACATGAAACAATGTACACATATGTACTGTCTAGTCACTCCTGTGGTGAGTTGCATGTTCTGTCTTATCACTCCTGTGATGAGTTGCATGTCCTGTCTATTTGGTTTTCGGTCTTTTTTTGGCTTCCTACAAGTTCTTAAAATCTCGACTCCCTGAGAGGCAACTTGCAGCCTATTTTTGGTCCCCCCCAACACACACACCTCCCCCCTTCCATTCATCTCAGATCAGCAACACTGGGGGCTCTGTACGGCTCACATGGCTTTCACTAGCCACAGGTCCTGACTGAGCGCTGTCACTCAGCCTGGAGCCCTGGTAAAACAGCAGAGAGAGGAGGCTGTGCCTGACAGTGCTCTCCCTCTCACGTCCTGTCCCTCTCTCTCCCTCTCTTGCTCTGACCCTCCCTCCCTGTCTGTATAACTCACTCTATCTCAATCTCTCTTTCTCTCTATCTTTATCTCCAGCCTCTCTCCCTTGCTCTTATTTTCTCCCTATCTGTTTGCATTACTCTCTCACCCTCTCTGTCTCTCTCAGTGTCCCTTTCTCTGTGACCAAAAGAAGCTGCATTTCTCAGTGTGTCTGGCAGGCTGACTTCACCTGCATTGATGTAGTTGTGACTAGACAAAAGGGTTCCAGTCACTTCCTGCCACCAACGTCAAATTCTATTTCCCATCTTCCCCCAAGCCTCGGGGCTCACACTTCAGAACACTCACTGCCCTAGACCCACAGGTCGCTCCCCTGCCCGGCAATGACTAGCTCTGTCTGCCTACCAGCCTGCCTGCACTATTGCTATCCACATTACTTCTTCTAAAATCTGACATTATTTCTATTGTCTGTATCGCTTCCCAGTGTGGGATCAGCAGCTGCTAATGACATCTCCCACAGGGGGAGCTCCTGCACAGAAAGACAAAAGAACCCTGACTGACTCCAATCCCCCCCTCCCTGCCTGTGTTTGAGCCCACAGGAGTCTTCCTGCTCTGCCTTTGTTTAAAGAAAAAAAGGACCAGGCTTATTTTCTAAAGACAGGTTTGGTAATTGCAATGTATTTGACAATGCCTGTGACATCTCCTGTCCTGTAAGCAGGGCGCTGCTTACTTGTTAAACTGACTGATTGAATGTGTGAGAGAATTCAGCAACTCTCCGAGGCGCTAACCTCCACGCTGCAGGTCTCTCCCCTGGCTGAGCCAGCTGCCTGCCTCCCTGCTGCTCCCACTCCTCCACCGCTGATGAAGACAAATGTCAAAACGCTTGTTCCCCCGAATTGGATCCATTTAGGTGCACGGCGGCGGCGAGAGGCGCCCGCCTAGGTGATTTATGGCTGAGCGTCCGCCGGCCAGCACAGCCCTGTTATTTAATTACACCATGTGTGTTTATTAAAATACTCATAATAATGATAATTCATCTTCCGTAGAAAAGGCACTGAGACGAAACTAAGGCCTCTTAATTCAGCTGCCAAGCCCCACCGATTGAGGAACACAGCAAAGAAGGAGAGAAAGTACAGAGAGACAGTGTTGAAAAAAACTATGAGAAAAATTAAAAGACACAAAAGAGAAGAGTGAGGGATGGAGACAGAGCGAGAGAGTGGGAGTGGGAGTGGGAGTGAGTAATGAGTGCGATAGACTGAACTATAGAGATTAGGTGTGGGCTGGGCAAAGTGTCCAGGTGTGTCCAGGCTGAGCAGACGACTCAGATAAAGGTCAGGGCTGGGGTCGGTCTAGACGTTGGGGGGGGGGGGGGGGGACTGGGACCAGGTTAAGTTCAGGCTAGAGGTTCCGTTTGTCTGAGGGCTGCCAGGGTAGGTCTGTAGCCTGTGTGTCACTGGTTCGTATCTAGGCGACTGCAGTAAGGGCTCCTGGGTGCGGCTGGGGTATGTGGGGCGGCAAGGGAATCCTGCTCTCCTCTGCTGCCATGCAAGAATCCCACCCCACCTGTAACGTGGCCACTCACAGCACTGTATCACTCCCTAATTACCTCGACGGCCTGATATATTGCCCTGTTAAAACCACATAAAAAGAAATGCATTTGAGCTGAAGGTTTCATTGCCTGATTTATTAAAATTGCATTTTTACTCCTTGTAAATGACCAGTGCAAACCCTGGCAGACGCTGCATCACGGAGTGTATCCTGCGCTCTGCCGCCACCCGGTGGACAGTGGAGGACACTGATGCTCCCTGGGGAGAGGAGGTGTGGGCTTCGGATTCTCTAATATATATAAGCAGCTACAGGTCATTGCCAATGCAGCTATCACACTCACTGTAATAGCTCCAATTGTGCAAGCACTCCACTACATCTGTCAGAGGATAATAATGAAAGATAGGCTGAGAGAGAGAGGGAGAGAGGGGGATAGCAGGGGGGAGGGGGGTAGAGATGGGGCGACTGAACTGAGAGGGAAACAGGCAGAGAGAGAGATTGGGTATAGCAGAAGAAGAGAGGAAGGGAGGGATGGGAAGTAAAGATTTGGATGGCTACAACGGGGGCTGAGTTGAGAAACTGATAATAGTAATTGCGGGAAAGAAAGAAGGGGGAGGGGGCAGAAAGAGGGGGAGGAAATGAAATAAAGCAACATGTAAGGAAAGGGAGAAGGGGCAGAGTATCTTGGAGAGAAAGGGGGAATCAGGATGAAGAGAAGGGGAGAAGGGCATTGTGAGGGGGAAGTGGGGAGGAGGGGGGAGATCTGCAATACAGACAGACAGAATGGGGATAAACAGTGTGGAGCAATGTAGGAGAGGGTACAGAGAAAGAGGAGCTGAAATTAATAGAGAGAGGGAGAGAAGTAAAAAAATATATATAAGTGGAAGGACAGCAAAGGGAACAGACAGGATGCATTTAATTTGAGGGGCTGTGTAGAGCAGAAGTTCATCTTTTGACTCATTACCAGGGAGAACTGTTTCAAATTTCGCCTGAATTGGGTTGTGTTACAACCTGAAGTGATTTCAGATGAGTTTCTGTTATTCGAGCAGACGGGCTATCGATCTGTTGGGTTATTACACAGGAGCCGCCTGGCATTTGAAGGCTGGGAGTGTTTAGACAGATGTGAGCAGATTACAGCGGATGGAGGTATTGATCCTGTCCACAGGCCCACCGTCGGCGCAGCCCCCAGGGACCCGGCACAGCAACAGAGTGATCACAGCGAGCGTCCCTGTGTTGGGCGTGGGGCTCACAGCAGCCCCATTCAGAACAGCCTGGCCAGGGGCTGAAGCAGCTCTGAGGGCCGGATCTGCAGCCCTGGTCCTGAAGAGTCTCTCCCTGCAGAGTTTACAGGGTGCCTTCTATGCGCTATGAGCAGAGCAGTGTGGAATACACTAACCTGCACCTGTAAAGCAAATAAGTCCTATTAAGTCATTCAGTGATTAGCTGGAATGCAAACCCGAAGACAGTGAATGAAGTAGTGATATACTTGGTGCCACTGAGATCTGCAGACTGGATGGTGTGGTAGTTGGGTGCCCAAACCAAACCAAACCCAATGGGACAAGCGGCTTGTGTGAATGGTATCATCGCTGCCTCCTCACACACAGGTGCTGTGCACGTGACAGGGCAGTGCTGAACAACTGACACGCACACACCAGAGCCCCCTGTGGCAGACCATGCTTTCCGCCTGAAAACTGCACTACACACAGCTCCACACTTCCCATATGGAAACTTCACGGTTGTCATTTTGTGGTTTGCTTCATTTGACAACCCCCCAATCACACACATCAAGTGGTGGCAAAGAGGGCTGTTGCAGATGTTTGTTTTTTCTGTTTAAAAAATCATTAATAATAATAATATTACTACAATTCAGCAGATGCTTTTATCAAACTACTAGAGACTAGCGGCAATGAACTATAGCATCTACAGCTGTACTGAACTGTACTGAACTGAACTGTAGTGTACTATACTGTAGTGTACTGAACTACACTGAACTATACTGTAGTGTACTATACTGTAGTGTACTGAACTACACTGAACTATACTGTAGTGTACTATACTGTAGTGTACTGAACTACACTGAACTATACTGTAGTGTACTATACTGTAGTGTACTGAACTACACTGAACTATACTGTACTGTACTATACTGTAGTGTACTGAACTACACTGAACTATACTGGAGTCAACAGGACTGCAAGCTGACATCTCACCCAGAGGACACAGAGGTTGAGTACAGCACAGTGTCTCTCTCAAAGAGGCGCACAGTCAGTCCGGGGTAATAAACCCTCATCCTTAAACAATGGACCTCCTAACCTGTGAATCACAGAACTTCCCCAACGGGTGGACAGTATGGCCCAAAGGCTCTCTGCAGTCAGTGGTGCAGTGTGGTTTGCATCACAGCACATGAAGACACTGTGTTGCACTGCAGGAGCAGACAGCCTGTCTGTTTCTAATACCACAGCGCCAGTGCCTTGTACACACGGACAGACTGCCTATCTGTCCAGATAACTTGGGTAAATTGACTGAATTAAGCAGTTATTAAGGGAGCAGGGCTGTATAAGTGGGCCCGCGAAAGCTCACTGTTGTGTTTTATTAGGTGTCCCCTCTTGGGAAATACATGTGCATCGAACGCTTAATCACACTTACACTCTGTCTGACCAAATGCATGGGGATGGTATACTGACTCATACTGGACTCTCCCAAATAGAAAAGGACATCTGCTCGACTTTCCCAAAGCACAATCAGCACCAAGGGGAGAGAAAGGGGAGGTGTGCTGCCCTTTGCATGGCTCTGCCTTATTACGAACCGCAGAACACAAGACTGAGAGAGATATCTGGAAGAAAAGAAAGAATTAACAAAGAATGAACGTAGGAAACATACAGATGTATCTGTAGTGTCCTACCACCTGAGGGTGCATTGTTGTTGTTATATTGTATTATTATTATTTATTTTGAAGACAGAGTCCCCAGGCCTGTATTATTATTATTATTATTATTATTATTATTATTATTATTATTATTATTATTATTATTATTATTATTATTATTGTT
This sequence comes from Amia ocellicauda, assembly GCF_036373705.1. Lineage (NCBI taxonomy): Eukaryota > Metazoa > Chordata > Actinopteri > Amiiformes > Amiidae > Amia > Amia ocellicauda. The sequence continues at coordinate 15,030,360 of NC_089856.1, read as the reverse complement.
GTTGTTATTATTGTTGTTGTTATTATTGTTAAAGCCTTCTATGTGTTCAGTGTGGTACAGGACATAGGGGAGCACAAAATGTCACACACGACCAAATGTGACCAACCTCCAACTACAAATAATAATAATTAAATAAAGATATAATTGAATGAAAATCTATGTATGTAATGTTTCTTTATTTTAAATTGCAACTGTAACACAGGGGCAGCTTAACACAATGGGTACATGGGCTGCAGCCCAGGGCCCCAACCTCCAGGGGGCCTCAGTGAGTCTGTCTGTCAATGGAAATTTTACATTTTACAAGTGTGTCATTCATCGTTCATCGTAGTAACGTAGAGGTTAATGCTTGCCAGCTATTGTATACACATTTAATTATTCTTCCCTCTATTAACGTTATTACCTAGCCAGCTAGCAACTAAATCTCAGCGGGAGAAACAGAGAAGTGAAATAGCACCATGTCTGTTAGAAAACACGAAAGCGGGGTGCAAAAAAATGGAAAACTACTGAAGTTAAATCAGCTAGAGCTGAGGAGCTCATTATGAAAACTCCTAAATTAACTGGCTGCATGATATGCATATGCACACAAACATACTTCTTCTCTCTCTGGCTGCTTAATTTATGTGCTGTTTGGAGGTTTCAGTAGTGCTGTTTCCTGTCCATTGGTAGTGCGCAGATTAATATTGCTAATTAGGGTCCATTTAAGAAATAATTTAAACTTGTTGTGCACACACATATGAAACACTCACACACACACATATGAAGTGCATGCGAGAAATTCTCATATAGATGAATGAGAGGTTTTTCATATGTGTGTGTGAGAGACATTTTCAGTACATCCGGAAGTCATTTCACTATGTCCGGAAGCCTTTTCATGGGTAAATGACAACTCATCCCCGTCAATTCGCCCAGCAACAATTGATTGCCGACAATTCGCACACATCATATATTCTCCACATGAGCATTTGTAACAGTGAATGCATTTACTTATTGTACAGCCATATAACACATATATATATATATATATATATATATATATATATTTATAAATTTAATTATACAACTAATCATGACGGCTGTATGCATCTATAGGCTACTTAAAATAGGTTTCACAAAGCTTGTCTCTTTGCTGGCGTAGGAACACTGCTGCGATCCAAGCATTTTGGGTTTGATTCCTGATGTAGGTGTATTATTTTGTATGTAGGTATAGATTGTTTTTATTATATATATATATATATATATATACAGGGGCGTCGCTAGATCCTGTATTTTCTCTCAGCCCTGTTAATGGAACTTCAACTTCCTGTCCTGTCTCAAAGTCTCAGATGTTTTATTGGATTTGCTGACCACAATATGCTTATTACAGCACTGAGACAGGTATGGACAGAGATGGGAATTGAGCTATATTCAGAAGGCCCAATAGTCAGAAAGTCCACAAGTCACAAGACTGATGTCTGATAATATCAATAGAACTGTCTAAAATAGGTAGATAATTCATATTTACCACCAACATAACATAGTGCTAATTGCACCAGTTTATTGTACACTCACCTAAAGGATTATTAGGAACACCTGTTCAATTTCTCATTAATGCAATTATCTAACCAACCAATCACATGGCAGTTGCTTCAATGCATTTAGGGGTGTGGTCCTGGTCAAGACAATCTCCTGAACTCCAAACTGAATGTCTGAATGGGAAAGAAAGGTGATTTAAGCAATTTTGAGCGTGGCATGGTTGTTGGTGCCAGACGGGCCGGTCTGAGTATTTCACAATCTGCTCAGTTACTGGGATTTTCACGCACAACCATTTCTAGGGTTTACAAAGAATGGTGTGAAAAGGGAAAAACATCCAGTATGCGGCAGTCCTGTGGGCGAAAATGCCTTGTTGATGCTAGAGGTCAGAGGAGAATGGGCCGACTGATTCAAGCTGATAGAAGAGCAACTCTGACTGAAATAACCACTCGTTACAACCGAGGTATGCAGCAAAGCATTTGTGAAGCCACAACACGTACAACCTTGAGGCGGATGGGCTACAACAGCAGAAGACCCCACCGGGTACCACTCATCTCCACTACAAATAGGAAAAAGAGGCTACAATTTGCACAAGCGCACCAAAATTGGACAGTTGAAGACTGGAAAAATGTTGCCTGGTCTGATGAGTCTCGATTTCTGTTGAGACATTCAGATGGTAGAGTCAGAATTTGGTGTAAACAGAATGAGAACATGGATCCATCATGCCTTGTTACCACTGTGCAGGCTGGTGGTGGTGGTGTAATGGTGTGGGGGATGTTTTCTTGGCACACTTTAGGCCCCTTAGTGCCAATTGGGCATCGTTTAAATGCCATGGCCTACCTGAGCATTGTTTCTGACCATGTCCATCCCTTTATGACCACCATGTACCCATCCTCTGATGGCTACTTCCAGCAGGATAATGCACCATGTCACAAAGGTCGAATCATTTTAAATTGGTTTCTTGAACATGACAATGAGTTCACGGTACTAAACTGGCCCCCACAGTCACCAGATCTCAACCCAATAGAGCATCTTTGGGATGTGGTGGAACGGGAGCTTCGTGCCCTGGATGTGCATCCCACAAATCTCCATCAACTGCAAGATGCTATCCTATCAATATGGGCCAACATTTCTAAAGAATGCTTTCAGCACCTTGTTGAATCAATGCCACGTAGAATTAAGGCAGTTCTGAAGGCGAAAGGGGGTCAAACACAGTATTAGTATGGTGTTCCTAATAATCCTTTAGGTGAGTGTATATCCTAATGATACTTTTATGTTATATTGCTGAATATGTCTGGTAAAATTAGTCCTAAATTGGGAAGTGCTTTTTGTATGAGTGTATACCAAGTCTGTAAAATGGAGGTGTTTATAGGGAAATTAAGTGCATTGTTTATTACCCTAAGTCGGTATATATATAGTAGATGTAGATCTTAATTTAGTCAAATAAGTCACTGTGACCTAATTTCATGATAGTCCTTCTGACTAGTGGGCCTTCTGAATAGACATGTAACCGGCAGAGATAACATCGACCAGTTTGACCTGATTTCACAGCTAAATAGATCAAACTGCAAGAATATTACGTGTTACAAAGCAGTATATTAGTAAGTTATTGACGTTTTTAAATTCCTTTTAAATAAAACGAAATAAATTAAATCGTGAAAACGTTGCGTGTAACTGCATGTTAACGTTTTTTACAGGGTTACCAAGACCAGGGTTTATTCTCACCCAACAAGGCGATCTGAAATCTCTTTCAATTGCACAGTAAAGAGAGGCAGATAGACCAAGATAGTCGCGTTATTGTAGCGCAGATTTGCACAATTGGCGCAGATATGCAGAATTCCACAAATCTAATTGGAGGAGCAACGCAAACCCGCGGAGAACTGCGCAGAACTGCGGACATCTTCACTGCACGAACGTTGCCCCTGCAGTTCCTGTCTATGTGCTGTCTCGACTCTCTTCACTGCGCTTGCTCGCCGTGTGCATCCGTTACCATGGTGCTGTTTATGCATTCTTCACATTCATTGGCCAATTATTCGCCAATGGCTGTGAATACAAACCAACCAGGAGCTCGATGATTGGCCAAGGGAGTGCCTCGTCCTCCCATTGGAGAACTGGATATTTTTACAAAATGCGGCGCTGTAGCAGGAAGGCGATGCTTCAGAAAACATAGGACAGTCGTGGATCTGTTAGACAAGAACAAAACCCAGCCAAACTAAAAACATACATTGGACCCGGACATATCGGATCCTGAAGAAGAACAAGTAAGGGTGATTAGAGATATTTTAACAATGTGATTTTCGTAGGCTGCTGTGTGAACGCTAGACCATCCTTCCTTCCACACTGTGAAGGTATAACTACAACTAAGCGTAAGATCTGAACATTGTTTACATGCGCGTGACAGTACAGTTTACATGTCATATGTTTATAGTAGTGTCAGTTTATTGATGATCTGTAGGTTAGGAGTAGTATTCATCGGCGATTGTATGAGTAGCGGCAGGATGATTGATATCAGGTAAGGTTAGTGTACATGATATTATAGCCTAACCTTTCCACTACATACACAGTAATGGTATATTGGGACAGAGCCCTCACACTGAGATTGTCTAGTGTTCCCCCGAGTCCCCAGGCTCTGAGCCTGGCTGGGCTGTCCCTCCCAGCCTCGCAATGCTGCAGTACGTATTCTGAAATTCCTTCTATATTACTTGGTCTGCATGAATGTAATCATTAGCCGCTGATTTGAAGACCTATATACAACTCACTTAAATGGGACTGTTCTAGCCCAGGTGTTGACAACTTTGTGTTGTAATTTTGCATTCAGGATTGTAGTTTGTGCAACCTGTCCTCTCTCCCGTGCCCGGCATTGTCAGTGCCCTGAGTGACGACCTCCTCACATGCGTGGCACCATGGCTTCCTCTCATGCCCTGCGAGAGCAGAACTGGGCTGCTGGCACACGGTGAGAATACACACACACCTGCTCTGTCACCCACTTCACAAATACTGTCTGTATTGGAAAGAGATTTACCACCCTCCTCCTCCTCCTCCTCCGTAGCAGGGGGGCAGCTCCTGGCTTCAGTAGCCGGGCCCGTGACCCTGCCCCAGGTACAGGAGGAACCCTCAAACCACTGAGCTCAAAGACCAGTGCTACTCCCCGGGGGCTGTGCATCGAGAACCAGGACCCCTCACTGCCTCAAGACTGTCCTGTGAAGAGTGCCCCCCTGGGGGTAAAAGCGGGGGGCAGCAAGCTCCCCATACCTGTGAAACGGCAGCACCCCCAGCCTCCCACTAACTTCACGGAGGCCCACCGCCGATGGGAGGAGAGCTTCCAGAAGGTAATGCATCACTGCAACCCTGAAGCCAGTCTACATAAAGACATTAAAGGGATACTTCAGAATTTTGGCATTTTAGCCTGATTTCATACTCACCCAGAGTCATTCAAATGCATGGATATCTTTTTTAATTCTCTGCATCCAGTTTGAAGGCATTTGAATTCAACATTTTGTTAGTATAGCACAATTGCTGGAATCAAATGGTCACAAATCGCTGACTCTCAAAAGCTGGCTAATATATCTTTAAAATACTTAAAAGCTGTGTGGATAACACGTGTACAGTAAATATTCTCTACAAGTTTATACAAAATCAAAAGTATTTTGATTCATATGTTTAAATGTATTTTTCTTTTGGAACTATCTCGTGGAACTACGCATTTCATCAGCTGTGATGAGGTTGGTGCATGGATACGCTCACTGTGTGCAAATGAAAGGCAGAACTGAAAGTAGTCCGTAAATAAAAATTAAAAAATCATAAGAAATAAGTTTCCTGAACAATTTATTTATGACTTATAGTATTGTAAGATCTATTAGCCGGCTTTCGAGAGTCAGCAATTTGCAACAATTTGCTTCCAGCAATTGTGCAAAGCTAACAAAATGTTAAACTCAAATTCCTTCAAATTGGACACAGAATAAAAAGGTATCCATGCATTCATATGACTGGGTGAGAAATCATACTAAAATGCCAAAATATCCTTTTAAGATTCCTCATAGTTTTCCCCTTAACTGTGCCTCAAGTATAAGGTTGTTGCTCAAAGTACCTTAATACAGTCCATGGAAAAGCTGCTGCATTTTATAATTAGTAAGTCCAATATTTAAGGTCCAGTTTTATGCCTGCAGAATGCTTTGACTGCAAACCTCTTCTCTGCTTTTCAGTTTAAGGCTGCTGCTTAAATGCTGTCACTCAAAATTGTGAATTAGCATACTGAATCTGTCGAGTATAGCAGCAACACTTTCTATTTTTATGGCTGGTCAAGTAAATTCTGATTTGATTTACTTGTACTTAGACTATAAGAAACCTAATTACTTCCCAGCAGAGTTGTTTTGATAAGAGTCTGTCTTGGTTTTGAAGGGTAAAGTTCAGAAGAAGAAGCCATGCACCAAGCCAGTACCCTTCAAGCTCTCTGGACCTCGGGCCACCAGGCCGGCAGCATTGACCAAACAGACCATGTGTAAGACACCCCAACCTGGACCACTGCCACCAAGCCAGACTACACAGCCAGAAATCAGTAACACACTTGAGCTTACTGTCACCAAAAACACCGCCCAGACTGTATTACAGATGGATGTTCATACAGACCAGTCTGTAAATGCCAGGCCTTTTAACATTGCCCAGTCTGGACACCCAGTCATCAGCAGGTCAATCCAGTCAGTGTACCCTCTATGCAGTAATACAGCCAAGTCTGTACATACTACACTGCCCAGTACTGCCCAGTCTGTACATCCTGAACTCAATGCAAATGTCAACCAGAGGCCTGTTCAAGCAATTCTCCTTGCAAACCCATCAATCAACAGTGTGATCCAGTGTATGCAGTCAACAGTCCTGCACACTACCCAGCCTGTACCATACCACCTCACTGAAGCAGCCCAGTTCAGTGCTTCTTCAGTCACCACTGCAGAGGAATCTACACATCAGGCCTCCTCGAAAATGAATGATTTTGAATTACCAGCACCAAGCTGCACAGCTCAGTCAAGCAAAAACACCCAGCTGATGCCTCCTACCACTCTTGAAATGCCCAGTTGTATGGTCAGGCCTAGAATCCCAGGAGTGAGCAGTACAGAACAGTCCTTACATCAGGCATCCAGCTACACTTCTGGGATCATGCAGTCTGCACTGAGTCCCCCTGCCCAGCCTGTATACACATCCCTGAGCTCAGCTGCTCCTTCTGCTCTGAACACAAGTTACCCTGTGCACCCAGCTCCCAATTCTCCCAATGCCTGTGCAAGCCAGTCTTTTCTGCACAGGCCTGCACTCTGTGACACAGGCCTCTCTGCATTTGGAGCACTCCATACAAAAAGCCTGTCACTCAGTAATATGGACCAGTCTTTAAAAAACACACAACCCTCTCTGCACCTAAACTCGGGCAGCATGGCTCTAGCGGGGCACCCGGTACTTAGTAATGTGACCCAGTCCTCTGAGTCGGCCAGCAGCACCACGGCTAACTTTGGTTTGTATACTGATCCAAATCTAGAACACAATGGTTGCTCTGCTTCCTCCTGCTGTGGCTGTACCACCCTCCACAGTGAAGAGAAGATGAGGCAAGATCAGTCAGTGCACACCCTTACCTGCAGCTCACGGTTGCCTGCACAACTTGCCTCTCTCACCATCAGTCAGCAGGGTTGTGGACGGATGGCACAGATTTGTCGGCAGGAAACAAGCGACACAAACCCAGGAGACTCGGAAGGGATGGGCTGGTCAACTCAGCCACAGCACCAGAGTGTTGACCAATCTGTAAAGTCAAGGCAAGAAAATAGGGATCAGTCTGCAAAGCCACTCGATTCAGGTATTAAAGAGAATCCCAGCACCTTTTCAAAACCAAAGCCCATCTCCCAGGACAACTCTAGTACAGCATTGGCAGGTAAGGAGACTGATCCTTATTAATTTATTTTAGTTTCAAATGCTCTGTAATGCACACATGTGCTTCCTGTGTCCACTCAGAAATGTTACAAGGAATGATAGACACACACGGCAATTTGCATGTCAGCCTCCGATTACAGCAGACTGTTCGATGTGCAGTTCAGTTTAAAGTTACAGATCACCTCTTCTTTGAGGTGCTGGCTTCAAGTCGCTTTATAGACATGGGGATTAACATTAGTGTCTCTCCCTAGGTGGTGTGGTGCAGTTCTCCCCAGATCCTGTGGCACTGCGCACTATTCTGCAGAATGAGGGGCTGAGAGCCGGGGTGGCTGTGGGGTCCCTGCTGGAGAGGAGCTCTGTGCGTTCTTCTGTCAGGGGCAGCTCTGTGTACCTGGTGAGTCTGCATGCCTGTGTTACCCTGAATGTGTGTGTGTCTGTGCGTTCACCGCATGACTCTGACTGTGTGCGTTTGTGTTTCAGCCCCAGAGAGTTTTGGTCAAGAGAGCGCGGCCTGCAGGAATAGTCAGTGCAGGTCAGTCCCATCTCTCTTATAGCCTAACTGTGAACACACACAGCACCTCCTCATTGCCGCACTCGGTCTTATTGTCCTTCTCTCTCTGTCTCGCGGCCTGTTCCCTTCCAGCTGCAGAGCAGGCCATGACCCCAGCACAGCGGTGGACCCCCCAGAGAGTGCCAAACACGCGTTCACTGTGCAGGAAGGCACAGTCTGTCCAGCGCACTCCTGTATTCAAGGAGACTCCCAGGTCCCAGGGATTTGGGGGCTACAGCAGGGAGCCTGGGCCCCACAATGAGGTGAGGAGCTGGGTTTGTGGCTTGAGCAGAAATTTAATCATACTCTTCTCAATAGGGCACTGCATTTTATGTGACCTGCTCTCTGCAATTAATTTCTCCCTGCTTGCTCAAGGTGGCCATGGTCTGCTTCATTGAACCACTCATTGATTAATAATCTCAGTTTCCCTGTAATTATCACAATTAAGTCTTTCTATTAAGGCACAGCAGTGGGTTGATAAAGTAGCAGCAGCGATGGACATTTATTTAAAGGGACAGGCACCCTTTATTACTAAATCAAATTCATTTTCCTCAAAGCCTGTGTAAAAAGGGATGTATTTTTAATGATATTTAGCAGCAGAGTACCAATTGCTCCACTGTGTTTTGCACAGCTCAGGTGGCAACTTTGTTAAAGTACAGACTTATTGCTTCTGTCAGATGGTCTTTAAAATGTAGTGTTCTGCTTGGAAATTATTTTCTTAATTGGGAACTCAGTTACTGGAACTGGGGGGGCTGCAGGGACATCTAGGGCAGAGGGGTTGAATTACATTTGGAGATATAAGTTGCAGAAAACACAGGGCCTTCTCTGTGTTTGCAGTATACGCATTTCACAGATAAAACTAAATTATGTATCAATCTTCTTTTTACAAGAGTGTCCAGGAGATGGTAAGTACTCTGACTTTAATAGTTGCAAACTGGATGAGAGAGTCCTTGCCTTGCAGTATGTTTGCAGGTGCCAGCCATCTGCTTCACTCAGATTTTACTCATATTCTGGAACCTGTGTCTGACAGGAGGGCGTGGTGCAGCGTCTGTTCGAGGAAAAGGAGGAAGTCCAAGAGCATGGACAGGAGGACCAGGGAGAGAGAGAGCCTGAGATGCAGTGCACAGTGAGTCCTGAGAAAGACATCCCCTACATTCTGCTCTTTACATCCCTGCCTGTAATCACCACCTGCTGTCAGCTGTATAGATTTACTGTATAGATAAGTCCTAAAAATATCTGATAGTCTGGATATGATGCAATGTAAACTAATATTTGTATACAAAGCTTCTGTTCAGTGTGTGCATATTGCTTGCAGAACACTGCCCCAGCCATACCGCAGAGTGAGAGAGAGGGAGCCAGAAAGAAGGGAGTGTGTGGGGGCCTCCCGGACCCCGAGAATGCCAAGGTCACTGCGCCCTTCTTCCAGGCCCCGCACCGCGAATCTGTCATTGTATTCTCCCACAGCCAGAGGGTGTACAGGGGCATGGGGCATCAGGGCAGTGCCCAGGCTACACAGGATGGCCCTGGTGGGGGGTTGCATGTCCCAATTGACCTCAACTCCCACCCCCACCATGCTGCTGAGGCTCCCCAGACAAATCAGCCCCCTAACACCCACCACACTGCCCCTCTGGAGCCCTCCGTATGTCCCAGAGACCTGCCCCTCGCGGGGAACTCCGCTGCAGGTAAGGATCGGCTATTCTGCTGGTGTGCTGTGCAGCAAGTGTGAGGCAGGTCATGATGGCTATTGCCTCTGCCCCAACCCTATCCCAACAGCCCACTGAGAGGTGGTCATACAGTGCATCCGGAAAATATTCACAGCGCTTCACTTTCTCCACATTTTGTTATGTAACAGCCTTTTTCCAAAATTGATTAAATTCATTATTTTCCTAAAAAATCTACAAACAATACCCCATAATGACAACATGAAAGAAGTTTGTTTGAAATCTTTGCAAATTTATTAAAAATAAAAAACAAAAAAGCACATGTACATAAGTATTCACAGCCTTTGCCATGACACTCAAAATTGAGCTCAGGTGCATCCTGTTTCCACTGATCATCCTTGAGATGTTTCTACAACTTGATTGGAGTCCACCTGTGGTAAATTCAGTTGATTGGACATGATTTGGAAAGGCACACACCTGTCTATATAAGGTCCCACAGTTAACAGTGCATGTCAGAGCACAAATCAAGCCATGAAGTCCAAGGAATTGTCTGTAGACCTCCGAGACAGGATTGTATTAAGGCACAGATCTGTGGAAGGGTACAGATAAACTTCTGCAGCAGTGAAGGTCCCAATGAGCACAGTGGCCTCCATCATCCGTAAATGGAAGAAGTTTGGAACCACCAGGACTCTTCCTAGAGCTGGCCGCCCAGCCAAACTGAGCGATCAGGGGAGAAGGGCCTTAGTCAGGGAGGTGACCAAGAACCCAATGGTCACTCTGACAGAGCTCCAGCGTGTCTCTGTGGAGAGAGGAGAACCTTCCAGAAGAACAACCATCTCTGCAGCACTCCACCAATCAGGCCTGTATGGTAGAGTGGCCAGACGGAAGCCACTCCTCAGTTTAAGGCACATGACAGCCCGCCTAGAGTTTGAAAAAAGGCACCTGAAGGACTCTCAGACCACGAGAAACAAAGATTGAACTCTTTGGCCTGAATGGCAAGCGTCATGTCTGGAGGAAACCAGGCACCGCTCATCACCTGGCCAATACCATCCCTACAGTGAAGCATGGTGGTGGCAGCATCATGCTGTGGGGATGTTTTTCAGCGGCAGGAACTGGGAGACTAGTCAGGATCAAGGGAAAGATGAATGCAGCAATGTACAGAGACATCCTTGATGAAAACCTGCTCCAGAGCGCTTTGGACCTCAGACTGGGGCGAGGTTAATCTTCCAACAGGACAATGACCCTAAGCACACCGCCAAGATAACAAAGGAGTGGCTACAGGATAACTCTGTGAATGTCCTTGAGTGGCCCAGCCAGAGCCCAGACTTGAACCCCATTGAACATCTCTGGAGAGATCTGAAAATGGCTGTGCACCGACGCTCCACATCCAACCTGATGGAGCTTGAGAGGTCCTGCAAAGAAGAATGGGAGAAACTGCCCAAAAATAGGTGTGCCAAGCTTGTAGCATCATAGTCAAAAAGACTTGAGGCTGTAATTGGTGCCAAAGGTGCTTCAACAAAGTATTGAGCAAAGGCTGTGAATACTTATGTACATGTTCTTTTTTTGTTTTTTATTTTTAATACATTTGCAAAGATTTCAAAAACTTCTTTCACATTGTCATTATGGGGTATTGTTTGTAGAATTTTGAGGAAAATAATGAATTTAATCAATTTTGGAATAAGGCTGTAACATAACAAAATGTGGAAAAAGTGAAGCGCTGTGAATACTTTCCGGATGCACTGTATTTTGCACAAGCCCCGCCATTTGCTGAAATCGCTGTCATTGTGTTGTCATTGCAGTTTTCAAAACTTGCTGATTCAATGTGTGTATTTGTAAAGGAAAATGAAAATGTAACTCATTTTAATTTGCATCATCACCCCAGATCCAGGTAGTGAGGTGCGGTGGTGCATTCCAGCGCCTCCCCCTGGCTCGACGGTGAGGCGGCACCCTGCACTCGGCCCCTCTATTCAGGACATCCTACTGGACGAAGAGTGTGCCGCCTATACCTGCCGTGCCCCCAATCAGCCCCGCCCCCCACGCCACACCTGCTGTGACCCATTGGCTCGAACCCTTGACCTGCAAGACTCCACTGTGAGTGAGCAGAGCAGACAAGTTATTGAATGTATACAAACAAACACTGAACATGCTGCACCTCTGTTAGAAGTGGTTAATTTTGTCCAGTGAGTTAATTTTGATCAAAAGCAATGTCCTAAGAAAGCTTAAAACTGAGGCCCATTTATTTTGCTGCTACTAGCTTATTGATTCCAGGTCCATGTTTGCCAAGGTGACAGACAATCTTGTTTAGGAGGGGAGGGGGGGGGATTTCCTATAGTTATTTCCTATAGTTAACTGCTGGGGAAACTGCTGTTAAGCTGCCAATTCTCACTGCCAGCACACTGAGACCTCGGCTTCCAGACCAGGTTCTGTGACCCTGCCTTGGCCGAGATCGGCCACTAGAGGGCCCTCATCTGTTGTGTCCAGTCTTCCTTCTGACTCAGTGAGTGCAGATAGCATACCATGCTGAAGGAGAATGCTGATTTCTTTATTTATCACTTGTAATGAAAAGGGTCTAACTACAGCACCAGCTCTTTGAGTATAGTAGACAACCAGGGATTGACTGAAGGGAAAATATTGCTGCTCTCTCACCTCTGCCTCCCTCTCTCCTTCCCCAGTGCTTCATACCCATTTTCCTGCACTCCTACTCCTCATCCCTTGTTTTCCAATCATCCTGCTGAGAGCAGACTATGCTGGGGGATTTGTGTCCTGGTAGGGGCTCTGTCTCCCTGTAACACCCGTCTTCCCTCCAATACTACCTGTCAATCAAACGAAGGAGCACCAACAACAAAAAGTAGAGCACAGAGACTGGCAACAAGCAAGCAAACAAAACTGTCTTCACTGAGATGACTGAGGAGACCTCTGCGCCTTCAGCCTGCAGGTTTTGTAAAACAACCTGGAACACACATTGTATACAAACTGAAACATTAGGTAAATTTCATGAACTGTCAAGGCACAGAAACCAGAGAGGCTGCTGACTGGCCTGAACAGTGGAAAATGAGTAGAACTGTAATTGTAATTGTAAATTTAAATTCCTGGAGCTACAGTTACAAGAGTTAGGCCGGTTTCTGCACTGTGAGGAGTCCTCTTCAAGCAAAGACCATTCACCACAGCGGAAACTGAGGAAAATGGCGAGTCGAGTCAGTGCAGCTGACTGGACTGCTTTACTTTGCCACCTCAAATCTGAAACGTGATGTCTAAAATACAGAACACTAAGCAGATGCACTGACTGGCTGAATGTTTATTTGGAACATAACCTGCATTTCCTGACACAGCTGGAGAAAACAATTGCTTACCAGCCACAAACTCCTTATTCTGCAAGATCACTTTTTTTGGCAACACATTTATTGTTTATTTTGTGTTTTGAACTTTTTCTATTACAGATTACCAAGCCAGTGCAATTATCTAAGTTTGTTTAATCATTTTTATGTACAGCATTGACAATATGAATAAGTAAGTAAATAAATTAATAAATAATAATGTACAATGTCTATAGAAGTGTTTGTGTGCACCCAGAGGAAGATGGCCAACCGTGTGTGTGTAAGAGTGAGAGTGGTGTGTATGGTTAGTGTGGTGTCTCAGTAGCTGCTGTGTTCCCCTCTGCAGCCCCCCAACGGTCTCTGTCTGTAACACATGGCCAGAGTAGTCAGCCTGTCAGTGCCAGCTGAAGCAGCCTCCCTCAGGCCCTCACACAGCCCCTACGCTGCACAACAATACCAGCCTGGCCCTCCTGCACACCGCAGGCAAGCACAGGCGAGCACAGCCTCCAGCACCCCTGGGTCACTCAATTGAGCTAAAGACACAAGCAGACTCCTGAACCATTCTGAAGTGAAATAGGTGATGAATTTACCTACTTGACTCTACTTAGTTATTTCTTCAAGGAAAGCACATCTGTAATAGGGGGGAAATGTGACCAATGAGATTAGAGTGCTGAAGATGCAGCAACCTGTAACCTTTGCACTGCACACTGAGTGGTGTGTAATTACGAACTCTGACACAATGTACACTTTCTTGTGCTTGTAACTGGGTATTAAAGAGTGAGTTTCAACTCAGGCGTGTAGCTGCAGGGTTATTATTTCTCTCCCTCTGTCTCTTTAGATCTCAGACTCCATTCTTCTCAATCATGGTCTCATCTGTCGCAGTCTGTCTCCATTATTCTCGGTCTCTGTCCCTCAGTGCAGGGCAGTGTCATTGAGGGTTTTCCTGAGCTGACAGTTTGCGGTGCCTTGTGGTTGTGCCACAGTCCGCAAGGTCGGGAGAACTTAAAAGTCCCCACACAGCAGGTTTGAACAGAGGGGCAGAGCAGCCACGTGTGCCACCCCCTTCCACAGAGAGCTTACCCACACAATAGGGGGCTTAGGGTGTTTGGCAGCCAGGGGAGGGCAGTAATCCCATCCTACAATGGGACACTCGCCCCCTGCCATCCCACACGCTCGCCCTGCACAGCCAGTTGATTCTGGACCCGGCCTGCTACACAGCAGCAGCTGACTGAGTGCTGCGCCGCAGTCATGTCACACTCTGCTCTGTTTGTTTAGTTTGTTTTCATAGCGTTTCGCTTTCCTTTGTTTTCCTTCAGTTGTTCGGAAATGGTCAGTAGTTTCCGTGCGGACGGCAGGTGTTGCAGTCCAGCACAGCTCCCCAGTGACCCTTGTTCACATTACTTGCTTATCCAGAGTTCAATGACAGCTGAATTATAAAGGTTTCTTTTCCATATGCCTTGAGATCATTCATTTATATGCTAAAGCTAAGGTTTGCTTAACTGTGGGAGGTGGCAACTTCATTGCTTTTACTAGAGATTCCATGACAGTGCTGCCAGTGTTGCCCCCTGCAGCACAACGGCTGAGCTGCAAGGCTGAGCTGACAGACTGCAGACCAGAGGCTCAGTTCAGTGTGTTCAGATGTCCATTCCCTGAGCTGTTAACTGCATTATTGTGGAAGTGGTTCAAAATTTCAACTAATCTCGCAACAAGTCCCAGTTCTTCAGCTGCTGCTATGGACCTGTGTAGCGTAAGTGAAACTCACAAGCCTGGGCACATTCGGGTCAAGGAATATGAAATTGAAACTGGGGACAGAACTAAACCCTCAACATTTTAGTATGAAGCAGGGGTCAAATTAAAAGCATGTGTAATGCACAATGTGTGTGTTTGTGTAGTGCAAAGTGTTTTTCAGTTTGTGTGAGTGTGTGTTTGTTTTGCTCAGTGTGAGTGTGGTGCACAATGTTGTTCAGTGTGTGAGTGACTTTGTGTTTGTGTGTGTCCATACTGTGCTTTGTTGTTCAGTGTGTGTGTGTAAAGAGCCATGCAGCCCCACAATGGGAGCCATGGCAACAGTGATGCAGGAGGAGCACTTGGGAGAAAAAGAGCCTCTCGGATTCAAATGGAGGCTGTTTCCGTGGCAACGTGCTCCTACCACACAAGGAGGCTCAAGAAGGGGGGGCAGGAGAATTTTGTGGGGGCTTTTTAAAAGACGTTGTCACATCACTTTCCAAGGCTACAACATTCTGTTCCCTAATCCCTCTCTCTCTGTCTCTCTAAAGCCCAGCTCTCTATTCGCTCCTTCAATCCACTCCATCTTCCCCTCTGCACCTGCCACTGACTTCCTTTCTCTCCCTCTCTTTAACAAAGTACTAAAATGAGATAGAAAAGCAGAGAGGGAGAGAGGCAGGGCTAGAAACATCAGCTTCTCCCTTTCCCCTCTGTCACCCCACTCTTCTGTCTACCTATCCATGAGCTGGTCAGTGTGACTGTCTCTCTTATCTCCTCTCTTTTGCTTCTATCATTTCAGTAAGGTGGACCCCAGCACCTTCAGGCATTTGACAGTGTGATATGTCCTGGCCTCAGACCACGAGGCAGAAGATCTGAGAAGAGCTGTAACACTGAACCAGGAAGAGACGACAGACCAGTTATGTCCCTGTACAGCCCTGTATTCTTCTGGTCATCTACCAAGAGCATTGCACTACAGTGTCATTAAGGCCAAGAGTGAGCCTCTGCTATATTCACATTAAATACCATGTGAATACCTGGGTTTTGCCATGTTACGTTGAGTGATGTAGTGTCCATCCTTGACAGGAGACACAAGGTCTGAGTTTCTCCATATAATCCAACCTGAATTAACTCTAATGACAGGAATACAGCAAAGAGTACTTGGAGAAACTGAGCTGGGTTCTTTGTGTATTTGTTACCGAGACTGAGAGGAGTGGGGTGGGGGGTTCAGATAGTACCATGCATGAGTTTACTCTCCAGTAGGAAACAAAGACATGATAAATTAAAGGACTGGAAAAAACAGAGGAAAGGGTGGTGTGAGTGCCTCTCATTCCCCCAGGAAAACAAGAGAGACTGATGAAAAGAGGAGATGGGAAGAGGTAAGTGGAGGACATAGAGAGACGGTGGATGGGTTATTATCTATAAGGACTGGAGAGTTGGGAGGGAGGGAGAGGGATAGAGAGAAGGTGCGTGAGAGAGCGAGAGAGGAGGGGGGCCGGGGGTTGTAGGACCTCCTAGAAGCTCTTCAAATGACAGCAGTGAGCCCTGGCTTTCGGAGAAACACCACACTGTACCTGTCGCAGCACCAACACGCACAGACAGACAGACAGACAGAGTGAGAGAGAGAACGCACACAGGACGGGCAATGGGTCTGTGGGAGGTAAGGTCTGTTTTGTGAATTTAAGCTGCTTGTGAGCTGGTGAGGATGGGGTTGGAGAAGACAGAACTACGCACTCTGAACACCTTCGACATTAAGTCACAGTCAAACTGGCAGACACATAGCCAACCACAATGTATAGATTACAAAGACTGATAAGTGACTGAGTAGACGAATACTTTTGTTAGAGATAGATTTGAGGTTAACAACAAAATGTAGTGGAACTAACACTTTGCTAAATTAATCAACTTACTGTAGACATGTTTTGGGTTAGTGGTATGTAATGTGTGGTTATGACAAACTGTATAATGTGAAGCTGAAGGCAAAAAAGGGCAAAATAAAAAGCTCTTCTCAATCCAAGCATGGAGAGCAGAAAGGAGGGCGCATGATGCTACACTGCTGGGGTGCAGTGCTATAGCCTTTATCTCTGTGAATTGTAACAAAATATAAATACAGTCTACAGGAAAGAGGTAACGATACTCTAAGCCATGAATCTGACGGACTGTGGCTCTTGGATAAGTCATGATATAAAACATCTTATGGCTGGGGGACAGGAGGTCAAGCGGTAAAAGAAAGTACTTCCTGACTCACTGCTTGTCCCCCCAAGCAGGTTAGTCTACTGTACTCCCCTCGTGAGTCTGTCTTTCCTTCAACATGTCAAACCAATGTCCTGTTGTCCAGTCAGTGATTCTGAATCAGCAGTACAGCTGTGGATGCCATAGGTCACCCAAAGTCGCTTTGGATAAAAGTCCACTCAAACGCCGTGAGCACTGTTGCAGGATGAGGCTCTCTGGTCACAGTGGGAGTGGGAGTCAGAAAACTAGGTGTTATCTGTACTGTGCACCATCAGGCAGCATCTTACAGTGACTGGTGATACTGTACAATTAAGCAGCAAAGAGTCACACGTAAACAGCAATGAAACAGAAAGATATACCTATTGTAAAAAAATACAATTGTGATGTGAGAGCACAGAGATAAAGGGATCATCTCAAAGCAGTAAACAAGAATGTATGCCTGGGCTAAATTATTATAAAATCTTCCAGATTGCAGCCTTTCCCCCAAAAAAGGAAAATAGAAAAAGACGGAATGACAAAATAAAGATAAAAACCTACAGGGCTTCTCTCCTGGGCTCTTCGCTTTGGAGTGTCCTCATTATGCTTCTCAGAGTGTTAATTAAGTCAAGGAGCGGGTACTGATTTAATCAGCTGTCTATTGATAGTGATGGCTGACCTATTGAAGCAGCCTCACCTGGCACTGTTCAGAACAAAGTACTTCTCTCTCCATGGTAGACCTGAAAAGCAGGGATGTCATTTCCTTAGCAACAGGCTTGACTACCTGCACGGGGCCATTGTCCTCCTCTCATCCAGAGCTGCTCTGTGAACCAGCTCTCCTCAGGCAGCCAGCGGCCTCTGTCTCTGGCAGTTTTAACAGACTAATTTGCTTGGTTATATTTACAAATCCACACCAGACAAAATAAGAATTAGAATGATTTATCCCTGGTGATCCAGCACTGAAGTGCAGTTGCACCTTGGCCTATCCTCTCTCTCTCCCCTCTCCCTCTCCTTCAGGAGCTACGCAGTCGTCAGTTCTGGCGCGCAGTTCTGGCTGAGGTTCTGGGCTCCTTGATCTTCGTGTCAGCGGTACTGGGCTCATCAGTGCCAGGCTCGGGGGAGGGGGGAGCAGCAGGGGGAGGCCCGTTGCAGACAGCGCTGGCAGCAGGGATGGTGGCAGTGGGGCTGGGCCAGTGTTTCGGCGAGATCAGTGGGGCGCAGGTGAACCCCGCCGTCACACTGGCCTTCCTGGCCACACGCAAGCTGGACATCCTGCGGGCGGCCACCTACGTGCTGGGCCAGTGCCTGGGGGCCACACTTGGGGCCACGCTGCTCTACCTCGCCCTGCCACTGAAATCCACAGCAAAGTGCTACATCAACAAGGTAATGGGGAGAGGAATGAAGGGATGGAGAAAGGGAGAAGGAGGGACAGAGAGAGGGGAAGTCCTTGTCCAAGACACAGTCCAGTCAGGTTATCATCTGTATTTTGCTGAGGAAACAGCTTGGCGAGAGTCTGTGTTCAGTAGGGTTAAAAAGCAATGACACAGAAAGACAACCTATTATAAGATACAATAACAATACAGCTCAAATATATAGGCCCCAGCTCAAATCAGTGAACAAGAATTTATGGCTGTTAAATTATCATAATGATGCCCTGTAGCCTGTCCTGTATTTGACCAGTGCAGCTGTGCTCTGCAGGTCTCTCCCGAGGGCAACGCAGGCCAGGCTCTGGGGATGGAGGTCCTGGCTACGTTCCAGCTGGTCTTCACCATCTTCTCAGTGGAGGATCATCGCCGTCGTGAGGGGAGCGACCAGGGCAGCCTGGCAATCGGGTTCTCGCTGAGCGTTGGCGTGCTCACTGCAGTGAGGGCACTGGGCTTCAAACCACACCACAATGCACCACATTGTTCTACCATAGACTCTCAACACACCCAAAGCCACAGCACACACTGTTCTGTACAAGGCACACACAACCAAGACTCCAGGAATAAACATTCATGGTGATTTCACTATTTCACCATGGTCTCCCTAAATGGTTAACACTGACCTAACTGCACTGCAGTACACTTCACTTTCTTATAGTTTCACTTTATGTGTTTCACCAGAATAGACTGTGATAATACCACATAATTACTAAGATGAATGTCTGTATAACAAGATCTTTTTCTCTCTCTCTCTCTCTCTCTCTCTCTCTCTCTCTCTCTCTCTCCCTTTCTCAGGCTCATTTCTCTGGGGGCAGTATGAATCCAGCTCGCTCCCTCGGGCCTGCCATCGTCACTGGGATCTGGGAGCACCACTGGGTTAGTCCACAGCATTTATAGTGCTCTTTACACATCACAAATTGCCTTAGACCCCGGAACAGTGGTTCCATGAAGTGAATGACTAGTCCAATTAACTAATTAAGAGCTGAACTGGAATGCAAACAGGAAGAACCTCTGGGCATGGAGGACCAGAGCCAAGGAAATGCTGGAGGCATCGCTTAGTCTGCCAGTGAAGTGAGGACGAGAGCAGACTGAGGTCACCTTCCCTTGAGGAACCACTTAACCTGCTGAGAGTCGTTAGCATGAGACTTAAAATATAAAGATATGCAAAATTAAAAGAAATCCATCCCTCTCAGTCACACCAGGAAGAAAGTGTCTCAAATAAAGTAGTTTGGAAATTAAACTTATCTGCCTCTCTATGTCTGTCTCTCTACCCATCTTTCTCCTTCCTCCCTCTCTCCTCTCTCTCTCAGGTGTACTGGATTGGGCCGGTACTCGGCTCGGTTCTAGCTGGGGTGTCTCATGAGTTCTTCTTTGCTGCCAGTGCCTCCCGGCAGAAGCTGCTAGCATGCCTGACCTGCAAGGACATTGAGATGGTGGAGACAGCCAGCGTGTCACGGTCCTCTCTGTCCACTGTCACACAGACTGCCATGAGGGCCAAGCAAGCCAACAAGCACGACCACAACTGACAGCACAGGCTGGCCACTCCGACTGACCAAACGACTGACAGCTCCCACTGACTGCCTGCACTGGCCACCTGGCTGACTGCCCACATGTTCAGCAGAGTCTGACCTCAGATAAAGGACCCCTGAATGCTGGAAGATGTCCCTCAGTAAATGACCATTAATTACACAATAATCCTAATCACTCAACATAACAGAGAACAAACTCCCAACTGGCATTGAGATGGATTGAAAGGATTGACATCCACTGACCCCTGGCTCACCACGACCTCAACACACTGACCACACCCTGAGATGGATGCCACTGGCCACGAGATGGCCACACACTGCTGGCCATAGAGACGTCACCACACAGGAGTCCCAAGACCACAAACTGACCATGGGATACTGTCTCCAGTGCCTCACCCCAAGCGATCACAGACTGAACTCAACTGAGCAGAAAAAGCCACAGAGAGTAATGCCAGGGCACTATATAGCACACAGATCCTAGAGGACATTAGATGAGATTCGCAATAGGAAGTAACCTGCACTTCACTGACCTGATGCAGTCAGCGATACACTAGTTGGCATCAGAGGTTTTGGTCACAGCTACGGCACAGAAAAGTCTTTCCTCTGCTCTGAACACCAACGGCCTCAAGCCCAGTGAGCAGTACACAGGGGATACGGGTAATTTACTAATTCCCATAAGGTTCCCTTACATCCTTTACGTGCTGTGCAAATAAGACACAACTATCTGGAGCCACAATGCCAACACACGAACAGCCAGCATGATGCCACATGAAGGGTTTGTGCTGCTGTAATACAAACACAGAGACTGTGTGCAATACAATTCTACTGTGTGAGCCAAACCTGGCCCTCCTTGGACACGGCACGCACCCCAGTGTGTCTTATTGACACAGTATTTGCTGACTGATTATTTAACTGCTTCAGTAGAGTTTTAGAAGAGGGGTAAAACCAGACAGAGGGCCCAGCTGTACCCTCCCTGCTGTACATAACGACCCAGGGATTAACACAGTTGCAGGATTTCATCTTTGTTTGTTGGCTGGTTATGAGTTTAGGTTTGACAGGCTATTGATTTATATGCATAGTAAATGTAATACTTAGAACACAGTGCCTAAGAAAGGGTTTCAGTTGTAAACCTCATATGGAAAAAAGTCTCTAAAAATGTTTATTGGAAATGTTGTGTACTCTCACTGTTGGTTTTCATTACAAAAATAAATAGCAATAGATACAAACAAGTGCTTAATCTTTTACTTCATATTCCATTAACATGCATCTATATAAAATAGTTAATGATACTATATCCCCCTTGTTCTTTCCCTCTCCACTTCTCTCACTGGAACAACATTGAAAAACAAAACAAAACAAAACAAAACAAAAGCAAAGCCTTGTGCTACCAGCAGTTTTGTTTTGTCTCTTTTTTTACATCTGTAAAAAAAAAAAAACTTGAACGCAGCAGTATCTTTTGAGCTGCAGCGCGGTCTATGACAGTGCCTGTCAGGCGGACTCTGTGGGGCAGAAGCTCAATGGCTCAAGCGCAGCTCCCCTGCACCTCCACACCCGGGGATTTGCGAGGGCTTTACTTGGCTGGAGCCCTGCAGCACAACAAGTGCACACAATGCAAAACTCTGGCTAATCACTTCTGCACTGAACAAACCGGTGCCCCCTGGAACAACGGAGAGAGAGATACACGCTGCGTGTGTAAACAATCAGCATTTAAAATTGGAGGGTTGGGGGGGATGTTAATTGTGGGGAAAAAATTTGACAATCTAATGCTTACTGAGAAATACAGATTGGTAACCAGATAGCCTACTGGTGGAGTGTGAGATTAATGCCATGTGTTAATGTTGCCCCATGAGAGGGTTTCACAGTAAATTTAACTGGAGATGAGACGTAGCACAGATACAGGGGTCGGAAGCTTTATAAAGTTTTTCATATGCTCTATTACATCCAAGCAACCCTTTGTATAAGAACAAATTAAGAATGAAATGTAACCAAAAAATAATAAAAATAATTTAAACAAAATACAATTGGCACTAAATTCACAGTGCTCTCGGCTGCTTTGCTGAACCTTTCATCACAAAACATCAGATGAATGAGGCTTCTACCATTTTGGATCAGCTTAAAAAAATAACTCACAAATAACTGGTTCAACTGAGCAACTGAGAACTCAGTGAAAAGGAATGCCAGTTGACACTGTGGCCATCTGGGATCAAGGCTGGAGATATCTAGGAATTTTAGCCCCTCAAATGAATTCTCCCTACTTTCCAGAAGTTACTCAACCATATTAGGAATCCCATCACTATATTCTGTTGCTATTGAAGTCCTAGCACAGCTCCTTCTCCACAGGGTGTACCTGCTCAGCAACAAGCTAGTCTGAACTGCCTGCATATCAGCCCTATGAAGGCAGGTGGGTTTTCAGCACTGACAGGGTATTTTTATCTTTAAAGAAATTATTGTTTCTGACTCTCTGACAGCTTTAAGGTGCAAATCCATTAAGAGAGGACAGAGGCTCAAGTAGAGGTGGTTTTATTTTTCACTGAAGAAAAGGTTTGGGATGTGAGTTGGGTTTGATAAGAGAGATGAAATAGAAAATGAGAATATTGGTGGACATTTTTTTAAAAATAGGAGCGGTGTGCTCACCTCACTGAATACGTCTTGTACTAAGACATGTAGATATATGTAAATGAAACCTGTTAGTTGTGCTTTCTATACAACATCAGTCACGTAACCATATCAATCCTTCAGATCTCAGACAGATAACTGTTTGTTATATAAATTTCAGAATATATTTAGTTTTTAACACAAAATAACCTTCTCCATAGCAAAGCTAAGCCCTTCTTCCACCTGCTGAAACACACGTCTGGACAAACACAGAACAGGGAGCTTCAGTACCATTGTTGGGGGGATGCTCTTTATCAGCAGAACTTCCAAAATCCTTTGTGGCTCCAGCAGAGGATGAGCATTGACTCCAGGGGGTTACAGCCCTCCCTCTGACCCATCTACACCTCTTTCACACAAGCCGGCTATTTCTGTACCTTAGACGTCTGTCAATCTCCTCATCAGGCCAGTCCATTTGGATCTTCATCCTAAAACATCCCTGTGTGCTTTTCAATCTGTCCATTGGTTAACAGAACTCTGTGCCCATGGACATGCCTGACTCCAAGCCAGTGTACCAAGTCTAATCTGACTTATCGACTGGCCTACCACCTATTGTACAGTATCTATCCACTGCACCTGTCTCTCCATCTAGACTACATTACCATCAAAATCACACAGTAAACATCATTTAGAGTGTAATTGTGACCAAACACTGAAATCAGAGAGATTTAGCATACAGGCATAGTACAAGTCAATTACCACTGAATGTTATTTTACTGGACATGATGTATTTCAAGTGAAATGTGTCAAGGTGTGCATTCAAATCTTTCTATTCCTGCCTGTCTTCCTCCTCTGTCTATTTCCCTCTCTTTGCAAACAGGGAGTGTACACATGGATCAGGGGTTAGGGTGAGGTAGGCAATGAGGTTTCGGGGTGAGGGTTCAGTGCGAGGTGTGACAGAGGGTGAGGGAAGGGTTAATTTATTTTATTTCCGAGCCTCCTCCCACTGCCCTGCCCCGGGGATTATCTCGTCACTTTCACCCTGGGCCATTATAAATCCCCCCTGCCGGCCCTCTGCACTCTGTCAGAGGCTGAAAGTCTGCAGGACATGCTCAACCTTTGTTTTTCCATGTTTCTTTTCTAACATTAACTAAATTTACATGGATGCATAGATCCTGTTAACAAGTAAAAACTTATCTTCATGTGCAACATCTATGTCTCTATGACAGAGAGCAGTGTCAAGAAACACAGGTGGCTGACACACTAAATAACACTAAACTTCAGTTCTGCTCATCTGTTTAGGGACCGGCTCCATCATCATTAGCATAGCTTAGATTTCTTTCCACATTTGTATTTTTTGGGGGTTTGTTTCCAGCAAGTAAAGCTCAGCTTAGATAAGCTAAAGCCAAGCTTCAGCAAGCTAAACTAGCCAATTCTCTCCTAGTTCATTTTTTTTGTTCTCTTTCACGTCTGAAGGGTATCTCGTGACACTCACACACACTCTCGTTTCTGTGTTCATCCCCTCCTCGCTATCCTGATCTCGGCCTGACTATGTGGGAGTTCCGGTCCATGTCGTTCTGGCGGGCTGTGTTCGCCGAGTTCTTTGGCACCATGTTCTTCGTGTTCTTTGGGCTGGGCGCGGCTCTGCGCTGGACTACCGGCCCACACAATGTGCTGCACATCGCCTTCTGCTTCGGACTGGCTGCCGCCACTCTGATCCAGTCCATTGGCCACATCAGTGGCGGCCACATCAACCCAGCTGTGACCTTTGCGTACCTGATCGGCTCCCAGATGTCCCTGTTCCGAGCTGTCTTCTACATTGCCGCACAGCTACTGGGTGCTGTGGCGGGCGCTGCAGTGCTCTATGGCGTCACACCCACTAATGTGCGGGGAAACCTGGCGCTCAACACGGTAAGACTGGGCTGCAGCCCCACTGCTGCTCTGGCCCTCTTTCCCTCTTTCTCACATCAGTCGAGGGATAGGACGGCATTGTAAGTCTTGTTTAGACTCATCTTTACTGATGTAAGTAATCCTTAGGTCATTAAGGGCCAGTTAGGTGAATAAAGTCTTAGTCTGATTAAAATCCTGCAATTAAATAGACTGGAGGAGCCAAGGCTGTTCATCAATACAAAAAAAATGAAACCACAATTTAAGATAAAGACAGCTCTGAGGAAATGTTCTGGCATTTGGTCACACTGAGTTCTTTTGTTAAAAACACTGTTGATTAGATTGGTTGAGGTCAAAGATAAAAGCAGTTTTCCAGTGGTAAAAACCTAGCTTCTTTTCTGAGCGGCAAGGTTTAGCGATTGGTGTGCACTGTGTCTCTACTCTACTCTATGATGAGCTCTGATTGGGCCTGAGATGTCGAACATCAGTTCCTGACTGTGCCACTCCCAGCCCATCACTCTCCGTGTGCCGCAGACTCACTGCTCATTCTACATGCATGTCTGTAAAGCTAACCAAGCACAGGCTTAGATGCACACATAAATAATGCATTTTCGTTATTCTTATAATTCCTCAGCATGGCTCATGAAAAATGTACACCACCTATTAATCGCCCAGAGTTATTAAATATGTCCGAACAAAGTGGAATTGTGATGCCAGAGCCATTTAATTCACATCTATCTGCAGCCAGGATTTTACAGCAGGACTTTATATTTGTTAGTCTCTGCTGACTGATTATGTTTTCCTTGTGGACAATGTGAAGGGAATTAAATTTTGGTGTGGAGTGTAGGATAAACTGTATTGTCTGTAATGGGTGCATTCAATGGGACTTTGAGACATTAATACAGGGAGAGAAGTGCCTAGTTAATTGCATCTTGATAATAACTTTCATAACACGACTAACAGTTCAGGACTGAAGTACCATTGTAAATGAACACTTGCTTAAAACTTTTACATTTTTTTACTTCACATTTTTTTACTCCACATCAGCTGCTTTCCTGTGTGAAAGAGGCCCTGTCAGGTGCCGCCTCTGGGCACAGAAGCCCTAGAGGACAGACTGCATTTCAAACGCTCAACAGGCTGGTTTGTAGTAGAAAAAAAGTAGTAAAAGCTTTTAAAAGAAAGTTGTAGTGGGTCTTTGATTTGTCTTGAACAAACTGACAGTGAAAGGGGCAATAGACAAAATCGTTTGATAATTTGACAGTTACTCGTGAAATTACAGCCCTGTAGACATCTTATCTGGGTCTTATCTACATCTTATCTACATATTCACAGAACACACATATATGATGCTAAAAGTGACCTAAAACATTTATTTATGAAGTTTTTATCTACAAATTGATTGAATTCCAGAAAATACTACAGGAAAATACAAGTATGCTGTTTTTATGTAAAACCTTCACCTATTGTTCTGTAAGGAAATCACACAATCATGAATCAGTCAATTATAAAATGTTTGATGGTGCAGAACATAGTGAGGTTTTCATTATTGCTTACCTACAATATTAAAAAGCATACTATAAATATCTGCTGATGAATTCAATGCATGCTGTCTAACTGGCATAATTAATCAAGTGTCGCTGTAATCATGCGGCAGACAGGAGTGTCAGGAGAGAGGATCGATAGCCTGTTTAAAAGCAGAAGTTTTGACACATTTCATGAATATTGTGTCTGAAATCTGTAACGATTATGTGTCTGTTAGGAGGTGCACTCTCAGCATGGACGCTGGGGGGCCAGAGGGGGTTGTCCGTCATTCCTCCTGCTTGTTCTCACTGGAGGGTGAAACAGCACTGAGGATGACCCCTCGCTCAGCCCACCAGTGTCCAAACTTGGGAGACGCAGGGCAGGGGAAATGTATGTGTTGGAAGAATCTAGAAAATGTCTTTATCTTTACCATAAAAATAAATCAGGTTCTAGTTGGATCAAAAACCTCTCCAAACCACCGTTAAGAAACCCTGTTAGAGAAATGTTCTGCTTCTTCAGTAAAACATCCAGGAGGGAAAGATGAAAGGCTTTTGGGGCAGAGAATCAGGGCGGCAGGATATTGGTCTTTTTTCAGATTTGTGTTCCAACTTCTGTGTCAAAGCAAAGGCTGACGCATCTCCATGACAGATCCTCCTGCTCAGACTCCAGTTGCTTATTAATGCAATAACCTTGCACAGCATAGTGACTGGCATTTTTCCAATTATTTTAAAATACATTTTCACTACCCCTCTTAAATTGTGATTACTTGGGAACGTAAGTAGCAGGCTGAGTAGAAGTCAGCAGTTGTGTCTTTAGTGTGGATATCTTGAGGGAAATGGGTTTGGTTTCTCAAAGACAGACACTAACTCTCACCTGTCTCTGTGTCTCTGTGTCCCTCGGTGTATCTCTGCCTGTGTGTCTCCCCTAGCTGCACCCGGGGGTGAGTCTAGGCATGGCCACCACTGTGGAGATCTTCCTGACCCTGCAGCTGGTGGTTTGCATCTTCGCTGTGACGGACGAGAGGCGCAACGGCCGGCTGGGCTCCGCCGCCCTCGCCATCGGCTTCTCTGTCACCCTGGGCCACTTGCTGGGGGTAAGACAGGGCTCACTATAGCTCCAGGACCATGACTGGAGACTGATGTTGGAGGGTGACTCTCAGGTCTGGCCGCAGCAGTACCCCCCCTGAATGAGGCTGTGTCTGTCTTGCAGATGTACTACACTGGAGCCGGGATGAATCCTGCCAGGTCATTCGCCCCCGCTGTGCTCGTCAGGAACTTCGTCAACCACTGGGTAAGACTGGACTCACACTGGCCCCACACAGAAAAACGCAACATACAGACAATAGAGGCAGACAGGTTTAAGGCACAAGGAGATTGTGTAGCTGAATTTCACAAGTCATCTTAAAGCTTGCGTGCATGTGCATTACTATTATTACCAATTTCTTCACAGACGATACATGGTACACACACCGACACAACCCCCAGATACTGCTTTAAACCAGCAACAGAAAAACACAGTAGCAACTGGAATACTGTGTTACTCTACAGCATCGCATTTATTGGACACGGAGACAAAGGGACCTTGATTCTAAGCCTAATAAACACGATACTTATGTAATGGATGTATTGCTGATGCTTCAACATTGCGGCTGCACCTTATGTCTCGGTTCCACCGGCTCATGGGTCCGTGTCGTGCCATGCCGTGCCGGAGTCCCAGAGCTTTTTCTGCAAAACCAGGCTGCTGTGAATCCGCCCCTCTGATGGGAGGAGCAGCGACTGTGGGTTTGGTTTGTGATAATAAATACACGTTTCTATTAAGAGATATCAGGAAGAGCTAAACGTGTAGACAACATTATGTTCAGACAAGCACGTCCCATAACAATACGTTTCCATGTGCAACAATAATACTAAATAGCAAATATGTATTGTTATTATTATCGTCATCATTTGTGCTAGTATATATGTATTTTAAACGGCACAGCCTGACTCCCTTAATTTATTACTCTTTCTGCAGATTTGTAACTGCAAACAATACTTTTATTTATTATTATTATTTATAATTTACTTATCAGACTGTAAGTTACAGTTGAAACAAAATACACAAGTTTCACGATTAATCATCCAGCTACAATATAGCAGGTTAATTGAACTAAAGTGTGCACGTTTCAGTCATGGCGATTATGGACGCATTTAATAAACCAGTCCTTAATGTTTTAGAGGGAAACCCAGATCTGCTGTATTTATTTTTTCATTTATTTAACTTGTAAATTGGCACACATTAACTTAATCGTGTTCGCCTTCATAATGATTGTCTGCGGATTGTCCTGCACACCATTCACAAAACACAGCCTGAAACACCGGCCAGTTATTCATAAAATATTAATAACATCGGCTGCTACGATCCGATTATTATTGTCCTTCAATTTATTTTTAACTAGTCACGGCACTGTGAAATCAACGTTTTTAATGCCCTCGGATATTAATTGTGAGCAGCACTTGAGATTATATCTTCCGACATAATGTATCTGATCTCCTCCCTGTCTGTCTACAGTCCAGCGCACATATCCGTCCACAGTGGGCGGGACGGACGCTTACGGACACGTTTAGCACCAGATCGTTAACCGTCCACAAAACACGGACGCGTCGGCCAGTGGAAACGGGGCATTTTTTGTTTTTCTAACAGTTATGCCAAAACCACGCCGCGTTTCTGTTAGGGGCGTGTTCTAGCCTAATAGATCCGCATCATTGGTCAACAGCTTGAGAGCGCTGATTGGATAGACTCGGAGAGACTCGGCAGACTGAGAGCGTGTCTTAAACTCACAGTACAGTAGTGATGGGCAGTTCGACTCAGTCAGTGGTCATAATGTTATGGCTGATCGGTGTATATATACAGAGTTATTTCTCATTATGCACTAAGCAAGGAATTTGTAACCAACATGGGACATACAGTCTTCAGTTTTGAGAGGGAACTTGGCTTCTTTTTAAGACGAATGAATCAGACAGACTCGAGAGTCAGTGAATCGTTGATTGAGTTTGGATAGACACACTATCATCAGTTAGTGTGCTGCTTTCAGTTCGTTGCAATTGTTGACCCATAAGGCCTGAACACGATTTACATTTTGTAAACATAAACACTCCCAGATCACACAATACCTGCGTTTTAACCAGACAATGTCTAACGTTTATATAAGTCTGTCTGCGTCTGGATTTTATAAGGAAAGGAAAGGTTATATGATGTTCAAATACTGATGATCCATCAGCAGTAAGTGTACGAGATGTAAAATCGATAAAGCGTACTAACTCTGTATATGAAGGACCTCGAAACAAACATATTAACGGCGTTCTTAAACAAGGGATGGCAGCTGAAGCCCATTTATCACATCTGACAAACACTGAGCACAGTAAGATGAGAGAAACCACAACAGTAAGCTGTGGCACTGGTATAAAACACCAGAACCAGTAACTGTTCTGTGAGTCTCTCTGAGTCTATCCAATCAGCGCTCTCAAGCTCTTGACCAATGATGCGGACCTATAGGGCCAGAACACGCCCCTAGCAGAAACAGGGCGTGGTTTGGCCTAACCGTTAGAAAAACAAATAACGCGTCTCGAGCGGGGTTACCTACGGGCGCGCCGTTCACTTTAAATTCACTTTTACACAAAAAACACTGACAAACTGGCCATATGCTATGAACTTACAGTCACATCAAATCTCTGCCGAAGAAATTCCGGACTTTCCGTAATATCGTCTATGAAATAAAGTATTTTAACACAATAAGCTAAATACGGACAAGGTTTAATTCGCCCAGTTGTTACGTAGACGAAGGACCGAGAACGGGGGAATATTACTTATTACAGGGGGAGTAGTAAATAGCTTTCAGAGGTAAGTTAATAATCATAACACTTAATATACATTCATTTTGATTAGAGTGTATATAAAAAAATAATATGTGAAAATAAAGACGTTTAAAATGAAAATACTATATAATTTAACGGAATATGCAACGCCCCCACAGCGCTTTTGTAATGGTACATTCCACAGTTTCATCAGCATGAGCGAGAGTGATCACGTGTTTCTGGTGGGATATTTGAACAGAGAAAATAAAACTGTATCAACTGAATATCATTAACAATTGTTTTAATCCTGTAACATGTTGTTATGTATGTAACTGGTGTGTATATCATAATGTTACAGTTTCAACTGAGTATTATTTATTTATTTGCTTATTTATGTATTTATTCTCAAAATCTCTACAACTGGGATCATAGTGCTGATAATCTGACCAGCAGGGGGAGTTTCTCTGCATACTCTTAAAAAACGTTGCACATTTAGAAGTTTTATGATTACTATTCTTTGAGAAAACAGGAAAGTTTTGCTCTTAATAAAAACCTAAAGAGCATGCTGTTAATGATCTTGTTTATCTTTTGTGGCTGTGTGTGTGTGTGTGTGTATGTGTTTGTGTGTCTCCTGGCAGGTGTACTGGGTGGGCCCTATGATAGGGGGCGCTATTGGGGCTCTGGTGTACGACTTCCTGCTGTTCCCACGGATGAGGGGCCTGTCAGAGCGACTGGCCACGCTGAAGGGTAGCCGCCCCCCTGAGACCGAGGGACAGCAGGACACCCGGGGCGACCCCATCGAGCTGAAGACACAGGCACTATAAAGACAGAGAGGACACTGCACCCTCAAACCTCCCAGCCCTGAGCCCTAACCTCTGAACTCCCAAAACCCACATAGCTAATGCACACAAACACACTCACTCTCACTACAACCCCTCTGCCCCCCCCCCAACACCACCACTCCCTCATCCCACCACAACCCTCCTTCCTACACTCTACTGTCTGGACTGATGTTGAGAGAGTGGCCCAGCTGCAAGCAAGCGCCTTTCCCAACCCCCCGCCCCCCCCTTCCTCCTGGCTGCAGGACACAGTCTGGGAGTGCTGGGAACCCCGTGAGGTGGGAGGGGCGCTGTGGCTGGGCAGCACAGGAGCCGCCCTCTCAAAGGACCAGAGGGGAGTGACTGACTGACTTCTGGCTGCTTTTCTTGATCACCAGTTTAATTTCACTTATAATTATTATCATTATTTTTCCGGCACTTACATCAATGGGATGTAAAATACCTAATCTAGAAGGATTTACCAGGGTTTCACTTTCTCTTTTCCTTTATCTTTTCACTTTATTTAATTTTATTTTTGTGTGTGTGTGTGTGTGTTTCACTGACGCTTTCTTTTGGCTCTCACTGCGCTGTGTTGTACATCTCGCAAGATGAACCCCCACCCCCCCTCCTCCCATGTGGGGGTTTTGCTTTCACTTTGACTTTTTTCATGAGCCCGCTGTCCTTCCACCCTGTTCATCACCAATGACAACAACGCTTGCCCAGCACTGCGGCCCAGCCCAGCCCAGCCCGGCCCAGCCCAGCTCAGACACTGCAGGCTGTGACAGTCAGTGCTGTGCCAGAGAATCCAGCAGTATTGATCTCACAGGTCTTCATACAGAAGACTCACAACTGCCATGCTCTGACCAGCCCCACCTGCCTTCCCTTACCTCAAATTCCTCACAGCCTCCTTCTAACCCAGCCCATGGTGATTATTTTACTCAGCGCCTCTCAGAATAGCTCATAGTTTCAGAGTGTTGCGCTCCCTCTTGCTCCTCACCTCTGACAGCCGAGCTGAGACCGGACGCACAGTGCCTGCCAATACTAACCCAGTTTTACTTTGGCTGTTGGTTCTGGGCTGAAACGTGGCTGCTGTGCCTTTTTAAAAATATTTTTAAAAATTATTTATGAATTCATTCCTTTTTTCTCCACCCAAAGGGAATCTGCAGTTGTAGTTTGCATGTTACAGTGAGTGGTAGGCGGATTGATTTGCATTTTCTATAGCAAATGATTGACTGGAAAAGTAAATCTGGCTTTCTGGACAGATGGATATGTCCCCTGTATTGGTTGTTGCTGTTGTTCTATTTTGTTGTTGTTTTTGTTTCAAGGCCTGAGTGCATGGTGGTGCCGTGGCTTTGCGCTTCTTTCGGGAATTTAGCAGGGAGTCTGGGGTTTTTTGGTAGGGAGGGGTTAAGGGTCAGGGGTTAAATTGCAGTGGGTTGGCGGGGTGCTGGTGTCATGTTTCAATGAAGTGAGTCTGTTTGTCCTCTCAGCTCAGGTTTCCAAAACTTTAAAATACATTTAAAAAGTAAAAAAAAGGAACAGCTTAGTTTTACTTTTGAATTGAATTCAGGAGAGATGGAAATGACATGATAACAAATCA
Source organism: Amia ocellicauda (assembly GCF_036373705.1). Lineage (NCBI taxonomy): Eukaryota > Metazoa > Chordata > Actinopteri > Amiiformes > Amiidae > Amia > Amia ocellicauda. Next base: position 14,998,288 of record NC_089856.1, on the reverse strand, counting down.
GGAGTTAAATGTGGGTGGGTGTGTGTGTGTGTGTGTGTGTGTGCATGGGTGTTAAAGAATGATTTCATTTATCTATCACAATAGTTATACATAAACAAAAACGTAGCAGAAATGACTCCGTATCCCTCATCCCTCCCTCCCTCCTCCTGTTTCCACAGCTGAGGGAGTGTGCTCAGCACCGCTGTCTCCAGCGACCAGAGTGCATAGCTCTGGGTGTCGGGACTCGAACTCCAACTTCCTTCTGCTTTTACCACCCTGCAGCACCCCGTCCCCCGTCCCTTGCACCCACACTGGGGGAAGATTCCCCCTGGCTGTACTCCAGCCCCCCTCACACACCCAAAGCAGGGCACAATGTTCCTGAACACCACAGCTGGGTCCCCTCAATCACACACCCCTTTCTCACTGCTACCCTACTACACTATTCTCCATACATTTTTACATGATTTCTTCTTCTTCTTCTTCTTCTTCTTCTTCCCGAGGATTTACAGAATAACAGGATGAGAATTAATGCATGTGTAGATTTCTATTTACTGACATTATCATTATTATTTACAGGTATACGAGTATGATCATTAGACTTATTAGCACTACTAGAATTCTTAATATTTTCCATTGTGTCTTAATTACGTATTAAAACTTCATAAAGTTTCATTTTACTTTATTTATTTTTATTTTGTCAGATCCATTGGCTAGTCATAGTTCCTGCGGTCATGTTAGAGCTGCTTTGATCCTCTGAGACAGACTTTGCTGGTTTCCATTACAATCTATGTAGAAAGTGCATGGCCATTGTGATTTTTTTTTGTGGTTTTTGTTTTTAATTATTATGAACACCACATCCAGGTCTGGACGTGTTATTTTTTGTCAGCTGTGAGGAAGAGAGTGCAACAGATCCACGTGCTTCCCCCTGACACCGAGTCCTCCTACCGAGAGAGGATTGATATGCCTTTGAAAACAGGCTGCATTATCTGTGGAACTGTGCCATTTACTGGTCATGCCTGTTACTGCACCTTAATGGTCCTGCAGGAAAAAAAAATCCCAATATATCTACCTGGCTTTTAATTTTAGTAAGCTGATACTTCCTTAAATCTCCAACTTGGACCCCACCCACCCCCACGTTGAGGGCGAGATGAAAAGCCCTCTTAGAACCCCCCCCACAACCTTCAAAATAACTTTTATATATAAATGATATATGAAGAATTATAATAAAATACAAATGCTCAGAATTTTGATGTCTGTGTTAAATACATGAAACACACTGCACACTGCACACTGCAACAGAGTCTGCCTACAGTAGTAGCAGTGCAGGCTGTTCCTGTATTAGGGCCCCTCGGTCCTCAGGGTCAGAGTGGTGCTACTCAGGGTGTCCCCACCCCACAGTGCTCCAGCACAACAGCTCTGGTAGTGTTGTGGATGGCCCTGGGTCGAGCTATGCTATCCAGGTGGACGGGGGGCCGGGGGGTGTGCAGGGCTGCTCTGTGTGGCTCTCTGTCACTCTCCCCTTTGCCGGCTGCAGGAATGGACAGCTCTCTCCCTCCTCCAGTTTGGAGGGATTCATGTTCACTACTTTCTTGAGTCCCTGTTGTTACTGTTTGTATTTATTATTATTCAGGGGGTTTATTTTTTGTTTGTTTTGTTTTCATTGCTTCAGCTGAATTTTAGTTTTAATAATCAATCTTAAAAAAAACAAGTTGGGGAAAAATCTAAATAAAGATTATGAACATGTGTAACATGTCTATACAAAAGAATAAACACACATACATATAAACACTCACCCACACTCCCTAGATAGTGCAAACAAGTGTCTATACACTGCTTGAGACAGGCCTCTGTACAGAGGCAAAGTACAGGAGCTGTGTGCATGACACAGAGACACTGAGCTTTTAAAAAAGAGACTCCAGATACTGGCCAGAGACATTTATTTATTTTATTGTATTCATGACCTGTGCTTTTTATTGTGTTCCACTTTCTGTGCCCCCACCTTCAAGGAGTACAGATCTTTTCTTGTTTTTCTACTGACACATCTTATTGCCTATTCTTTAATTTGTAGTATTTACCTTTGTACTCTTCTTGGGAATTACAAAGAAACAGGCAATAAACTCTCCTGGAGGACTGGTGTCAGTGTTGTGTACTGTGCACATTGTCACTCTGCCGTGGGATGGGTCTGCACCATTTTAATTGTTTTCTGGCACAGACCTTAAGTAACACAATAGGAATATAATGTGTATATATATATATATACACGTCTTAATGGAATGTATGTAAATACAGATTACAAACTAAACTTGTTTTTTCCTGCAAAGCACATTAAATACCAACAGAAAAAGAGAGAGAGACAGACACTGCAACAGAACAAAAACAAAACTAAACCACAGACAACAGGGACATATGCTGTGACAGCAAGGAAATACAAAACAAAATGTACAGGCTGTGAGATAGAAAAACATAGAAAGAAGCAGCAAGATATACACAGAGAGGGGAAGCGGGGCAGACAGCCAGAGTTATTCCCCAGCAGTGAATGTCTGAGATGCAGAGTTCCAGCAGGAACTGTGAGCGGGGCGGCTTCTCTGGGTCTGGCTGGGCCTTCCTGCAAGCTTTGTTGGGGGTAAGTAGGAGGGATGCCCCCCTGGCCTGACCACCAGGCATCAGTCTACTGCCTCCTATTGCTTCCAAGACCTAAGGGGTCAAAACCCAGCCTGGCCTATGTGCCCTGGCCAGCACACTCCTCCAGGTCAGAGCCACTCAGGGGGGCGCAGGGTCCAGTCCAGCTCTAGTGATGTGAGGTTCTGGGTGTCCTTGACCCAACTCAATCCAACTGCCAGGCCTAAAGCCCTGTGTGCAGCAAAACTACAGAAAGCTCAGTCAGCGCTAAACTGAAAACAGGAACCAGAGGCAGTCAGTAACACCCCCTCCCACAGCTGGGAGGCATCTCTCTGAGTGTCTGTAGAATCAGGACTGTGTAGGAGTGTAAATACAGAGCTAAACACCACAGCCCCCCAGGCAGAATCGGAGACAGCGGACAAACATCACCAAGTGAAAAAACACAGGTCCCAGGTTAGGAGCAGGACTGTCTGCTTCTGTGACTTCAGTCTATGTCCTACAGTCCAGCCCAATGTTTGTAAAGCAGCTGCAATATAACCAGGTGGGGGGCTCCCCAGTGGGTGTGGGATGGTGGGGTTTAAGGGGTTGTGGAGATCCTGTAGCGTTCTCTCATAGCTGAGCGTGTCCTGCAGGGAGCACCTGCTACTCCAGGGTGCAGCTGCCTTCATCCTCAAGAGCCAGACGAGTATAGAGGGGTGGAGCTGAGCAGCCACAGCCCAACGCATAGCAGAGCAGGTGGGCACAGAGACCACAGAACAGTCCCCAGCTGCCCCCCGCATCAGCACCTCATAGTGTGTCGCAGGCTGTCACTAGAGCACTCACAATAAAAAACACATAACAACAAAATACAGACACTTATGGCATCAATGTGACCTGCAGGATGGTACATGGATCTCCTCATGGGATAAACAACAAAGATATGAGTGAAAAGCAAAGCAAAGAGAAACTGGCAGATCTGCACAGCCGGCTCCTTAGCCCCTCCCTCTCAATCCGCTGTGCTCTGTGATTGGCGAGTCACAATCCATTAAAGAAGCTCTCTGCGGTGTGTGATTGGCCAGCAGGCAGTGATATCACTGTGCGAGGGGGAAGACATCCAGGAAGTTCTCTAACTCCATGTTGTCTGAGGGAGACTGGTTCTGATTGGCCATTCTGGGTAGGGGAGAGAAAGGATTGGTTAGTCCTGTGCACAGCCACACAGATGGGCTCACTTTTATGAACAGGTTGCCAGAGCATAATTTGTGCGGGACCTCAGAATTTGAGACTGTCCGCTCTCCGGGACATCTAAAGCTTTGTTCACACTGCAGGCCTTGCTGCTTAAATCACTGTGTGATGGAAAAAGCACTTCAGACTGACTTCAGGGCATATTGACCGTTCATACCCAAGGCACATGGCCAGGAATCAGATTTTACTCAGACTTAAACCACCTCTGAATATGGTTTGAAATGTGGCTTGGAATATCTGACTCCATGTGGCTTATGCCTGTTCAGACTGCAGATTTGAGTCAGATATGGTTTATAAATAGGATTTGAGTCACTTCAAACTGCCAGTGTGAACAAGGCACAGCTCCGGCACTTCATCATGACATTAAAAATGTAACGTGCGCATACAATTCAAAATAATAATTGTGAAGATGGTAATGGTGAAGATGACAATTCAATTTGGTAATGCACCCCACCACCTCCCCTGATACATTTTGAAGAACTGGTACAGACTCTCACCAAACTATACTCGCTCTCCTCTCCCTCCCTCTCTCCATCTCCCTCTCTCCCCCTGATGCAGATACACAAAGTATAGGTAAGTGGTGCCCCCTGGTGTCCTGTGTCTATATCCCTACACCCTATATGTTCCTGTTCAGACTGCAGTAAGAGTAGAGAAGCACAGTGACAGTGGGGTGGATGGTGGCGGGTGGTCAGAGACTCACGGGCTGCTGCCAAGTGTGTCCGGTCCTGGGAACAGCCCCATGACCGGGGGCAGCGTTTCAAAGGACAGCATCATCCCCGGATCAGAGTTGTATGTGTGCTGGAACGGGGAGCTGGGTACAGGCAGACAGAGAGACAGGGGTCACTGTACAGAACACCAGTAATACACCACAGCATAGACACTACAGATGTTCAGACAGACAGACAGGCAGTCACTGTGCAAAACAAAATTGTAACACAACATACAGCACATACAGTAACACACATTAACAATTGCGCAACATGTCAAACACATACTGGACAAAGTGCACACAGCGCCCCCCCCATTACTCACTTGGAGTAGAACATGGAGACACTGTCATCCATCCTCACTCTGTCATCTGCCACAGGGGTGGGCTCCCTGCAACAACACAGCACAACTGTCAATCAAAAGCCATTTCCATAGAAACTCACAAAGAGCCACAGAACAGTGGACAGACTTACTGTGAGACTGACAGACATTGATATACATGGATTCACAACATAAATAGAGGGATGAATTTCCAGGATTTATGAGTCACTAATGACCCTGAGAGGAGGGTGGGGGGCTAAGGCAGTGAGGGCAGACTCACAGGGTACAGGGGGGGCTGCTGCCGCTGAAGGAGGAAGCAGAAAAGCTGGCCTGCTGCCTCAGGAGTGGGTCCTGGGAGAGGTCACAGGGCAGGGGTGAGGCCGACACTGGGGGGCCCCCGTTACCCAACAATGGCAAAGGGGATCCGTCGTCCCTGCAACACATATACAGTCAAGACACATACACACGCACACACACAGTCAGAGAGACACACAGACACAGAGAGACACATATACTGACAACCATGCAATCAGACAGACAGACAGACATTATTCACCTGGCCACCTTAGTCTGAATGGACACTCCAATATAACCATTGCTCCTGTTGGTTTGCTCATCTGCAGAAAGAAAAGGGGGGGGAGGGAGGGAGGGTGAGATACTTACAGTTTTTTTACAATTAGTTAAAAGCATTTCTCAATACCCAGTTCAGTTTTTCAAAACTCTTCACACTCAAACTCAACCACCAGCAAAACTGTATGTATTCTACAGCCCATTCTGCACATGTTTACAAAACATGACAGAAAATAAAATTAGATTGCAATTTGCTACATTTTTACAGTAATACCGAATTGAAATATATTCAAAATCTAAAAAAAAAGACCAATCACAACCACAGATTCCCATTTTACCTGAATACCTCTCAAAGTGTTTTGTTTATCAGTTTCATTACCATCTATACAAAATGTGACATCTTTGGAATGTCTTTTTTAATATAAACATGGACCAAACCACAGACAGAGAAGTGTCCAACAGAGGATGTATTTTAGAGAGTCATGGAGCTTGAAATCAGACAGACAAACACCGCACATATTTGTGAATGAGACTGGTTTCAACTTGGCCAAAACATGCTAGTGAGAAAGGAATATGATTTGGAAAGGAGCAACAGTGGATGTCCCATGCCAGAGGGGTGCCAACATCACAATGTGTGCAGCAATATCCTCTGATGGATTGCTGTTACATAAACCACTAATTGGGCCATACAACGCAGAGCACCTAATTTTCTGCCTGGATGAGCTCTATGGAAGGCTTGTGCCAGGTGAGGAGGGCAGGTGATGTGAAATTTGCAATCGTATTTGACAATGCGGCATTTCACCACTTCCTTGCAGTCACAGAGTGGTTTGCAGCCCATCCCAACATGGTGTCACTTTTCCTCCCACCTCATGGTGGTGGAAAGTTTATGACCACCAATGCAATGAATGCTGGATGCCTGCTGATATCTGCAGAATCCCTTGCCAGGGATGGATCAGGCATGCAAAGAGATTCTTTCCCAGGTGTATTGCAAGAGAGGACATAAGGTATGATGTGGATGAGAACTTGTGGCCAAATGCAGAAGACAGGGTTGAATAGTATTGCGATATATCTATATCTGTATCGATTGCTAAATATCCTATGTATAGTGTACACATTTTTGTATTATAGTACTGGAATTACTGTAGCTTCATTGTGTGTATTTTGGAATTACTCTGCAGAACAACTGCAAAAATGAAGCATATTGAAGCACATTGCAGCATTTCTGATTAATTCCTGTAACATATACTGTAGTACATTCTATACAGTTCAGAGGTGCAATACTTGTTTTGTTAAGGAATGTTGGTTTATGTAAAATATCAAAGATACTTCAAAGACAAAATGATGCATCTTGTAATGCTACTTGGTGTTAGTGTTTTTTAGGTAATTGTGTTACGAGTGACAAAGTGTTCTTGTTGGGAGAGAACTTTTGCTTGTGTTATGGTAGAATGAGTTGATTTTGAGACATGTATGAATTGTTTTGGTAGTTTTAATGCATTTTGGATGTGAGATTAACTGTTGTACCAAGCTGCATGTTGGTAAAGAGAACTGTATGAAGAGTTTTGAAAAAGTGAACTCAGTATTGCGTGTAACCAATTGTAAAAAAATGTAAATGATGTTTTTGAATGTTGATGAATGTGGTATTGCTGCTCAGTAGAGCCCCAGGAGAGCACCTCCCTGCAGGCTGCAGTCAAAAGCTGCAGTATGTAATAGTGTAGCCACTCAGGACCTTGGCACTGGCAGAGCTCACCTGTGTAGTATTTCTTGAAGACATCGTCCTTTGGGAATTCTGGGTACACGTGGGTGATGAACTCAATATCCCGGATGCGGTCGCCAAGGCAACGGATCTCCAGGTCCTTTTTCGTGAAGGGCTGGATGTTCTGGATCTTACGGCCAGCTGGAGAAAGAGAGGGAGATGTGTGACAGACAGACAGGGCTACAGACAGAGAGCAACAGAGAGAGACAAAGCCACAAACTGCCAGCAGGAGACCCTGAAATACTCAGATAGAGACAGCAAGACAGGCAGGTGGACAGAGGGAGAGAGGCAGACAGAGAGACATACTGACAGAGAGACAGACACATTCAAAGAGAGAGAGATACACAGAGTCTGAAAGGGAGAGACCCAGACAGTCAGTCAGCCAGGGGGGCTCACTCTCAGTGGGTGTGATGTAGGCAATGGTAATGCCGCCGATCTCAGAGTCACTGAAGCGCAGTAGGAAGGTCCCGCTGGGCCGGTCCTGCAGGATCAGGTGCAGGTGCTGCTTCCCTATGAAGCCAAATATCAGCCTGGAGAGAGAGGGAGAGAAATGTGAATATGACTTTGAATTTGAGAGACAGAGAGGGGGGAAGAAAGTGACAGAGGGGGAGACAGAGACAGAGAGAGAGGGAGAGAGGTGGGAGAGAGAAAATGTGTCAGTCAGTATAGTCTGTAATAACATGCTTATGCAGATTATTTTAAATGTGATCAGACAGTCATTTGGAGATGTACCCATCGGTCCAGTAGCTCTTCAGGTGTTTCTTGGTGAGCTCCATCACCCCATCGAACCACTGCCAGAATGTGAAAGCCCGGCCTGGCAGAACCTCCTGAGAGAGAGAGTTTCAGTTTGTCTATCGGTGTATACAATTGTTTATTTGTGTGTCTCAGTGTCCCAGTGTGCTGGTGTAAAATTGTCACAGTAAGTCAGTGTCCCAGTATATCAGTGTACCTTGTTGAACTGTGCCCATGAGACCAACTGGCAGCTGAAGTCCACGTTGATGTCGGGCTTGTTGAAAATCTTCTGTGCCAGGAAGTGCAGGTTGTAGGAGTCGAGGCCACGCTGTGTCTGCACCTCCGACATGAACTTACTGTTAAGAGTCACACACATCTGCTTCCAGGGCACACGCTCCGGCACCACGAACGGCACACGGTCCTGCACACACACAGGCACGAACAGACAATCACAGGGGCACATAGTCAGTGACGCAGAATCAGTACTTCAGACAGACAGACAGACTGACAGGGTGTGAGAGTGACAGAGACGGGCAGCTTGACAGTGATGCCAACAGGTGGCTGGACAGAGACAGTTCAGACAGACAGATGAAGACACTGTACATCGAAAGTCAGAGAAAGCACACACAGTGCAGACAGGATATACAGACAGAGACTGTGCAGACAGATAGACTGACCGGCTCAGAGAAGGCACAATCCCAGATGATGGTAGCCAGGGCATTGTTGTCCTGGCTGCCGTGGACGATCACCACGATGGGCAGAGAGATCACCTGCAGATACACACACTGTTCACACACTGTCCATGCACTATTTGTACATACTAACAGAGATAGAGAGGGAGTGGGGGAGCAAGCGAAAGACCTGGACGCTGTAGGGGCTGTCACAGCCCATGATGCTGATCTCTGAGGAGAACAAGAGGGCAAACTTTTCCTCGGTCACTGACTCTGAACCCTTCCTGTCTGCGCGCTTTATCTTCTTTATAGACTGTAGAGAGAGAGAGAAGGAGAGGGGGGAAAGGGAGAGGGAGGAACATTTAAAGGATGATTATTATTATTATTAACACTGATATTATTATTATTGATAATTATATGAGCAAGTGCAGATTTCGGCCAGGCTGCCTCAGGGCTGCAGTACCCACCATATTCCTGAAGGTGGCACAGGTGCTCTTGGTGGAGGCATTGTGGTCCAAGATGGCAGAATTGTTGATGAGCTCGCCCACATTCTCCCTGCAACAGCGCAGAGAGACTGCATGTCACACTCCACATTGCTCAGCACTGCACACAGTCTTACACACAGAATTACAGAATACACTGTGAACAGGAAATAAGTGCTCAGAGTGTCTGTAACAGTGTGTGGACAGTAGTATGGTGCAGTGCATGTAGAGTGTGAGTGCAGTGTGTGGTGTGTGGTATGTATGGTGCTTGTGTGATGCAGTGCGTGTACAGTGTGTGTGAAGAGCCTGTGCAGAATGAGTGCATTGTGTGTCTGCATTGCATGTAGGGTGCAACTGCAGTGCATGTACAGAGCAGAGCATGTGTGGGGCGTGTCCTCACGTGAGCAGGCTGCCAGGCTGGCCCAGATTTCTGGCCTGTGACTCTGTGATGATCTGGGCCTTCACCACTGCTGGCTTCCCTGACGCCACCTTCTCCCCCAGCAGGTAGCGCACGGTGGTGGAAAACTTGGACTGGGTCTTTATCACCTGGGGGGGCTGCTTATCCACCAGGAGAGAGCTGGGAGAGTGAGGGGGGGATTAGGGTCAGCCACAGTAGACATCAATTTAAAACTCAGGGTTACAGGGTTGCACACCTTTTTCCCCATCCCTCTTGCCATTTCGCCTCTATATCCCACCCCTCTCTCCCTCTCCCTCTCCCTGCCCCCTCTCCCTCCCCCTCTCCCTCTCCCACTCCCACTCCATGACCCCTTCCTCCCACATACTTCTGGATGAGTGTCTTGAGCAGCAGTGTGAGCTTGTCCTGCAGCTCTCTCACGAGCTCAAGGCTGCAGTCCCTCCCCGCAATGATCACCTCCTGACTCAGCTGCACATTCACGCCAAGCAGCTGCTCACACCTGCGCAGAGACGGTGGGAACAGAGTGTTAGTGCAGCTACTATTGGACCTCTGTAGCTCAATACGGAATACTGATTGTGAAGGAGGGAAATAAGGGAAAAGAGAACAAGGGGAGAGGAGAGATAGAGAGAGGGCAAGGAAGACATGGGGACAGGGGAGAGGAAGCAGAAGTTGAGAGAGGAGCAAGAGGGTGAACTTAAAATATCTGTGACACCTGGAAACCTGGAGGCAATGCTGGTTGAGAACAAGATCACCTGATGATGCACAGCCCTCTTGTGAGGGGCTGTCTGCATGGATGAATACCAGACTACATACGAGCAGAGGAGGAAGAGGAGAGTGTAAGCGAAGTTGGAGCCGGAGAGAGAGTTGGAGAAAGAGTGAGAAACAATCTGCCACCAGGAAGCAGGGGAGGAAAATCTGGGCAAGGCGCTGCACCATTGACAGTGAAACGGGTAACAAGAAATTGATTACAGACTTGGTTTCAGAGAAAGAATTATGATTATGACAGCTGTTTGTATGTTTGTTAGTGTTTTATGTTTATAGTGAAATGGTACAGAGGAAGTGAATGTAGGAGCTTGGGTTTTTGTTTTGGTTTCATTTACAGCACACTATAAATACTAAGTCACATCTTGTGGTACTGTATTCCACCCTATCTGGCTCCATTTCCACAGACCCCTATCTGCAAGTCCGACGGTTACAAACCCCCCATGGTGGGACATATCAAATACAATTTTATCAAAAAGTGCCAGGTGGCCAGGCACAATGGAGCTGTTGGACTGTATCAGGAGGCCTGGTGTAACAAGATTCAGGGACAAAACACATCACCTTCAGATAGTGATCCAAAGAGCCCCATGAGACAGACCCTACTGCTGTGCGTCGGGGGGTGGGGAGGGGGGGCACATGGACAGGTGCTGGAAGTCAGGTGATATCTACTTCTAAGAAACAGTGCACCGTGATTATCTATTTGATATCGTCTGACTGGCCAACACTCTATCCAATCCACTTCACAGGTGATCTAGAGGGCAGATTATCAGATACCTGTACTCACTTTATCAGCTGAAACACAAAAACATGCAAATCTCAGAGCCAATTCACAGCACGGTGTGTGGGAGCAGTCATAGTGTGCATGTGTGAGAGTGTGTGCAAAGTGTTTGTGTGTGTGCAAGTATCTGTGGGTGCAAGAATGTGTGTGAGTGTGTGTGTGTGTGTGTGTGTGTGTGTGCAGGGTCTCACCAGCTCTGCAGGGGACCCAGGTTGTCGTCAAAGGTGGCGCCAATGGAGGCCAGGTGCTGCTCCCTCCGCCAGGCCTGCAGCCAGCGCAGCAGCTGGGCCTGCACCTGCTCCAGACTGCACAATGCATCCTGCAGGAGCTGCAGACGTTGCTGCAATACACACACATAAACACACTGTTACTGCAGCACTCACACACAGTGTTACTACAGCACTCACACTCACACACTGTGGTACCTTGGTGAAGGCCTGGCCATTGAACTCTAGCTGCTGGATGCGGTTCTGCAGGTTGGTGCAGCTCTCTGTCAACTTGGGGTCTGAGCCACCACCTGAGCTCTGCTGGGCTGCACAGAGAGAGGGGAGAGAGAGAGGGAAGGAGAGAGAGATGTATTCAGGACCTCACTGAATTGCACTGTACTCCATAGCTCCCTGCTGCAGAGACCACAGCACATAGACCTCTGTAACTGTCCTGCACTATTGCCAGCACTGTCCTCTCCCTCTGCCCTTCCTCTGCACCCAGCCTCACTCTGCAGGGTCTCGCAGTTCTGCCGGTCCCAGTTCAGCTCCTCCTGCAGCTGGTGGATCTTCTGTCGGCACTTCTGGATGTCCAGGACTCTCATCAGCAGCCTGTCCAGCTCCCTCTTACTGTCATCCCTCAGCGCCCCCTTGCTACTCTGAGGTGGGGCGGCGGTGGTGGCAGGTCCCGGGGTCCCCCCAGGCAGGGGCGAAGAGGTGGAGGGGCAGGGGGAGGCCCTAGCCGGGGAGGAGCAAGGGGGGAAGTGATGGGCTGGAGAGGCTGGCATGAACATCTGAGAGGAGAGCAGGAGAAGAGTAGGAGTTAGGGTACAGACAATGCAGCTGCGACAACACCACCTAATCCCTATAGGATTTTGAGATGTTTATTTGTGATTTCTGTGGCCCAAAATGCTTGATTTTGCTGCAGCTTTTCTGAAATTCTGCGATGCATTTTGTGATATTTTTTTTTTTTTATAATTTCATATAAAGCAATAAAAAGTAATATGTGCTCAGTTCTAGGTTTATTTTAAGCAGAAAACATAATACAAAACAATTAGAAACATTTAAAGTGCTCAGTTTTGTTTATTTTCCATAACAAACGGCTCTTTTTCTGATCACAAAAAGGGTGGAGACTAGCTCAAAAAATGTAAGCCTCCATAATCTGTAGGTACTAACAAAATATTAAACTAGGACTATATATCCATAAAAACTAAAGAAAAACACCTGTGATCCAATCTGCAACAAAGACATATTTTTAAAGTTCTTCTTTTATTTTTTTTATTTTTTTTTAACAAACACAGCTCTTTTTCTGAACATGTGGTTAATATGGATGAATAAAACACATAGCTACATTGCCTTTTTTTAATGAGATTAATTTCTCTACATTTTATTGCCTGTCAGCCATCAACTTCGCATATAAATACACTAAAAGCCCAGTCGGAAAAATGTTTGTTGAAACTGTGGAAACAGTGCGGTAATTGCTCAAAATTATTAGCCCGTTATTGTTTTGACACTTTTATGCGCTAAATGTGTGGGGATTGGTGAAAATTGCAAGCTCTCGCTTATTATGTGCCGATTGGTTGATTTTGCATTAAATTGTGCAATCACAGAATCGTGGAATCCTGGAGGGACTGGCTAATACTGCTACTGCTCTTATTACAGTCTCTGTCACTGCTGCCTTTAGCACATCAAGACGCAGAGACATGGTGACTAGGGGAGTCCCATCCTGTCAGGGTCAGAGGTTACCGGGGGGTTCAGCAGCGTCCTCTCTTTCCTCAGGATGTCCTTCACGGTCCTCACCAGCTGCAGAGGCTGCGTGCGGAACACGCCCTGAAATTACACAGACAGGCATCAGCGCCTCTCGCAGGTGAAGTGACAGCACAGTGGCCTCCTACCACTTATTCAGCGGTAGGGGGTGGAAATGGGGTCTTACCATGTTGCGGACAACCTGCTGCAGTCTCATCTTCTCCACCACATCTAGGTTGTTATGCGCCAAGTGCTGCATGTAGGCTGTGATCTGCTCCAGCAGCTCCAGGGCCACAGGCTCCACGCTGGGGTCATCCAGGTCAAACTCCTCCCTGTGACAGAAAGAGTGAAGCATGAAACCAAGGTCAGAGGTCATCGTGCCAGGCTGCAGTGTAGGGTGTGTCAGTGTGTGGATATAAATTAATTATAATTATTTTACCACTACACCACTGTACATATACAAATGTATACATTTATGTCTATGTCTTATGTCAGTCAGTCTGTGTGTGTCTGTGTATCTGTATATGAATGTCTGTCTGTGCTAGTCTGTCTGTCCACCTGCATACTGGTCTATTTGTGTATGTGTGTCTTGGTGTCTGTATCGTACCAGCGTTGCTCCTCGATCCAGCTGGCCATGTAGTGCCGCACGTCAATGGGGAAGCTGGGGGGATACAGCTCACTCAGGGTCTGCGTGGGCAGGAGCTGCACCTGCTTCCACTGCGCCATCCTCAGGCCGGGCTGACACAGGGAGAGAGGCAGAGAGAGAAATATTGCAAGTCAATACCAAAATCACTGAAGAGCAAACACAAATGTAGAGAGAGAGATTACCCTGGTCCTGAGCCTTTCTCCTGTATGTCAATGCTTTGGCAGTACTGTTGTAACTTGAATTTGAATTTGAGAGACAGTTCCCCAGATCTGAACCCTAACCCTCACTGACACAGACCTGCCACTCAGGTCCCTAGAAAGAGGGCTGGCAGCTAGACAGGCCTCTGCAGCCAGGTTGTGTCTGTGGCTGGACTGAGCGGCTCCAATGTGTCAGAGAGAGACAGGTACCCCACCCCACAGACCACTAAGAGCTCCTCACTCACAGACAGCAATTCCAGGGGAAAAAATAAAAATAAAAAGCTAAAATTAAAAGAAAAACATCCTGATCTGGGGAGAGGAGAGAGAGAGACAGGGACACATCAATGCCCTGAGGGGGAGGAGCCAGGACGGGGTATGCAGCCTCCTGATTGGACTTTGGTCAGTTTTTTGGAAAGCTGGCAGAGGGGGTGGGAGGCACTTCCTGTAGGCATTATCTGTAGGCAGCATATGTAAGGGGCGGCAGGAAGTGAGGCGTTAACTCCAGCATACAACACTGTATGTGTTTAGAGTGCACTGCAAGGGAGGGCTGCAGCTCTCTGACAACAGCAACCCCAACAGCATGCTGACCAACCCTCTCTGAGGGAATGGCTGAGACCACCCATCAACCAATGATCACATTCAGATCTAAAATTGACCATTCCACTTCCTTCAGCTGGGGAAGGTGTTCACTCTGTGTCTGTCACAGCAGGCAGTATTGTAAATACTGTATAATTGTGGGTTTGTAATTCAAATTCTTCCCAGGTCCAGACAGTCCTGATATTATTCCCACATCAGTACACACTTGGTGTCAGTGTGTTTGTTTGACAGTGTGTCAGTATCAGCCTCAGTATATGTGCCAGTGTCATGTCAGTGCCGATGTCACTGTGCCAGTGTGCCAGTGTGTCAGAGTCTGTCTCAGTGTCAGTCCTTGGCTCTGCCCTCTCTTGATAGAGGACGCAGGGCTGCAGCTTCCGCTTCTGCAACTCACTGGAAACTTCCTGTTCTGTGCAGTGTACAAACAGCCCAACTTCCTGTTTTGCTCTGATTGCTCACATAGACAGGCAGGCAGACAGACAAGACAGAAAGAGAGAGAGAGAGAGGCAGACAGACAGACAGAGAGAAAGACACAAACATACACAGGGAGAGAGGCAGGCAGACAGGCAGACACAGAGAGAGACAGACACTAGGACAGCAAGTTCAGTTTTTTAATCTGTCTGCGTCTCAAATAAATACTTAATTATGGTTGACCTATCTTTAGCTCAAGCCAGGCAAAATAAATCAATACATTAAACAATAAAACTTTAATTTTAACCATTGTGCAGAGCTGTGCACTTTGTTCTTTGCACTGCTCTCTCTGCAGTCCTGGAGCCCAGAGTAACACTTCCCTCTGCCACTCCCTGGGCCCCAGTGACAGCAACATGGGGGGGTGGGCTGCGTGTGTTGGGTGGAGAGTACGGATTGTGGCCAGCCTGTGTGCGAGCAACACAGTAACCCTTCCAACAGAGGAAATGAAGGCTGAATTGAGATTCCAGTACATCTGAGGAGTCACTGCTGCTAGCTGCATCTCACCGCCTCTTTTCCTCAAGAGCTCCACACACAGCAACTCCGCAGCTCGGTGCCCACTGCCCTCATGCCAAAGAGAATGTTAATGTTAAGAGAAGGTTAATCACCGTCCAATCACCTTTTTTTCTGTTTTTATAAAATGCCACTGAAAAGCTCCCACACTTGAGCTTGAACGTGAGAATCCATTTAAAGCTGTTTTTGGGACAAATACCATGTTACGCAAAAAATTCTCTTGTGCAACAAGACGACTTTTGCAGTGCACAGCTACCTGGAGATTTCCGCAGAAGAAACAAACTTAAAGGTCCAATTACTCATTATGAACTTTTCCATTAGCCATGGGTTGATTCAGAAGGTTTATACAGCACTTTGCAACATCATTGAGTTGTCTCCTTAGAAAAAAAAAACACGGCGGACTGTGTTTTCTAAATATGTCCCAGTGTGATCAGAAAAGAGCAGTTTCTCTGTGCTGCTTACTGCGCTGCGCCCAGGCCAGGAGGAGGAGGAGTTTAAGAGAGAAAAAACATCCTCAGTTCTCTTTAAAAACTCTCTCCCTTAAAACCAGCAGCTGGAGTCCCTGTTTATCCTGTCACCAACACCCCCCCCCCCACCCCCCCGGTCACTCATGACATCGGCATTTACTGTAATCGCCTCCCCCATAGTGTTGGTATATTTATAACTGCAAAAACACATGCAAACAGCACAAACACACTGTCAAACAACTAAAACACACACACACAAACACAAAAGTATCAAGACACACACAAACATGAAGCGGCACAGGGGGGTCAGCAGGGTATATAGGCCTGTTGCTATGGTGACCTCCTGTTGGCGCAGGGGAGGGGGAAAGAGAATCATCTGAGAAAACTTTCTTTTTATAGCACATTTAAGAAGTATGTTGCCTTTGAAACGGCTGCCCGTCTCTGACTCAGTGTCCAAGTCCCTGTCTCTCTTTCACATAATCTTACTCTAAGAATCCCCCTCTCTTTCTTACTTTCTCTTTCTTTCTCTCTTCCTCTCTCAGGGAGTGTTGCTCCACTACTTGTTTGCACTTGTAGAGCAAACACACCCACCTTGGACATAAATCGTCACACACTCTCCCTCTCCCTTTTCCTCTCCCTTTCCCTCTCTCTACCTCCCTCTCCCCCTCTCCATCACACTCCCTCTCCCCCTCTCACTCCCCCTCCTTCTCATATGAACAGGGTGTCAAACATGAAAGCAGAGCACACACACATACATTGCCACACTTCCCTTAAGCAACCTTGTGCCGGGGAGTGGCTTCACCTGCTGCTGCAGCTCCTGTGTTTCCCCAAAGAAGCTATCTATCAACCTCGAACACTGCAAATCCCCATTCCACCTTTCTGCTGTTTTTAGAAAACCTCTGCTCCACTTTTTCTAGACCAGGGGTGTCATACTCTGGCCCTGGAGGCACCACAGTTGTCCTGGGGTTTGTGTTCCTGCCAACTCACCACTCAGCTCCTTCATTGGTCTAACTGAACCACTAACTGGATGACCTGCACCTTCCTCTCCAGACTCTGTGTGCACAGCATTTAGTAAATCAACATATTTGAGGTTGTTAGGGAAAAAATAAGAAAATCAGCCTGAGATACGCCTAAACTGAGAAAATCATTACATTAATTGGGCAACTGAGCAAGTTCCCAGAGAACATTGCTGCCATTTCCCTGCCAGCCTGCATTCTGAAGCCCCTGATCAGGTCAAATGATGTTTTTCAAAAGCTCCAGCTCCTTTTCCATCGCAGCACTGAAGTGAAACCACTGTGAGTATACTTCAGCAGCACACTTCCCCTTCTCCACAAACACCCCACTTCCCATGCTGCCTTTCCCACCATCAGATGTTAAGAGACAAAATGACAGAGAAGCGAGTGTGACCAGGGTGACAGCTTTAGCAGCGGCCCTGGACTGAAAGACCTGCTGTGCCCAACAGGAACCACAGCTGCAAGAAGTGCATATCTGAAGCCTGGTTATGCCTGTAATAAATGTGGGGTGTTTGACTAGGCTGGCTTTAGGTTGTCCAATTTCTCAGAAGACACTTTCCTGAGTGAATTAAACTGCATCACAGTGAGAACAATCTGATTCACTGATAAGTGATTCAAACTCTGGGGGTATAAATGGCAAATTACAATGATTACAATTGTTATGACCCAATAAAACATTCAGAGAACAGAATGCTGCATATTTTTAGTTTTAGATCATGATAACCCCCCAGGCATCCAATCTTATAGTAATAAACATGGCATTCTGGGGCGGGGCTGGGGGCTGGTTCCGTACAGCCGAGTGTGGAATGAAACCGGCACACACTAGAGGCAGTGTGACAGTGTCAATGTCAGTGTGTCAGAGTCAGTGGATCAGTGACAGGGTGTTTGTCAGTGGGTCAGTGTCAGTGTGTCATTGTGAGTATACGAAGTCAGAGCCTTACTCCCAGGCTGGACAGAAAGCAGTCCCTGTAGCTGAGGACCTCAAAAACATAGTGCTGTTTACAACGTTATAAACACAGCTGGTCCTTTTTGACCGGCACTGTTCAAATTCAAAAGCACAGATTCTAAAACAGGACAATCGCTGCTATAAACATTGGAAACAGGACAACGGCCACCCCAAATATAGACACATGATAGCGCTGCTCGGCCCTGCAGCCTGTAGACCCTTACAGTAGCCACCTTCAGCTAAATACATTTTTATAACCTTTGGAATTAATAGCAACAGTTGATAACCTGGGCTGAGTGAAGGGAGCTGGCTGACCAGTCATGCTGTGTAGCTCCAAAGCTGGGGATCCCATCCAGGATACACTCCAGGTCTTGGTTGGCTGTCACATGACCAGATGGGTATTTCAAGAGTGTCACTTTCCTCTGAGCCAACTGAAAACAGAGTGACACCTCGCACTAGGGTTGTCACCTGTCTGGTTTTCAGCTTCTGGGTCTGGGTCCCAATTAGGAAAGCCCAAAACATGTATGCAAATCCCCAAATATGACTGCTTATAAGATTTCTAGTATCATATTACAAATACATTGTTTAATTTAATACACAATCTGACCTAGGTATTTTGTTTTTGTATTGTTTTATGTTCATTATCTGAGAATATAGCTAGCCAGCTCCCCATCATCAAACTTCAATGTATCTAACAAAGCGAATATCAGCAAACTTAAGTCAACTTGGAAAACTGGGTTAGATTTCAGACTCCTGACAGATGCAAAATCAAATGTAAAGTACAACTGGAAGTAATGAGTATGAAAGTTTACGTCAAAAAGTAAATGTGACAATGCCTAGGTAAAGAGTGAATAATGTGATATCACTTTTCAAACCTGTATCTTACAGAGAAATGTGTGCAATAAAACTGAACAATGGGTAGTGAATGGCAATCTGAATATTAGCTAAATATTGAAATATGTCCTGTTTTTGTCTGTTCAAAATGTGGTAACCCTGCACTTCCCCCCGGGAATGAAAATACCAGCCAACCAACCCCAAACCTGTCCGACCAGTCTCCATTACACCTTGTTCTCATTATTCAGGAATGTTCTGCAATATAACATGGCAGTCAGCAGCAGAGAAACACAGTGGAAATATCACTAAAACAGTCACATTAATCCCACCCCCCGCTTCAGACCGTTCAGGCAGCTGGACTGCAGGGCTGCAGACCGAGCCTACACAGACTTTCACAACAGCAACACAGGAGTTAAACACATGCACATGATAGACGGACACTCTTGAGGCATGGGAATGCCGTTTTTCACGGTTTTTCTGTATTTATTTTGCCACCAAACCAAAAGCAACCTGGGGGGGGGGGGGGCATGCTGCTGTGAACAGCAGGTGGGCCAGTGTAGTCTGGGTCCTACACAAGCCCCCTAATTTACTCTGCAGCTCAGCTCCGGCACTGCAGGGTGGCCCTGACCCGATCCGCACATTGCGCCCCTCCTTGCAGCGCTGGCCTGCAGGGCGGTGCGGCTTGGGGCCGAAGTCCACATTGTTGTTACAGAAATGATAGCGCAGGAGCTGGAATAGAGAGGGCTACTCTAATTACCTGTCGCATTCAATCTTTCAATCATATCTAGGCAACCCAGATTAACAGCCAGAGCAAAGTTACAAATATAACAGGCCTGTTGCTCTCCAGCTGAACTGAAACTGTGTGCACAGTGACGGTAAACACTGACAACTCAGGTACAATATCCCCCCATCACAGACTGACCCCTGAGAGATCAGAGTCTGCACAACAGCTGTGTCTGAATGTGTGCCAGTAGGCAGAGTGTGTGTGTCTCTGCGTGTGTGAGTGTTTGTGTCTGTGCATGACTAATCAGCTTCATTGCCAAACAAAGAGCTGAGGGTAGCCAGGACAAGCAGGGGAGTCAGCGCAACAGGACCAGGCAATTCACCATAGCCCCAGCCTGCAGGGCCTGGCTTGCACACCCTGATTGAAACACAGCCTCACAGCCACTCACTGCTTAATTGCAAGATTCCCTGAAGAGCCCTCACCATGCATAACTGATCACACACCCCAGAGTCTAAAGAGGCAGAAACATCTCTTTCTGATCCAATATGCTAGTGTGGGTCAAGTCAGGAGCAACAGACAACTGAATACCCTGCAGCCCTGCACAGCCACAGTTCCCTCAGCCAAACCTGCTTACCTGATCATTACCCAAGCTTTACAGAGACTGAGCGTGATTGAGGGTGACCTATGAGCAGGTCCACAGGAGTGGATCTTAAGACATTGAACAGAACTGTTGCACACGATGAGCACAACACTGACACCTCCATGTGTCTGCTGGTATCTAGTACCTGTGCAGGGGTGCACATTCAATTTCTAACAATCAGTTTTCATGTGGCAAGGCTCCCCTCCACAGCAAGTCAGCCCCCCCCCCCCCCGCACTTGCTGTATCAAGTTTTAGGCAAACAAGGCCAGTTATAACACTGTCACCATCAGGCACTGAGTCTGAAGGTCTGAGGAGTCATGGCGCCAACAGCACTGCAGCAGCACAGCACGGCCGGGCAGGTGCTGACTCGACACACTGCATTCCTGCTGCCCACTCCGAGCAGCCCCGAGACCACAGTGGGAGCCGATGGGGCTGGGGCGGGACCAGGGCAGGACTGGGCCTGTGAGGAGCAGGGCCATGCTCAGGTGCGGACTGGCCGTCGAAAAGTGCGGGAGAATCCATGGTCGGCCGCTGGTCAATGTTTAATTTTTCCACTATTATATGCTGAGAATGATGCTGTTATTAACCTGTTAGTCTCGCTCTTTTGCACACATCAGGTGCATTTGACACTGCCATTTCTGAGCAGGATCAAATACATCGGTAGCAGTGTGGACGATCGACCAGCTCAAGTTCCAGCATGCACTGCGGCAGTGTTTGTTTTAAAAGCAGGTGGCACAACACCCTTTGCATCAGTGGAGCACATAAGAGAACACTTTCCTTATTATAATTATTGTTGAAATTAACACAAAATGTTTGTTTATGTTAGCCAAAAATACATAATTGTATTTTTATTTGAAATGCGTTGGTTGCAAAGTTGTTAGAATAATTTGTAATGAGATAAAATGATGTTTTTTGTCTGTGTTCAAAAGGGCTAATTTAATAGATTAATATAATTAAGTTTGGTGCTAGTGCGCATGCGAAGACCCCCGTGGCTGCTGAAAGTTGATCCTGATCAAATGTCAGCATAGATGGGACATGTTCCAACGCATTTGATCCTGCTCAGAAATTGCAGTCTAAACATGCCTACTGTCAAACCAGTCTTCTCTTCAGATTCAATACTGCAAAATCTAAGGGGAGGCAAGCGAGGAGTATCCACTCCCTGATTGGCCGGATTTCCTTAGAAAGTGATTGGTCAGCCAGATTTCCTGTACAGTGATAATACATTGATGTGTTCCATGTAAACAGTGAAGTGATTCTAAATAGTGTTAAATATTGTTTTTTAAAACATAGTTTGTTAATTGAGACAATAGCCAACAATTGCTGAAATTTGAATATCCTGAAAAGGTCTTTTTTGTGCTTGTTGTCCAATCTCTACATTACTCCTAGCTGGAGTGATTTGTGTTGAATTTACTCAGCATTCACTCATAGTGTAGATTGGATTGCTGTTAAAAATGCTGCTATGTTAAAATGTAATGAACAAAGTGCTTGTTGTTTTACTATAGTTATGTTGTAAAAACTATTTAATTCCATTGGCTGTTTGCGATGTCTTATAAACACAGGTTTATAAGGGTTTGCCCTGCTATTAAACAGTTTGATTTAGAATGTTTCTGCTTCCTCGTTGGCAAACAGCTGCAAACAAATCTGCCTGGTAGACATTGCTTTCAATTAAACTGCTACATGTCATACACACGCTGATACAATGTTGCATTCACTGACTGCAAAGTGGCGGCAGACAGAGAGACATGCGGTAACAAAGAATAATGATTACAAAAATATTTTGTATATGGCAAAATCCACAATATTTTCAATAGGATAGCATATTATTTTTTACTTCCGGATCATGAAGCCATGGTATGGCAACATAGCCTATACTTTGCCACACCTAAATTAAATTATGTTTGACATCCTGGTAGCTATAGCCTACAATTTAAGATGTTTTAATTTAAAATAAGTTTTACCCTAACAATGAATTATTTTACCAATGTTTCAGCATATCAACATGCTGCGTGTGCTTGACATAAATGTGGGCAGGTGGACCCGAACTTCCCAGGCCGATTTTGGGTCCCAGTCCGCCTATGGCCATGCTCACACACTTTTTAAGTGCTTGGTCCAGGTGTGTGGCCTGACCTGCTGGGTGAGAAGGGACCAGCAGTTTAATATCAACATGGAGGGTGGGGGGGCAGGATTATTTATTCTTGTTCTTGTACTTTATCGTACATCTTTATAGGGTTTGTTCATTGCAATTGAACAGATGGCTCACCCAATGATACTGGACATATAATAATACTGGACCAATAATTGGATACCTCAAACACAGGGACATTTGGCCTAATTATTAGTATTACTCAATTTATTAGCAGAGTTACAATTGTTGCAGTATAACACAATATTATTTTTTACATTTGACCCATTTATACAGCTGGGCATTTAGTGGAGCAATCTAGGTAATGTACCTTCCTCAAGGGTACAACAGCAGTGTCCCCCACCTGGGATTGAACCCATAACCCTCCAACAGCAGAGTCCAGAGCCCTGACCCAACTCCGCAACCTACAATTGGTTCAATTTATCAGTTAACAAAAACATGTAGGCCCTGAGGCTCTCCAGGACAAGGGTTAGCCACCCCTGCACTATAGAGCAAGGTCCCCAACCCAGGTCCTGGAGGATCCCCTACCATGCTGGTTGTTGTTCCAACTGAGCTCTCAATTATTTAATTGAACCTTAATTGAAGTTACAAATCTGTGTAGATTTTACTTTTTAAATTGTATAATAAAAGAGTCGGTTCTTTAATACGTTTTTTATACAATTCTATACTTAAAACCCCTACTATTTAAAATAATTTAAAGGCTCTGATTTATGAAATTATTAGTTCAATTAAGGGTTCAATTAAATAATTGAGGGCTCTGTTGGAACAAAAACTAGCAGGGTAGGGGGTCATCCAGGACCAGGGTTGGGGACCACTTCACTAGAGGGTTATTATTATTATTATTATTATTATTATTATTTAACACATCCAATGTATCAATTTGTTGCCATCAATGTTTCTAGCAGCTACTGAAGTTTCTTAGGTCTCAGTGAAACCATAACACCCAGGACTGAGCAGGCGCAGAGAGGGGGAGCCCTGAAGGAGGAGCAGGTGACTGAATTCTTTCAAATACAGAAGAGCCCCCACTGTGCGTTAATCATTCAACACATAGGAAACAGCGCCACAGAGATGCTGTTTACCTACACTTACCATTCAAAATTGCACTAATGGACGAGAAATCTACAGAAACGTTCTGCCTGTCGGGTTTTTAAATTGGTCTGAACCCATTATGAACAGGTCCATGCCGAGAGACCAAGAGCAACAACGCAATCACCATGCCTACGTTTCAATGCCGTTAATCAATGAACCTATGAAGAGATGCAGACAGGTGTGTGTGTGTGTGTGTGTGTGGGTGGTGGGGGGTACAGTTTGCCCTCTTTTACATTGTGAGTTGCTCTGTGACCCAGAAGCGTGTACCCGGACCGCTGTCAGTGTGATTCGTGCGCCGGGGCACTGGGCATGGTGGGGACCTACCGACTGCAGTCAGGCGCCGATTCCCTTTTTCAAAGTACGCAGATAGTGTTCATAAGTCTTACGACCCTAGGTCATTCTCCCAGGTTTGGGCGGATTTGTACAGTACTTATTTCTTGTTTCATTATTGTTACTAAGCCTATGTAACTGTATTACATGTATATAAATAAATAAATAAATAAATAAATAATCAATCATTGACGCACCTCCTCTTTATGAAACGGGTTCTTGGTTCTGAGAAGGAAGGTTTCTTTGATGTCAAAATATCCAACGAATTCGTCACGTTTCCCTTGTTTTTTTAATTAGTATCGTTAATACAGTTTTCAATCAATTAAAACAATTATAGTCGCTATTCGTGGCGAATTGGTGATCATCAGAGATCGTTCCTAGAAGCACGCGGGCCTGTGCAGTGAGATCAATACCTGCGCTGTAACGTTGTGTCATCTGCGTTACCACTGCGGGGTTGTTTCAGGCACCTATCTAAAACAAATCATTCAATTGACTGTTGTTTCAAAGACATCAGCATGTGATTAAATGAAGTTTCACAACTTACCGTTCGAAGTTTCTGCCGAATCCCTTGGCCTCACGTCCTCCGCATCTGAACAGTTTCTCAAGACGGTTTTCACTCCTTCACCCTCCCAGTCCCTTTCGCTCTCGCTCTCGCTCTCTCTCTCTCTCTCTCTCTCGCTCTCTGTCCGATAGTTACAACATGTCGCCTAAGTTGTTATTTTATTTGTTTTTTTCTCACTGTTCAGTAAAGCAAATGACACCGAAGTAATATTAATAACAAACTAAGATAGTTACAGTGTTCAGTAAGAGTAAATATGTGTCCTTAAGATCAGCTCCGCAACTCTCTCTCTCTCTCCGAGACCAGAAAAAAAAAAAACGTTTCCTGTGCTTCTCTCGATTACATTTTCTGTATGATTGGATGAGGAATAGCAAGTCGTGACATCACAGACTGTTTTTAAAAAGTACCAAGTGCAGTGCATCGATATCGGATTTTTTTTAAAATGTTTTTAATCTCGTTTTCTGGAGACAGCGTACGTCTGGATGTTTCTCTCGTGTTCAAGTGAAAGTTTTGTTTTGGCTTAATTCCTACCCCCCTTATATATTTATGGACCCATAATTCCTCAGCTGCCGCGGCCTTAATACATTTCTAAAGATGAAGAAAAACTAAAAATTCACTGAGGTCTCACTTCAAATGTTTCACCAGTCTGCCCCATACTGTTTCCTCCTAACATATACACACATATTAGGGAAATACTTTTATAAGGAATTACTGCTGAACAAATACCAAAAACGCATTCCATTGCAGATGTGTCTTGTTGTGGCTTTTGGAGAGAGACACTAAATCCTTTCATACGACAGACATCACACTTTGACATGGCGCCTGTCTTGGCTGTTGCATTGTTAAATGTGAAACGACTTTTGTACTGTATCTCTGTGTGTGTATGTGTGTTAAACCTTGGCTACCTATAGTATAATTAATTAATTACCATCTCCCCCAAAACAGCCCATTGTGCATCTGCATAACACCAATGATCACTGTTTTTGTTATATTAATGATGTATTGTAGCTGTTGTTTTTGCTGTAATTTTGTTCTATTGTTGTAGTGGTGGTGGTGTGACAGCTGGTTCTCCTGCCAAAGTAAATCAGTGTCTGGTCTGAGTGATAATGCATATGCAAATTTCCCAGCTCTGCTAACCCAAACCACAGATGCCCGCTACAGGTACACACACATACACATTCATTTAAAAATAAGTAAACTACAGCCACCTCACATGTGTAAAATAAAGAATGAATAGTAATAATAGCAGTTGTAGTTGTAAATACTAATACATCATTATCATACTTGTGTTTATTTATTGAATAAGACGCTTTATAAACAATTATAATCACATGGCAATATATAAATGACACAAGGGTGTGCGCTCTCTCAATTCAATTTAAATTCAAAAGTGGCTTTCTTGGCACGACCAACAGGAGCAGTGTTGCCAAAAGCAGTTTTATACAGAACATACAACAAAAATGAACTGAACACACACAGTGTGTGTGTGTGTGTGTGTATATATATATATATAATCAGTGACCAGACCAATAATGACAGCAACGATAATGGAGCAACAGCAATTAAAGCAATTAACAACAGCAATTAAATTAAGCCGAACACTCACTCTGTCTGCCAGGTCTGTCTGTGTGTCCCTGTCTCAGTTCCCAGGCGGTGGGCACTGAGTCTATACTACATTCAGTATACATACATACATACATACATACATACATACATACTACGTAGTTTTCTGTTTGAGTCATAATTCGCACAACTCTGATTGGTTTTGTGTTACTGGTGCTCGGGTCAGTATTAGCTGGGATTAGAGAGGGGAGCTTCAGCACCACTTGGCTGAGGGGACTTTTTTCCACTCTGAACTCTGGGGTTCAGAGGGCCATGTGCTGGAGTGAATGGGGGTCACTATTTTTCAGATTTGACCAGAATTTAGAGCTCTGTTTGGTTTTTAATGAGCAGTGGTTAACGACCTAATTCAGCCCTACACTAATTGGTGTTTTGCGCTGTACCTGTACCTGAACCCAATATCTCACTCCATATCACACAGTGGGTTGCATTGCACTGTCATATGTTTTTAGCCAAATTCTAATTGGGATATTAATTTTGTATAGCCATCTTTAAATTTCATAAAAATCTCTTTGGGCCTTTTCTTATCGCGCATTCACTGCTCTCTCTCTCTCTCTCTCTGTCTCACACCCTCTGTGCGTGTGTGTTTCAATGTCATTTGGTTCCTATAAGTCACGTTACTTTTCCCATGTAACTCTTGCGCTGGCATGCTGCTGTGCTCAGCTCTGCTCTGCTCTTCCTCTCTCCTCTTCTTCAGTGTCAACAGCACCGTGTCACACCCAGCAGCACAAACTACAGCACGTGACAGCATTGTTAGGTGTGGCACTTCACAACTCAAGGAAATACAAAGTAATAAACTAATAAACTAGTTAACTAGTTAAAACAAATGCATCATTTGTTCATGTTAATTGATGTATGTCTTTAAAACTATATATATATATATATATATATATATATATATATATATATATATTCCTGTCTGTATATGTAACATTTATTTATTTACTTACCATAACAGCAACTGCAATATCCGAAAAGGGTACAAATAAAAGTAGTAATAATAATAATATACACTTTTTTATTTCTATATTTCGAATGTCGTACTTGACTGTGCTGTAATTGGTCAGTGAGTGTGTCGATAGTGTCCCGCGGGCGCGCTGTGATTGGTGTATGCAGACTGCTTGACGTGAGACAGCATTGTCACAGTATAAACAAACAGGCTGATCGACGCCTTTCCCCGCCAATGGCCTGCGTAGGCAGGGATGTGGGCGGAGTGACTTTGTGGAAACTGGGCAATCAGAGGGGGGAGTGGGCGGGTGCGTGTGACGCAGTTTCTGATCAGTTGGCGTTGCTGCGGGTGATTTCCAGTAAAGGCGGTTTGGATCGAGCGCCGCGTTTCCGGTTTATGTGCAGCGGCTACCCCGTGACTGCACCTGCTAACCGCGACTTTTCAACTCAGCACACTGTAGCCTGTCCCCAGGAAGCAATGCTCTACACCAGATGTACTGTATCAGTACAGTAGAGCCGCTTCATCGAGGGATATTAAAGAAAACCACAAGAACAACGTAGAACTCAGCAATGCAAGACAATACACAGAGAGGGAAAATATAATGATCACAATAAGATAGAAGCAATGCAGTGCGAGATACAGTTTCTACAAGAAAGGTCCACAATCACAATATTTAAATATCCGTAGATATCAGTTACTGTAAGAAGCAACCTGACTGTAGTGTTTCCCTCCACTAATGTCACAGTAAACAGCATAGTCAGTACTTCAGCTGTACCTAGCTGTACTGTTTTAGAAACTGTACAGTAGTAGATGGGGAATTGTGCTATTACTGTGTATAAGATTCCCTGTGCAGCTGCTCTGTTTGTCAGACCACTCTGTAACGATTCAGCCTCTGTTTCATACACTGCAATGCTCCCCACCTCCACCACACAAAAACTCACTATCACATCTCCCCAACAACTGGTTAGATGGTTAGGAAGCAGTAGTGAATTTGCTCATGGGATGAGAAATAAATGTGGTGTGTCCAGCTGATCAAATAATTGGGACTCTTAAAACAGTTGGAATACAGATCAGGAGACTCTGGGACTGTCTGCCAGGCCTGCATTGGGGCTGTTAGAATTACACTGAGCTCTCTGTCTCGCCCGTAGTCACCCCCACCCCTCCCACACACACACACACATTGTTGATGCAGTGCAAAAACATGATGCATCGTGCAAGTGCTTTTTTTTCCGTATTGTTTGTTTCGCAAACTCAGTTTCATTAAGTGTCCGGGAATCTCGCAATAACACAACTCTGCATATAATATCAGAGAGAGAGAGAGAGAGAGAATGTGTCTCAGTTCTCTCTTACAGACTCACAGTGAAACAGGCAGGAGAACACAGTGCAAACACCAAGGCTCCTGACATGATGATGAAATCTGGGGCAGAAGAATGAATTTGACAAGCCCAGGCTATTTCTGATTCTCCCCTGAAACAGGATGTTACCCCTCAGTTTCGCTGGTGTTGTAACGCTGGTTCTTTCTATGACCCCATTTAGTCCTGCTTTTTCCAGTGACCCCATTCACAGTTGAGGTTGTAGGAGGCATAAGTGTGTTTACATACATAGCTGAAAATGAGGCCTAAAGTTGCGATGAAATGCATGCTGTGAATGAAAACGATTTTCTGCTAAAACAAACCATTTATGCATGACATAGCTATGCTTACATGTATATGCTATGGATGTATATCACAGCTTATCAATATTGACCTATATACCTATACTTTGAAAGTAGCCATTTTAAGTATACAATTGTATAAGGAAATTAATTAAGGAACCAACTTTTCATCAGTTAAACAATTTAAAGAGTCAAATGGAATCAAATTACTTCAATTAAGGGTTCAATTAAGCAATTGAGTGCCCAGTTGGAACAAAAAACAGCAGGGTAGGTGGTACTCCAGGACAGGTTTTAGAACCACTGGTGATACACACACATACAGTATATATATAATAAAATAGAGTACATCAAAAGTATCAGTGTATTCTGTGCTATTTTTCGCTGGAGTTCGATATATGTCTCATGGAATCCAACAGCTGTGGTGGGTCTATCTCTGATCTGCTGCACAGTATTTCTGAAAGTTTGCACAAAAACATGCACATTTTTCTCTGGACTCCACTTCGTTCATTGTGGTCCACAGTTTGATCTTAGCATTTTTATTTTACTTTTAAGTTGGTCAGGCGAGCGACCGATACCCATCGAAATAAGCCATCCACTTATATCCTTATAGACAGTAGCGTTCATATACTTCCATCCATTTATTTTTTAACTTTATCTTCTATCCAAAAATGTAAACAGTGCTTTAATTTCTGCATCGTTCCAGTTGCTATCTTTTAAAGCCGACATTTTTAATTGTACTACAGGTGTACTCAGCAACACTAGGCTAGCTCTGTTTGGTACTTGAGTCTCTAGAGGAGTGTTTTAGGCCCTAAGGCCCATTGCATTCACATACAGATAGGCCAGCCCTGGGTCAGCTTTTAGGACTTTAGGTGGCCTTGGGGCCGGCTGAACCTCAAGTGTGGACAGGGTCACTGTCTGACTGGAGGCTCCTCAGAACAGGGCTCCCAACTAAGAGGACCTCCAGTGCTGCTCTCCAGGGCTGGACCTGTGGATCTGATTTACCTGCCTCCTGCTACAGGCTAGGCAGGAATGGTGCTGATGCCTAGTTCAGTAAATCATCAATTACAGTGTGTGTAAAACACCTGCAGCGAGACACAGCCAGGCCCTGTTAACCAAGGTGCTGACTCAGCAGACCTGCTGTGTGTGTTATGGCAGGGTTGATTGCGGTAAGGATTGGGTTCAGGTGAGGCAGACTATACCTGGCAGCATAGGTGCCGACTACGCTCAAGGGCTCAAGAGGCTCAAGGGCTCAGACCCCCCACTCCTACCAGAAAAAACACTGTCAGCCCCCAGCTCCTGCTAATTATTTATCTGACAGTGGTCATAAGGGGTTTCGGCTTAGTAACTCAGCCCCCCCCCCGCTGGAATTTCATAACTCGGCGCCTATGCCTGGCAGTGCAAGTGTGGTTACAGATACTCTCTAACCACTGCCAGATGGCAGCAGGGCCCTCAGCCTTAACCAGGGCTGTTCCAAGAAAAGTTTGTACAGAACATTTGTCTGCTAATCTTCAACAGGACCATGCTGTGTTATTCATAGCATTGTGTAATTAAAAAATATAAATAAAACACTTGACAGCAACACTGACAAATAAACAGTGGAAACTTTGACACAGCAGGAACTTCAGTCATATTTCCATTATCTTCAGTACATTACGTCTTTGTTTTTTGTCAATTGTGTATTTCCTAGCAAAACAGACACTAGTCACTTAATGTAGCCCTCTTGTGTCCCCTTGGTGAACTACATTGACATTTATTTTGCTATTTTACTACATTCACCACCAGAGAGAGCTCTCTCCCTAAAGTTCCTGCATGGTTTGCTGTTTGCACTGTGTAGTGGCAGCGTTTTAGGATCTGCATTGTTTCCGAGTGTGAGGATAGATGCGTAGGCTTATAGGCGAGGGTTGCAGTCAGGTCCACAGCAGGGTCAAGTCTTAATTATCTAATTGAATCAATTACTGGTCTTTTTCTTTAAGTCACTGGGGGATGTTGTGCACCAGTAAATCCAACATGGCTGTCTCTGAACCGAAGAGCTGGATGACAGATCACAGTGGCGCCTAGGGCATTTATTGATTTCGCTTTAAGGGTAGACTATTGGTACCCTGTTTCCCCTGCTCACGCTTAGGTGTATCTCGGCCTGTCCGTGCCGCACCTGTACATGACATGGCTGCCTACGTTTGCATTGTATTTTCACTAGGTACAACTGCACCAGGAAGTGAAACTGTGAGACACCAAAGGTCAAACAGCATTCAACGCATATTTAACCTTTTTGAACTGTGTTTTTAGTTTAGCAGTCCAATGCAGTCCTTTCTCCAGCAGGATTTTAACCATCTTTCCAAATGCTTTTAAATTAGTTACTGCTCCAAGCAAATGATCCTGTATGGCACTTTCCGACAATACATTAATAAGTCCTCTAATTCCATCGTCTTCCCAAGGTACACACACATATTCTTTCTTGGGAAAGGTGGATTCAAGAGCAACTGCCATTATTGTAGTTACACTTCAATAGTCATGCAGTGACTATGTAATTGGTAGTAGACCACCTAGACCAGTTTGAGACTCAGCGGGTTTGATGTATGAAACTGAATCTCATGAAACTTGTTTGTGCACAGACGGAGGTCCATCTGAGCAACAGTGGAAACACCTGCACTCAAACGGCCAGGCCGAGCTGCACCTAAATGTGACCAGTGGAAACGGGGCATCAGTGGGCTCTTAGGTGCCAAATACTGTCATTATGGCTTGAATGAAAATAACAAGATCCATCAGTTCTGAAGCTGCTGGTGATTCAGACACTTATACAATCCCATGCCACGTCTGAGTATTCTGTTACAGTTACTGCAGGTATAAAAACATTTACACCTAGAAACCTGGGAAGTGGGAGAGATAAAAACAATAATTTCATTTACTGAGAAAATAATCATTCCCTTAATATTTTAATTAAGTAACTGTAAAGGCCCTGCAGCACTCCAGGATCTTGAATCACAGAACCTGGCTGATGGTTTCTGCGTCCTGGGTTGTGTGTAGGTCGGTACCGCCGTATTTATGGACCGAAACATCACTCGCTCTCTCTGTCTGTCTGTCTCTCTCCCTTCAAGTACAAGCAATGCGGAGCTCGCACGGATCTCGGCGCTCCCATTGGCTGGCCGGGGTGTGATGCCGGTGCAGCCGCCCCAGCCCGAGCTGGAGAGAGAAACAGAGAGAAAGAGGGAGAGAGAAACAGAGGGGAGGATAGAAGTAGTCTTGTTGCTGGACTCGGGGGTGTAAATGTCGCCGCATCTACAAAACTAAAGTACCGCTTCCTGATGATGAATGCTGGACACACAACATAGATCCGAGCCGCTGATTCAGTAGACACCGGGAGACTGACCGACAGACTGACCAGTCCGGCTGACTCACTTACAGGTTAGAACAGCATCTGCAATAACAACTGCAACAATTAAAACCACCACAGCAACCCAAGCAAGGGAGAGATGCCAGCAGGAAGCAACGACCCCGAGTGCATTTTGAGCTACCAGGTACAGTGCATGTGTGTTTACTACACCTGTGTGTTTGTAGGCACCTTCACTGTGTGACCCTGAGAGAATCGGGGCACCCTGACCCTGCTGTCTATGTGCATATCTTGTCTGTGTGTAGCCTATATTTGTGCGTCGGTACTGGCAGTCACTGGAAATGCATGCATTGCTGTAGCTCTGAACCCGGTGCGTGTGTCTGAGTGTCCTGCAGCTGACAGACCTGCTATGATAGGAGCGTGTTTCCGGAACAGGGTGACGCCGCGGCCGCCGTGTGGAACAGCATCGCCCCGGTGGAGGCAGTGCTCGGCGTGTTGGTTTTCAAATCTGGTTTGTGTGTGAGCTTAACATGATTGCAGCCCCAATCCTACACAGGCGCACACGAACGGAGACGCGCATTCACAGCCAAGGGCGCGAGGCTCACACTGATTTGTGTGTCTCGAGATCGGTGTACGCTCGTGCGCGCGGGCAGTGCCCCAGGATCCCTATGGACTGTGCACATTGCATTAGACTGAGAGAAAGACATGTACAGAGAGATGGCAAGAGCAGCGGAGAAGGACAATGAAGGGGAGGGTGTGTGTGTGTGTGTGTGTGTGTGGAGGATTCGAAATGCAAAACAATCAATCATCCATGTATGTATGTATTTATGTTCAACCCAGCAACACATGTGACGCACAGCCCAAGAGGCTGATCTATATGGAGAGATGGAGATATAGCAGCTGAGTGTGTTAAATGCATAGCACTCCGCAGCAATGGACACATTAACGCCGTTTCGTTTGAGGTGAAGATTATTGTTCGGTGTGATGTGTAATGTATTAGATCAGTACCATGTTGTGCGGAAGCATGTTAACAACGCACCACACACAAGACACAAGACCCCCGTCCTTAAGAAGCGACTTTTCCTAATTTTATTTACGTGAACCGGTCCAGGTTATTAATTCTCTCCTGCTGTGCGTATGAGGTTTGTTGGCCAGATGACCTTGACTGCAGGCTCACGGTAGAGTAGAGTACCCCGCTGCGGTGACGTCTCACCACCTATACTATAGCAACGTCCACCACTCAAAATACGGAGATTATTGAAATCCCCGATATTGACAGTATATTTGCCAGCAGTGCTTTTATAATAATTTATATTGACTACGTGTTCACAGGAACGAGGTAGGAGATCGATTTCTGCTCTGGTCTAAAGACTGGCACGCAGTCAATAAGCAGGGTTTGCTTTGCTACTTCTGTAATTGCTGGTATTGCTTTGATCAGGTCTGTTGTAAAGTTTAAGACTTGCAGAAAGAATTTTAATTGCCTGAGTGTTATTGTGCCATTATTACAGGTAGCCCAGATGTGATGGTAGTGAGGAACAAATCCTTCATGATTTGAAAAGTGTTGCTTGGTCACCAACAGTATTAAGTACACACTGTTATATAGGTTTAATAGGATGCAGCAATATTGCTCTGTATTGTAGGCTGTACTGTCTCCAGGACCAGGGCTGCAGACCCCGTACTGTCTCTCTCCAGGACAAGGCTTTGCGTCTTCTAGAGTATTTCTGAGACTAACTCCCTTTTGAAAACAATCAATCACATCTGCACAAGACAAGTCCTGGGTACATAAACAAATCTAAATTAAATATAAAAATTTTTAAAAAATCAGTTGATGTGGACTGCACACTGACAATAATACAGAGAAGAGGGTAGACCATTATAAATGGTTATCAAATAGACAGTGAACTAGAGAGTGGGAGAGGGAGAAAGGAGGGCAGAGGTATGATCGGAAGGAAAAAAGTATGGCTATTCTCTTTCTCCAATAATCTGTCTAGCCTCTCTCTCTCTGTCTCTGTCTAGTCCTTCAGTCTCTCCTTCTCTTCTTTCTCAAATCTACCTCCCTCTTCTTCTCCCTCTCCCTCTCTCTGTCTCTCTTTCCCTCTCTCTTTGAAGTTGTGTCTGAGAGCAGCTGCCCATTTGATCCAGTGGAGAATATGGCAGGCAGGGATTAGCATATTTAAATCTGTGGGTTCTCTGGGGCTCTCAGCATCAAACACAGAGAGAGCGATTTCTCATAGTGTCTCTGTGCTGTCAGTCTGCCATCCTCTCTAAGTGTATGATTAAAATTATATGCGTAGATTGCCTTTTCATGGATGCTTTGGGGGTATAACATCAACAACTAGACTGCATTGGACTGTACTGCTGAAGAGTCACTGACTGGACTGGACTTTGTTGTCCTGCTGCTAAAAATATCCTTGCTTGTATAATTACCATGTAAAACAAACATACACACTCTCAAGGTTTTTGATGCACTTGTTGCTGGACATGCTGTTCTGTCTGCCAGTCTTTCTTTTTTTCTTTCTTTCTCTATTTTGCAGGATTGCATGGTTGTCACTTAAAAGCAATGTATCTGTTTATGCTGCAAAATAGACAAGATGCCTGAGTCCAAGCACTCAGCCTGCGGAGAGACTGTTACTGCTGTTTTAATGTTCTGATTGGGCTACCTGAACAAAGCTGCTCTCTCCCCCTCCCCTCTCCGTGGATGGAATGATGGATGGATGCATGGATAGTGTATAATTAGATGGATGGATCAATGGGTGGATGCGTGGAGTGAGTCAGGCTCCCTGGATCTCAGTCCCTGCTGCCTAGCTCCTTCTCACACTCCCACTCATAAGAAACACTCTCCTCTCATTCTCTCTCTCTCTCTGTCCCTCCATCTCTTGCTCACTCCACCAGCAAAGTCTGCTTTCTCAGCTTTCTCTTTCACCTGCTCTTCCTCCCTCTTTCCTCTTCTCTCTCCTGCTCTCCCTCCCTGTCTCCCCTTCTCTCTCTTCTGCTCTCCCCCTCTTTCTCTAATTATGATTATGATGATGATTATGATGGTTATTATTATTATTATTATTATGATTATTAACTGAATATAATAACTGAGCATACAGTGGAAATGGTTTATCTTATGTAGCCAGTGTGGCTGGAGCTCCCTGTTCAGGAATTGAACCACGCACCACCACATAATTCCTTCAATATGCAAATACAAGCCCAATAAGGAATAGACTGACAGTGTTGGACAGGAAGACCAAACAGTGTCACATGGTAACAAAAAGTCTCATCCAAGACCTCAAATTAGTGGTGAGCATCCTAAGTTAACCAGTGGGCCAAATGTCTAGCTGTCAAATAACTGCCTGGGCCACAAGACCCCTTTTACCACAATTACAAGCCACAAATGCTGCATTTTAATTTAAAAAGCACAATATAATGCAGTAAATACATATCAGCAATGTATTTTAATCCATATTCATTAAAAAAAGTTGTCATAAATATTCTATTTACCTTTTTCATATTTTTTATTCTTATTTGGGCGGGGGGGGGGGTTCATGGGCCACAAGTGGATGCATTTTGGCCACATAGGGCCTGCGGGGCACGGGTTGCCCACCGCTGCCATAAATTGTCATATGGGACTAAAACAGTGATGTAGTGGACAGCCAAAGGTCATGCCTATTTCTGCAGTTAGTTGTTGAAGGTTTTGGCCAATTGCCTGATGCATCTTTATTATATACATATAGAAGTAATTGTTTATTGCCTAGTCTTTTGCCCTAGAAAAGCCTATTGACTTAATACATAACAGTGTAGCTCAAATTTACTGTTCTGTAATGCATTTTACTGTGGTGTAGTAAACATGAAAATAAATTATAGTGCTGTACTGTACTACACTATACTATCTAGTGAAAATCCAGCTAAGGGAACATATTATTATTATTATTATTATTATTATTATTATTATTATTATTAAAAGTTAAATTCTTCTCACCCAGGTCCTCTTAAACCAGTCATTTTTTTAAAGCCACTATGATGCACTCGCCAGTCTATAGCTACAGATGTCGCCGAAAGTATTGGTAGCATTCCAACCATTCCTCACGTTTAGAAATTGACAAAAGTATTTGTTATCCACCATTCTTTATTTCACATTCAATAGAACAGAAACTTTGCTTTTGATTTATGATGTAACATATTACTTTAAATAGTAAAACAAATGAAAATGGCACGGACAAACATATTGGGACCCTTAACCTAATATTTCGTTGCACAGCCTTTAGAGACAATAACTGCAATCAAGAGCTGTCTGTAGCTCTGAATGAGATTTCTACACTTTTCAACTGGTAGTTTGGCCCACTCTTCTTGAGCAAACCGCTCCAGTTCTCTCAGGTTTGATGGGTGCCTTTTCCCAACTGTGAGTTACAGCTCTGTCCACAGATGTTCGATGGGATTTAGATCAGGACTCATAGAAGACTACTTCAGAACGGTCTAATGTTTTCTTCTCATCCATTCTTGGGTGCTTTTTGAGGTATGTTTTAGGTCATTATCCTGCTGGAGGACCCATGACCTGCGACTGAAACACAGCTTTCTGACACTGGACTGTACGTTTCGCTCCAAAATGCCTTGATAGTCTTCTGATTTAATCGTGTCCTGCACAGATTCAAGGCACCCAGTGCCAGAGGCAGCAAAGCAACCCCAAAACATCACTGAGCCTCCTCCATGTTTCACAGTAGGGATGGTGTTCTTTTCTTTGAAAGCTTCATTTTTTTCTGTAAACATGGAGTTGTTATGATTTACCATAAAGCTTTACTTTTGTTTTGTCTGGAAAAATGGACATTGTCCCAGAAGGACTGTGGCTTATCCACATGCATTTTGGCAAACTCCACTTGGGCTTTTTTGCGTTTCTCTCTTAGAGAGAGGTCTCCTACCATGGAGCCCATTTTCATTCAGACAGCGAGCGACAGATGGTGCGAATTGAAACTGTTGCACCTTGAGCTTGAACTTCGGCTTGGATCTGTTTTGAGGTTTTCCTTGGTTCTTTCTCCACCATTCGAACAATCCGTCTCTTCATTCTTGGGACAGTTTTCCTCTTGCGGCCACGTCCAGGGATATTGGATGTGGGCCTTAAACTTCTTAATAATATTGGCAACAGTGCTCATAGAAATATCAAGCTCTTTAGAGATGGCACCATGCATGGCTATTACCTTCTTTCTTACCTCCTCAGACAACTCTCTGGTTTTCCTTCTCTTTTCCATGTTCAGTGTGATACACACAGTGACACAAAACAGCAGAGTGAGTACTTTTCTCCATTTAAACTGGCTGAATGAGTGATAATGTGATTGAAGACACCTGTGAGATTAATTAAAAGAGAATGGTCTGCCTGAGTTATCACTACAATAGAAAGTTTTTATATTTCTTCTAAAGGGTATCAATATTGTCCAGGCCATTTTAGAATGTCTTTATAGAATAACCAAGAATTCAGTTATTTTCACAGTTTTTTGTTTTGTTCCACTGCAAACCAAAGACAATCATGTATTGATGACAAAATATATTATAATTTCAACACTTTTCAGGGTGAATGGTGCATTATTTTAATAATATTTGAATAGACAGGGTACTTTCGGTATATAAACCTACCTACAATTAAAGGGCTGGGCCCTTGTGTGAGTGATTGTGCACTGTGAGCTTCAATCGGCTTCTATTGTCACAATATGATGTATGAAAATGCCAGTAGAGTGTAAGATTATATAACACTGTGTGAGCTTCTAGTGTTGCTTGACTGTGTATCAAATGAGCTCAAAGAAATGCCAGTTGACTGTATTGATCTTTTCAGAGCCGGGGTGATTTTAATTTCACTTTTTATTGACTTTGCTGTTCTGTTAAACTTTCGCTCTGCTCATCCAAAATGAAAAGAACCTGGTACATTTTACTAACATACCTGCTCTTTATCTACAGCTACTAACCTACTTACTGTCAAACCACCTCACTGATGCACACTACTAAATTGTACTTAGTATAACCTACAGACTAGCACTGATAGTAACCTGCACACTAGCATATGCAATAATACATTTTCAATAAGATATTGTTGCAAAAAGCACTATCACATGCAGACAAATGATCTTCTGGATTACATTTGTAAAGCAAATGCAGTAGTTGAGGTGAGCAGTGCAGTATTTAAAAGCAGCAGTAGGGCAGTGCTAGGGTGGGGGTGGCTATGCTGACTGTGACTGTATGTCACTCACAAGCCACACAGCATTTTAAATCTGCAGGGCAGTGCTGGTTAAGTGAGAACGGCACCAAAGTAGCATCAGTAGCAGCGTAGACTGTAGCTCTGCCTGCAGACTGCCACTGACAGGCCCTGTGTCACTGACAGCTGTGGGATGGCAGGCTGTCAAGGAAATGTGTTGGCTTCCCAGGCATTCTGAGCAGAGTGTGGGGTCAGCAGGGTGACGAGGGGTACTGAGGCTGTGAGCTCAGGCAACAAGATAACACAGTAAGAATGATTATGGTGCAGTGGAGGGCTGGAGGGTTGCTCATCAGTGACTGGTGCGAGTCATTCTTGTTTGTGTGAAAGTGTGAGAGCAAATGAGGACTTTACCCCCCATCACAGAGCTGGGTGTAACCCCCGCTTCTTCAGTACAGGCTGCCTGGCAAATGCTCACAGTATTACAAAGAGGTGTGTAGCAGAGTCCTAGCAGTGCAGTGGCTCCCAGCCTCCCTGTCACACCAGGGCCTGATTCCCAGCCTCCCTGTCACACCAGAGTCGAGCTCCCAGCTATTACGCAAAACAGCGTTTGTGAGGCCACGATAATGCAAATAGTGTCACTATACTGGAGAGATTTCTTATTACATAGCACTGTGTGCTAGGGCTCTGGGGAGAGAGGGAATGTATGCAAATCCTAATGTTTTATTTTATTATTTATTTATTGTAATACTTATCATTAGCCTTTAATGTGGTGAGCTCACATTTTTTTTTTTTTTTTTTTTTTTTTTTTAATGAACACCTGGAGAACCAGGGGGTAAAATGGCAGTTGTGTCAGCTCTGGCATTGCCACGCTGGCAGGATTAAATATGCCTTTACATGAGTTGATTGGGGACAGTTTGCCCCTGCCGGTTCAGTGTATTGATCAGCAGGCTCAGAGTGGCTAAGCGGAGGACGCATGTAGAAACTGCACATGTGGAACCTGTGTCCGTCTGCACACAGGAGCGCTGCTCATACAGATGTGGACCCTGTGGGTGCACTGTTATTATTGATGTTCATGAACTGTTCAACCAGCACTTTGATCTACAGAAACCAGGGGCTCTGTGCTGTGGCACCAATTACAGCTTCACTGGGCAACTTACTGTGCTGCTTAGACCCTGCGCTGTGTGGACTGTAGGGCCCAGATCAGAAACAGTGAAATCCAGCCTGTGTTCTGAGTTGTGGGGGCAGATTGAAATGCTTCAACAACACTGGCAAGTCTCGGGAACTGAGGGGCTGTGAGGGCAGGGGGGTTGCCAGGATGGCCAGATGCTATAATTCGGATGTGGATGAAATGGAAAATCAATTCACGGATGGAGATTGGCCCTAATGGCTGTGTAGCTAGGTGACACTGGAGGCCCAGGGCAATGTGTTTGCTTTTTAATTAGAGCGAATGCTCCAACGCAGTGGGGGGGGTTGTGTGAGGGGGCGGCGATGGGGCCATTACCCTCATCATTTCAGGTGTGCAGGACTGGCTCATTCCAGAGTGCACTGGTACCGCACAGTGGGATGAAAGAGGAATGAAATTAACGGGGGGGGGGGGGTAGTGGTCCCCCACCATGGAGCAGCCGTGTTCTCTTGCTCAGCCTCAGAGAACTGACTCCTGCTTACTGGTGTTGCTGGGGTCAAGAATAGGGAATAGGGAGGAGCAGGAATTTATTGATTGATTTGAAGCACTGCTGGAAACGTTGCCCCCTTTTCACTGTGCCATGCGACCACAATCCTCTTCATTAGGCCTTCAGTTCCTGCCCTTTTCCAGTGTCCAGTCAGCTGTGAGTGTGGCACAGAGGAGGGACTGTGCAAACACCCTGAAGGTGTTAGATTGGAGGAACAGTGAGGAAATCTCAGGGAAAACGTCACTTAAGTGGTTTCACTCAACTGGCTGGAGGTGTTGATGAGACGAATGGAAGCCCACAGAAACACGTTATTGGGCGTGTGATTGTGTGTGCTATACATTTGTGATGCTGAGGGACAGAAGGGACTTGGCACAACACCTGTGCTCTTTGTAACAGGATAATGATCTCCCCAAGGAGGGAACAGGGAGGAGAGGGTGAGATGTATAGGTCACTGGCAGTGAGAATCCTGAGCCATTCTGCCAACAGGTACATCAGTGGGTCACACAGCGGGTACTGTATTAGATCACCTTTAGAACGGTAAGATGTTTGTACCTGTGTGTCCGAGAATGTTAGAGTGTGTGAAAATGGTAGAGTGAGTGAGTGAATGTGTGTGTGAGAGTTAGTGCAAATAAAAAAGGTGAAAATGTCTAAGTCAGGTCTTTTTCTAGGTGGCACTTTTCAGATTTTGACTCACAACCTTCTCCTATTTGATTAAATATTAAGCAATGAAAATAGGTGATTACGGATCTGATGTGTCCTTTAAAACCAGGCCTCTAAAGCTCCAGCCAGGCTGCGTGTTCTGCCTGGGGCTTTTAAAAAACGCTTTGTTAACCTGCTCTGTGGGGTTAAATGGACGGTATATTTTGGGAATGCATCAGTGAGTGTGCCAGACACTTCTGTCAACAACCCAGACACCACGCTCTCGTCTGCCTCTCATCCCTTTATCGTAGGGTCTGTGGTTCTCCAGGGAAACTGTCATGGATACTGACGATACCGGAAAAAAAATACAACATAAATAAATTAAAATAGAAATGAGGACCTATTTCTAGTGCGGGCAGAGCCGCCTGCTTTGATGTGCGCAGCTCTGGGATGCTGTGTTCTCCAGCAGCACAGCTCTGACAGCTTGCAGCTGGGGGCAACACCTCTGTGATGCTCATCCTGGCTCTGTGGGTTTGAACTGGGTGGCTGCCACTGCAAAAACCCAAGGACAGTAAGTTCAATGTTAAGTCAGTGTGGAGGGCAGGTTACAGGAGCTCTAGTGGAGTGGGGTGGGGGACAGAGAGAGAAAGAGAAACTGCAGGCCTCTGAAAGACTCTACTAATCAGTGGAGAGCAGACTCAGTGCCTGTGGTGTAGTGAGGGCAGAGGGCCGTAGGGGGCATTGTGGAGAGCTGTGATTCTTACTGTGACTCATCCTGCCTACATCGCTCACAAGGGACTCGAGCAGCTCGTTCTACACTAGGGCGCTGCTGCCTAGGCTACCCCCCTTCACTGATGTATTTAGAGGCTGCTGATCCTCCATCAGTGTTTTAATGGAAATTGTGTTTGATTGCTAAGTAGGTTAATGTCTCCCTGGGCATTGTCACTCAGGAGATAAGGGACTTGCTCTCCCTCCCTCGCTTCCTCCCTCCCTCCCTCCCTCCCTCTCTCACTCCTTAACTCCTTTTCTCTCTCTCCCTCCCTCTCTAGTTTATTCCCTTGCTTCCTCACTGCCACCCTTACCATGCCAACCTGTCCTTGGCACTTGGGGTCTGGGATTCGAGTCCCCGACCTCCTGTCACACACTAAACCCCACCCCACCCTGCCCCACCCTACCCCACCCTACCCCTTGCCCCAGTGTGACTACAGCACTGATAAGTCACTATAACGACATTACTGCCTTTCTCTGTTCTGCTGTAAATAGATTATTACAGAGAAACCTTATCAGCAACGCTACAGTGTCCTCCTGTCCCTGTGATGTGCTGTGTGTGTTGTGCATATATGTGTGTGTATTGTACGTGTGTGTGTGTCCGTCTGTGTTTGTGTGTGCGTGTGTTTGTCTGCATGTATGAGAGCTTGTTTGTGCATGTGTTTGTCTGCGTGTATGAGAGCGTGTTTGTGTGTGTGTGCATGTGGCTTGTTTATTTACATTGTGTGAGTGACATGTCACTTATTTTAAATATCCTCCCCCTGTCAGGGCTGCAGTAGTCAGTCCTGGCTAACTACAGTGGCTGTAATTTTCTCTGTGTCTGACTGTGTTAACAGAACAGCCATCTCTTAATTACTGCACCGCAGTGGGCGGCCGGGAGCTGCCAGCTGGGCAGCGTGGTGAAAGGGACTCTGTGTGCACTCTGCTCTGCAGGCTCTGCAGCAGCGTTGGCTGGGATAGCGGGGCTGTGTGGAGAGGGGTCAGTGTGTGCTGTGTGTGGAGAGGGGTCAGTGTGTGTTATATAGAAGGGTCTGTGTGTGCTGTGTGGAGGGGGATCAGTGTGAACTGTGTGGAGGTGTCAGTGTGAGCTGTGTAGAGGGGTCTCAGAGTGTGCTGTGTTGCTGTCCCTACAGAGGCCGGATGAGGAGGTAGTGGTTGACCAGGGGGGGACCAGCTCCATCCTCAACATCCATTATGAGAAGGAGGAGCTAGAAGGTAAGCGACCGTCTACTCTGTTACACACTGACACAATGAGACACCAACGCACTGATGCACTGCTTCTCTGTTGCGTCGCGTTGCCACACTCTATTGTCTCCAGTTACTGGGCATGGTGACACAGCCAGGTGCCCACCAACATCTCACACCTGTGCAACCCTCCTAGGCAAAAAAGCACACAACGCAATACAGAAAACATAGTGCTATGGGAAATTAGTTGTGCATGACTAGCAAGCATGTTAACAGGAGCCTGTACTGTGCTGTGCAGTATTGTGCGGTGCTGTGCGGTGCGGTGCTGTGTGGTGCTGTATGGCACTGTGCTGGTGATAACAGTGTCCAGGATTGCAAGGCAGGGAGTGCAGTTGTGCTCTACACTGCATGAGACTTGAGAAACGTGTGCTCTTTTAGTTTATTTCCTATTTATTTATTTATTGGTTCATTAATGTTTTAACAGTGCATTGTGTTTATTCCTAGCATAGCAGATGCAGAGGGGTGTAGAGTTTAACCTGTTTGAATGTTTCATTCCTGTGCATTATTAATCTGGGCCAGCAAGCTGGGGAGCTGGTAGGAACTAATCCATGTCCCACTGAGCCCAGTTGGCACCGGCCCAGCCCCCCGGGCCACAGCACTGCGTTATTGATGCCAGGACTGGCACGGTGCACTGCTAGCCTCAGGTTAGGCGGTTCTTTAAAAAGTGGCTTCCCTTTGACACAAGCAGGCCGTCCTTTTGTCTTGTGCCAGTGAGTCATGGCACCTGTGTCAGCATACAATGGGCTGCAGATTTATTCCCTGTGAGTTTGTTACGCATCGGGGAGAGAGAGAGAGGATAATAAATACTTCATTAGGTAAACAAACAGAAACATAGAGATAATAATTCCAGTTCTGAGGCAGTAATGAGACACCTCCCACAGAGCTCTGAGCCTAGACTCTCCTCCTGTACGTGTGTCAGATTTGGTAACATAGAGCCCCTCTCAATGCGCTATGGAACGAATACTCTCTTTAGTGATTATCCTTCATTATTTGTTTGAAAGGTACAGCTGTTAACAGTACAGTTGCTGCCGATTTAACCAGCAGCCTGTTCACGTCAGCCGTCCTGCAGAACTGTTTTCTTTAGTATTTAGTAAAGTCATAATATATTAAGGATTGCAGAGCCCCTGACCACTTTCTGGCGATTTACTCAAGACACTCCTGCTGAGACTGTACCTGTAAACAGCAGCCTGATCCCCTGGGCTGCTCAGCACTTTTGCTCTTATGCACTTTATTAAACTCTGCATTTTTAAGCTCCTGCTTACTTATGTACCGTTAGCAATCCTATTGTGTTTCTCCAATGCCCCGCATCCCTTTTGCACATACCTGGGACTCAGCTGTATTATGTCTGCACCTCATTCAGCTCAGATGTACCGTGG
Organism: Amia ocellicauda; assembly: GCF_036373705.1. Lineage (NCBI taxonomy): Eukaryota > Metazoa > Chordata > Actinopteri > Amiiformes > Amiidae > Amia > Amia ocellicauda. The sequence continues at coordinate 14,954,759 of NC_089856.1, read as the reverse complement.
CTCTCAAAAGTATTCACCCCCCTTGAACGTTTCAACATTTCATTGTGTTCCAACATTAAATCAGAATGGATTTAATCAGGAGTTTTTGCCACTGATCAACACAGAACATGTCAAAGTTAAAAATATAATCTGGAAATTGTTCTAAATTAATACAAATACAAAACAGAAAATAATTGAATGCATAAGTAATCACCCCTTCAGTCAATATATTGTAGAGGTTCCTTTGGCAGCAATTACAGCCATGAGTCTGTGGATAAGTCTCTACCAGCTTTGCATATCTGGACACAGCAATCTTTGCCCATTCTTCTTTGCAATATCGCTCAAACTCCGTCAAGTTGGATGGGGACCTTTGGTGAACAGCAATTTTCAACTCTTTCCACATATTCTCACTTGGAGAGGTCCGGGCTGTGACTGGGCCACTCCAGGACATTGACCTTTTTGTTTTTAAGCCACTCCAGTGTGGCTTTGGCTGTATGTTTGGGGTATTTGTCCTGCTGGAAGATTAATGTTCTCCCAGGTCCCTTGCAGACTTCAGCAGGTTTTCTTCCAGGATTTCTCTGTACTTTGCTGCATTCATGATGTAGTTTTTGTTAGGAATTGTACTAACCAACTGTGGAACCTCCCAGAGACAGGTGTATTTAACCTGAAATCATGTGATGTGACACACCTTCATTGCACAGAGGTGGACTAATTATGTGACTTCTAAAGACAACTGGTTTCACCACAGCTCAATCAGTGGTGATTACTTATGCACTCAATTATTTTCTGTTTTGTATTTGTAATTAATTTAGAACAATTTGAAGATTATAGTTTTAACTTTGACATTATGGAAATGTTCTGTGTAGATCAGTGGCAAAAACTCCTGATTAAATCCATTCTGATTTCATGTTTTAACACAATTAAATTTGGAAAAGTCCAAGGGGGGTGAATACTTTTGAGAGCCACTGTATGCTTATTAAATGTTGTATTGATAATACTATTGCACTATTGTAATGCTTAAATTGTATTTTGTATTGACTTTTTTATTCAAGGCACCTGCAAATAACTTATTATCAATAATGATAATAATAAGTATTTGTAGCTCAGGCAGGGGGTAGGGGGGTAGGGGGGGACAGCCGCCGCAAACCAGACCCCTGATGAGCTGTTAGACTTCCATGTAGCTCATCTGCTAGCTTAGAAAGCAGTGAGAATCAGTTTAACACTTCATACACGAAATGTATGCTTTACAGGGGCGGCGGGGCTGGTGGATTTTGATTCAGTGATTTAAAAAAATGTCCCTACCTCTCCCCTGCCCCCATTCCCTCCCTCCCCCAGGTCACAGGACTCTGTATGTGGGGGTTCGGATGCCCATGGACAGACAGAGCCACCGGCACCACCGCCCCCATGGCCAGCGGCACAGGAAGCGCGAGAGGATGAGGGGGGAGACGGCGGCGGCGGCAGAGGAGGGAGGGTCCACGCATGGTGAGACTGACTCACGAACAGGACTGACGGACTCACAAGCAGGAAACACAGACAGACAGCCCCATTCAGGTAGGAAGGGCGGGAAGACAGCCAGACAGGTTGGATACACTCACAGACAGACAGACAGCCCCATTCAGGTAGGAAGGGCAGGAAGACAGCCAGACAGGTTGGATACACTCACAGACAGACAGACAGACACTCATTTAGACACACAGATGTGCAGGCAGGCAGGCAGACATACAGGCTCAGATTAGACATACAGATACACAGGCAGACAGCTAGACAAACACATGGGCAAACAAATAGACAAACACACAGGCCGACAGGCAGACAGACACACATGTTAGACACAGACCAATGTTTTTGGGCTGAATTCACCTGTCTGCTCTTTCACTCTCAGATTAACATGCACACAAACATCAATATCTGCTTTTATGATGGACTCAGCGCTGTAACTGCTGCTATTGAGTATTCAAAGTGTATGTATGTGTATGGGCGTGCGTGTGTGTGTGTGTGTGTGTGTGTGTGTGTGTGTGTGTGTGTGTGTGTGCTACCCAGTGTCTGTCCTGGCTGGACTGTCTGGAGAATGAGGGCATAGTCCAGCAGTGTAGGGCAGAAACCCCGGCAGGCCCAGGGCTGGCAGCAGGCTGACTGACAGCAGCCCCGCCCAGCCAGGCTGATGGGACCTGACAGGCCTGCAGCAGCAATCGACTACTCAGCTAATTAAAATCACATAAGATAACAAACTGTGTCCATGTTGATCCAAACTGAAAGGTCAGCCTAATTACCTGACAAGACATTATTCATGCATGCCATCCATAAATTAATTAAAAAATGTGCATTGTTTTGCAGCAAAGCAGGCCCAGAACTGTCCAGGAAATGGTATTATAAGACTCCTGAATCAGTCCTGAATCAGGCAATCTGATTTCTCCCTCTGTCTCTCTATCTCTCTCTTTCAATTTTCAGTTTCAATATAAGGTGCTTTATTGGCATGACAAACAAATGTATATTGCCAAAGCAATTACATACATACATGAGGGAAAAAAGTATTTGATCCCCTGCTGATTTTGTACGTTTGACCACTGACAAAGAAATGATCAGTCTATAATTTTAATGGTAGGTGTATTTTAACAGAATAACAACAAAAAAATCAAGAAAAACGCATTTCAAAAAAGTTATAAATTGATTTGCATGTTAATGAGGGAAATAAGTATTTGATCCCCTATCAATCAGCAAGATTTCTGGCTCCCAGGTGTCTTTTATACAGGTAACGAGCTGAGATTAGGAGCACTCTCTTAAAGGGAGTGCTCCTAATCTCAGCTCATTACCTGTATAAAAGACACCTGTCCACAGAAGCAATCAATCAATCAGATTCCAAACTCTCCACCATGGCCAAGACCAAAGAGCTGTCCAAGGATGTCAGGGACAAGATTGTAGACCTACACAAGGCTGGAATGGGCTACAAGACCATTGCCAAGCAGCTTGGTGAGAAGGTGACAACAGTTGTTGCGATTATTCGCAAATGGAAGAAACACAAAATAACTGTCAGTCTCCCTCGGTCTGGGGCTCCATGCAAGATCTCACCTCATGGAGTTTCAATGATCATGAGAACGGTGAGGAATCAGCCCAGAACTACACGGGAGGATCTTGTTAATGATCTCAAGGCAGCTGGGACCATAGTCACCAAGAAAACAATTGGTAACACACTACGCCGTGAAGGACTGAAATCCCCTGCTCAAGAAAGCACATGTACAGGCCCGTCTGAAGTTTGCCAGTGAACATCTGAATGATTCAGGGGAGAACTGGGTGAAAGTGTTGTGGTCAGATGAGACCAAAATCGAGCTCTTTGGCATCAACTCAACTCGCCGTGTTTGGAGGAGGAGGAATGACCCCAAGAACACCATCCCCACCGTCAAACATGGAGGTGGAAACATTATGCTTTGGGGGTGTTTTTCTGCTAAGGGGACAGGACAACTGCACCGCATCAAAGGGATGATGGACGGGGCCATGTACCGTCAAATCTTGGGTGAGAACCTCCTTCCCTCAGCCAGGGCATTGAAAATGGGTCGTGGATGGGTATTCCAGCATGACAATGACCCAAAACACACAGCCAAGGCAACAAAGGAGTGGCTCAAGAAGAAGCACATGAAGGTGCTGGAGTGGCCTAGCCAGTCTCCAGACCCTAATCCCATAGAAAATCTGTGGAGGGAGCTGAAGGTTCGAGTTGCCAAATGTCAGCCTCGAAACCTTAATGACTTGGAGAGGATCTGCAAAGAGGAGTGGGACAAAATCCCTCCTGAGATGTGTGCAAACCTGGTGGCCAACTACAAGAATCATCTGACCTCTGTGATTGCCAACAAGGGTTTTGCCACCAAGTACTAAGTCGAAGGGGTCAAATACTTATTTCCCTCATTAACATGCAAATCAATTTATAACTTTTTTGAAATGCGTTCTTCTGGATTTATTTGTTGTTATTCTGTCTCTCACTGTTAAAATACACCTACCATTAAAATTATAGACTGATCATTTCTTTGTCAGTGGGCAAATGTACAAAATCAGCAGGGGATCAAATACTTTTTTCCCCCACTGTACATGTATGGAAAATAAATAATAAATAATGTAATTAAAAATCACAATACCTTATAAAATGTACACATAGAAAAAAAAAGAAAATAGATTTACTATTTACAGATACGTTTTTGTTTTGTTTTTCAAACAGAATACAAGGACATACATTACAAACGAGTATTTACACTTCCTCTACAGACGGTGCTCGTGTGTCACTGTCAGTGGCAGATTTAGGTATAGGCAACATGGGCAGCTGCCCAGGGCGGTATCTTGCCAGGGGTGCCTGCACAAAAAAAATTGGAATGGTGACATTTGCGCAATTGGTTTTCTATCGCTCATTTGCACGTCACGTCAATGATATCATGTCACCGCGGGGGACTGTGGGTCAACTAACCTTGTCGGAGTGTGCGCCCTGATTCTAGTTTGTGAGCTAGGCATGCTACTGCCTGGGAAGGTCTCCCATTCAGAAGTACGAGATGGGGAGGGGGTAGGTTGACCTCAGGTCTCATTACATGGGTAATGTATTGATGCTTGAGTGCCAAATCAACACAAATGGATAAAAAAAGACATCAGGTGCCCAGTTTAAGAAAAAGAGGAAAGAAGAAGAGGAGAAATGTGCAAAAGATAAAGGTATGCAGCCTCAGGATGAGGAGCCATCTACCTCCTCAGACACACAGGTCTCTTCAGAAATGTTGTCTGAGCCTGAGGATGAGGATGAAGACCCATTTGCTTCCACTTCTCCCAAGCAGGATTCTTCAGGTGTGTTTGTGCGCACCCGCACATGTGTGTGTGTGTACATGCACATGTGTTTATGTGTGCATCCCTGCATAACATAAACAAAATAAATAATTTCCCTTTTGCAAAGTTTTAAGTTTCCATATTGTAGGTAACAATGATGATTGTATTATTACTAGGTATGTATGTGGGATGTTCCACCACTATAAATGCTGTGAATAACGTGTGTAAACTAATGTTCATGTGCTCCCCGTTAGAAATGCCTGTAGCAGCATTCCCACCAAATCCTGCTGCTGAGGATGAACCACTGTCTACAGACCCTGCTGACTGGCCTTCAGTTCTGACTGACAGAATTTGGACACAACTAGTTTGCAGAGGACCAAGTGAGGTACCACCTAACTTTGTTTTCCCAAGGAATGAGAGTTCGCCAGTATTTCAAGAAGACCTTGGTGAATGGTGAAAAAATCCCTAGAAGTTGGTTGGTGTATTCTGAAAGAAACAACAGCCTCTTCTGCTTCTGCTCCAAACTCTTTTCTAAGAAGAAAATTAATTTAGCAAACTCAGGACTGACAGACTGGAAACATGCAAGTTCTTTGCTGACTTCACAAGACAGCGGTCCAGAACACCAAAACTGCATGAAAACATGAGGATCACAAAAGGGGAAACAATTTATAAGCATGATATGGCACTTATGGAGGCATTGTGCAGTCTCTGGCAATTAGAAATCTGGCACTAATGGGACAGACAGAAACACTGTACTCTCCATAAAATGGAATTTTCCTCAAAGAGGTTGAACTGATGGCACAATTTGATCCAGTCATGAAAGAGCACCTTAACCGTGTCCAAAAAGGGACCTCGAGTCACACCACCAGCTACCTTGGCCACCAAATACAGAATTAACTCATTGATTTGTTGAGCAGCAAGGTAATTTCAATAATGGTGAGTGACATCAAGCTGGCAAAATTCTCTATCATTCTAGATTGCACCTCAGATGTCAGCCACACTGAACAGTTGTCAGTTGAGATTAGAATTGTGTCACTGAAGGAGGAGCCCCACATAAAGGAACATTTTATGGGTTTTTGGAGGTTTTTGATTCTCAGAAGATTAGAGGACAGTCTTATGATAATGGGGACACCATGAGAGGCAAAAACAAAGGTGTCCAAGCCAGACTCCTGGAAATGAATCCAAGAGCTCTATTTGTGCCATGTGGGGCTCACACATTGAACCTGGTTGTGGCTGATGCTGCTAAAAGTTCTGTCGATGCCACAGGTTACTTTGGCATCTCACACAAACTGTACACCTTGTTCTCAGCCTCCACACAGCGATGGGCCATCCTGAAAAAACATGTGGACATCACTTTGAAGATGTGGACTGAGACAAGGTGGGAGAGTAAAGTTAAGAGTGTTGAGTCACTGAGGTATCAGGCAGCAGTGGTGAGAGAGGTGAGGGATCAAACCAAAGACCAATTAAGACAAATAAAAATTGAGGCCTAGTCCTTGTCAGAGGCGGTGGGATCATACCGCTTCATCATCTATACAGTGGTGTGGTATGACATCTTGAGCCAGATCCAACATGTGAGCAAGTTGATGCAGTCTCCCAGTATGCATGCAGATATTTGCAGTCAGTCTTCTCAGAAAGACAGAGAGAGGTCTTGGCAACTACAGGGCAACAGGCTTTATGACTGCACAAAACGTCAGCCAAGGATATTTGCGAGCGTATGAATGTAGAGGCCCTTCTACAACAAAAAAGGCTGAGGTCCACAGCGGCACTTTTCATGTGTATCATTTGATGAGCCTTTGAGTGATCCCTGAAGAAACTGGAGGTGACATTTTTCAATGTCGTTGTTGATGCTACATCCTCAGCCCTTCAGGAAAGGTTTTCCACATTGGAAAATGTGGGAGAGAAGTTTGGAGTGCTGTCAACCTTCCAAAGTCTCTCAAATGAGGAGCTGACAGAACAATATGAGGTCCTTAGTATGACACTGCACTATAAAGAACACTCAGACTTGGATGGCAAAGAGCTTGCACAAGAAATGAAGAACTTTCCTGACTTGCCTTCGAAGACCATGACCCCTGCTTGAGCTGCTGATATTTATACATGAAAGGGAGCTCTCTGAAATGTATCCAAATCCTACCTGAGGTCCACCATGTCACAGGAATGCCTTAGTGGCCTTGCTGTCATCAGAATTAACCATGCAATTGCTGGGCAGATTTCTTATGATGATGTAATTGATGACTTTGCATCAAGGAAGGCAAGAAAAGTCAGGGTTTAGATGGCAGTTGTGCAATTTAGTTTGTGTGTTTCTTGTTTGAAGTGCAATAGTGTAATAATCAGGTTCCATTTCAATTGGAAATACAGCCAGTACCTAATGGGAAGAGACTTCTAACTTGCCAATCATTGAAAGCATGTACCAAAGCTGTCCAGTAGGGGCCCTGCTGGCAGGGGGAAGACCCACCCCCAGCATCTGTCTCCTCCTGACTGCAGCTCCCTGCCATTTCTTCTTTCACCTGCCTGTGATTGTGCTTTATTGTGTTTTTGCTTTCAATCGCCTTAAAGCTTTGAGAAGTGTGCTCACCTGCTCTTCGGAGTTTGGTAAAATTTTTCCTAATCCTCTACGGAGTGTTATTTCAAATTTGTTGCCTCTTCGGAGCTCAGACTACGGTCTTTTTATTATTTTTATTCTCCCGGTAGGAGAGCATGCTCCCGTAGCCGAAGGTCCCCGAGAGCGAGACTCTCCCGCTTCAGATCATCCAGATGTTCCACTCCGCGGACTCCTCCATGCCGCAGGAGACAGGAAGCGGAAGGAATTGCAACACTGCAGTTCGGGGAGATGAGTCACAGGCTGGACACCCAGCAGCAGATACTAAACACTGTGGTGGCGCGACTTCCGCCGGAAGAGGACGCTCACCATCTCCCTCAGCTGCCACCACCACTTCCACCGCCACTGGAAGAAGCGCTGTCCCATGTGGAGTCGCGCTCAGACATATTTGATCCTCCACCTTCACAGAGGAGACCGAGGTGGCGAGTTTGGTGTCGGAGCACTTTCAAGGGCCAAGCATGGAGTTTAAGACCCTGATGAGACTGTGGCTGTGCCAGTGGATGTTCTGTGGTGCCCCCAGGAAGAGGTACCGAAAAATCGGCTTGTGAGGGAGAAGACTGCTAAACCTGTGGAGACCCTTCCCCTCCTTGACGATTACATGGACATTGTGCAATCCCCATGGAGATGGCCGGCTTCTGCTCCTGCGACTTCTAGGCAGGCGGATGCTATGTACGCAACAGTGGGGGCAGAAAAGAAGGGACTGGGATCTTTCCCACCGATAGGGGACTCGGGTGTCCAGGCTGGTGCAGGTGAATGCACTATTAGGCAAAAAAACACTTTGCCGTAATAAACAATGCAGAACCACAGACGCCATGCTGAAAAAAGCGTATTCTGCATAGACGTCAGCGGTCCGGGTCAATAACGCACAAGCCATTCTGATGCTATACATGGGTCACCTGATGGGACGCCTGAGGGAGCGCCAGTCTATGGCAGATGTGGAGGAGATGGAGCTGGTCAATGCTTACATGACTGACTTGCTGCGAGAAGGGGCGAAGGCCATGGGGAGATCCCTCGCAGCTATGGTAGCAACCAGACGCCATCTGTGGTTGATGCAGGCAAAGCTCCAGGACAAGGAGAAGTCTGTCCTCCTCGATGCTCCCATCACCCCAGGTCAGATGTTCGGAGAGACGGTGGATATCTCTATTGAACGATCCGTGAAGGAGATATGCTGAAATCCAACAGGCTAGATGGCAGCCACAGCAGTGCCTATGGAGCTCCCAACAGGCCGTGGCTGAGGCAGGGGAGGCCTCAACCCAGGCCACAACAGTCCAGTGGCTCGCAGCCTGAGCAGTGCCGCAGAAGCCTGCCGCAGGCGAGAGGGAAGAACAGGCTCTCCGGCTGGAAGCCTAAGGGCAAGGCAGACGCCCAACAGCCCCCTGCGGAGCCACAGGATCAACCCCCCCTCCCCCCCCACCCAACAGACCACGGGACTCGACCAATGACAAGCCTGCACCCACGACTCCTGGGTGCGAACGACGATGACCCACGGTTATGCCCTCCAATTCCACTCTGGCCCCCCCCAGATGTCCCGAAAGGGCTGAAGCTCTCTCTCAGGAGATTGCTGTGATGCGGTAGAAACGATCGATATGACTAGTGGCCGACAAAGACTGTCGTGCAGACTTCTACTCGGGGTACTTCCTGGTGCCAAAGAAGGTGGAGGCTTCAGACCCATTCTCGATCTGAGGGGCCTCAACATGTTTCTGAAGAAAAGACCCTTCCGCATTTTGATGGTGCAGTGTATCCTCCAGTCCGTTTGGCCAGGCGCCTGGTTTACGTCAATAGACCTCAGGGACACTTACTTCCACGTACCCATCTTCCTGGCGCAAAGGAAATACCTGCGCTTTGCCTTCCAGGGCCAGGCGCACAAGTTCAATGTGCTGCTGTTCGGCCTTTCACTGGCTCCCCACACATTCTCGAAGTGCATGGACGCAGCCTTGGCCCCCCTCAGGACAAAGGGGATAAGGATCCTGAACAACCTGGATGACTTGCTTGTGTGCGCAGACTCCAGGGTTCAGGTGGAGGAACATACAGCAGAGGTCATATGTCACGTGACTGCACTGGGTCTCGCAGTTCACATAGAGAAAAATGCCCTTGAACCTGCACAGACAGTGGGCTTCTTGGGAATGAAGCTGGACTCTCAAAAACTGCTTGCCTACCTGTCGAGAGACAGAATCGAGTCGTTGGAGAAATGCCTGGCGTCATTCAGAAGGGCATCGACTCTCTGGCTGGTCAATTTTCAAAAACTGTTGGGGCTGATGGTGGCCGCGTCAAATATTCTTCCTTTGGGCCTTATGCACATGCGCCCATTGCAACACTGGGTAAACGCCCACAAGCTACACCCAGCGAGACCCAAACACCACCCACTGACAATGACCTCCGGCAGACACTGTCCTGGTGGAGAAATCGGAACAATCTGCACCTCGGCTCCCCCCTCGGATGCCCGCAGAGACGGGAAGTCATCACCACAGACGCCTCCGAAACAGGCTGGGGTGCTGTCTGGAATGGGATGGGAGTCCAAGGAGTGTAGAGCAGCCTCTGGTCAACTGCACACATCAACATACTGTTTTATTGTTTATAGTATTTTACATTACATATAAAAACAATTCAATTTTTTAATACTTATGATTAAAAACTTTTAAAATACAATTCTTAAGATCACATAACATTTTTAAAATCTTTGTGATTTAACAAAAAAAAAAAAAAACTTAACTTTAAATAAACAAGTGCACAAAACAACAAAACAAACGTGATTAAAGCAAAACTGCTAACCAACATAAAAGTCAAATACATTGAAAATAACTGAAAATGCATTGGACAAAATAAAGAAACAATTAAAAAGGTAAAAATAAAAAACAAACAAAAAAGGTCCAATGCATTTAAAATTAAATCCAAAACGGACAATGTATTTGACAAAAAAATATAACAAAACTAAACCAAAAAACCCCTAAACAATTTGTGTTTTAAAACCAACTAAATCTTTAAAAACAGTTAAAAATTCATTCTTAAAAGTCATTTTAAAAACAATCATTCATAAAATGGTTAAAAGATCTTGGACTCGGGCTCCAGCAGGGGGAACTGACCATCCCCGGAGGTGATCATCATGGGATCCTGAGCTCCCCCAGATCTTGTATATGCCAGTTCTTATAGGCTTCCTCCTTGCCCCTCTGATGGACCTCCAGATTGACGTAGTCTCTCACTAGCACCATGCCCCTCCGCGCGATGACAATCAGGTCCAGCTCCTGCTTATTGAATAGACAGATATTCCGTCCCTCCCACAGGGCCTGCTTCACTGCGCAGACGACACGCCACCAGCACCTCAGGGTGGAAGATGTTAGTCCCCTGGCAGGACCGTATAAGATCTGCTGGGCGGTCGCCCGCGCAGGAACGGCAAACCTGTGGAGGAACGGAGAAAACAGGAGCCAGACCCTGCAGGCGGAGGGGCAATCTCTAAAGATGTGAGCCTCCGTCTCCTTCCCCAGGCAACCCTTATAGGGGCAGGTGTCATAAGGAGCTATGCCCCTTCTGTGCATGAACACTCGGGTGGGGAGACACCGACTCACAGCCATCCAGGAGACATCTTTCTGTGTATTCGTGAGGCAAACGTGCGTAGCGTCAGCCCAGATAAACCGGCAGGTTTCGGGAGGGAAATCTTCTATCCGGCTGGTCTCCTGGGTAGATCTCATCTGGCTACAGATGGTCTTGTAATCCCAGGAGGCCAGCACGACTTTATGAAGGCCTACTTCGAGCGCAAAGGCTCGGAGCGCCCTGTAGAATGGCGGGGGATCCCACGAGTGCGGCCTGGTGTTATCCATGGCGCAGAGGCCGAATGGTCTCAGGCTGCTGACAAAATAAAAGCGGTTCATAAAACTCACTTTCTTGCCAGCAGCCTGGATGTTCTTGACCACATAGGCCAGCCCCTGCGCCTTTATCAGCCGCACAACGTCTGGGACCCCCCTGCCTCCATCCAGGGTACCCTTCACCATCTGCACTCTTTTCAGCCTCTCCATTTTGCTCCCCCAGACAAACCGAAATATAATTCGGGTCACTAATTTTGCGATGACCTTGTCTGGGGGGAAGATCATTCCTACGTAGAGGAGTATCGGGAAGAGGATGGCCTTTACGACCAGCACCTTACCAGCCATCGTCAAGGTCCTTGTGCTCCAGCCGTGGATCTTCTTTTGGACCTTAGATATGGCCTCCTCCCAGCTCCGGGTGCCCGTGTTGGTCCCGTCGATCGTGATCCCCAGAACCTTGATAAACGGCTTCACAGGGAACACGGTCGGCGGGCCCCGGCCGACAGGCCATGCCCTGGAGAGGTAGACCTCGCTCTTGGCCTTGTTGACAGCGGCCCCCGTCGCCGTGCAAACCACGGCCACGTCGTCCATATAGGCCAGGGCCTTCAGTTGCTCTCCGCCGGAACCCGGGAGATGGAAACCTGTCACCCGGACGTCCCGGCGGATCGCCTGCATGAACGGCTCCAGACAGAGGACGTACAGCAGGGCCGACAGGGGACAACCCTGCCGGACCCCCGACCTGACCGGAAATGGTTCGGTCAGGTGGCGGTTCACAAGGACCCTGCTGCTTAGACCGCTGTAAATGATCTTAACCCATTTCCTCAGGCCAAGAGCGAGACCCATCCTCTCCATGACGAGCTGCAGGTATTCGTGGCCCACTCTATCGAAGGCTTTCTCCTGGTCCAAGCTGATTAGGACCAGGGGAAGCCCTCTCTCGTTCGAGTAGGCCACGACATCCCTGAGCAGCATGGCGTTGTCGGCCGCCGATCTCCCCCGGGCACCACAGACCTGGTCGGGACCCACGACTTGAGGGAGTGGCCGCTGCAGCCGGAGCGTCAGTGCTTTGGCCAGTATCTTGTAGTCGGTGCACAGGAGGCTGACCGGCCGCCAGTTCCTCAGATCTTTTTGGTCTCCCTTCTTGTGAAGAAGGGAGAGGATACTCTTCTTCATAGAAGGGGCCAATCTGCCCTCTCTATACATCGACCCCAAGACCTGGGCCAGATCTTCTTTAAGCACCTCCCAAAAGATCTTATAGAACTCAGCAGGGATCCCGTCGGGACCCGGTGTCCTTCCAGAGTTAAGACTCTTTATCACCTGGGAGAGTTCAGTGGTGGTGATCTCTGGATCCTCCTCCTCCTCCTCGTCCCCCTCATTGCGGGACTCCAACAGGGACAGAATGTGATGGATCAGATTTTGATCCACCACCTTCTGATCATACAACTCCCTGTAGAAATCCCGCACCACTGTCTCAACAGCCTCTCTGCCCTCCACCTCTTGCCCCGAGGAGTCGATCATGGAGGACATTGCAGGCCGCCTCTCCTTCGTTTTCTTGAAGAAGAAGCGGCTGCATTTCTCATCGTCCTCCATGATGCGGACCCTGGAAAGGACCTTGATCTTCTCTTGCTCCTCCACACATCAACATACAGGAGCTGCAAGCGGTGTGACTTGCCCTGCACCACTTTTGCCATGGTCTGGCAGGAAGACACATGCTGGTTCGGACAGACAACACGTCAGTGGTGGCCTACATCAACCACCACAGAGGCCTACACACCCCCAGACTACATTGTGTGGTGTGCAGACTTCTCCGGTAGGCGCAAGACAATATTCGCTCCATACAGGCAATATACCTGCCGGGCGTGTCCAATACAGAGGTGGACATTCTATCCAGGGAAGGTCCGTACAGCTCAAGAGTGGAGACAGATCTGTAAGAGGCTGGGACGAGCTCGGGTCGACCTCTTTGCAACACAGGCAACGACCCACTGTCCTCTGTGGTTCTCCCTGGAGACGGGAGGCGGCCCCCTGGGTGTGGACGCCTTTGTTCACTCATAGCCGCAGGAACTGCTGTATGCCTTTCCCCCACTGCCACTTCTTCCACTGACACCGGAGAAGATTCGCCAGGAAGGAGCTCAAGTTCTCCTGATCGCCCCCCGGTGGCCGAGACAATTATTATTAATATTTATTATTATTATTATTATTTTTATTTCTTGGCAGATGCCCTTATCCAGGGCGACTTACAACATAAGTGCAAACAAAGTGAAAAATACAGAGAAGTACAAGGCATCAAGCATTACAATTCAACTTAGCTAAAACATAGCAATTCAAAATAATACATTTTACAAATTACAATTTACAATTTACACAAGTACAGTAAGAGACTTCGTACATCCTGGACGGTGAAAGCTAAGTGCTGTCAAGATGTAGGGTTACAGACGAGGGCTAAGGGAAAGGGAGCAAGGAGGAAAACAATCAAGAACGCGAGGAGCATAATAAGTGCTATCTAGCAGGGATAGAGGACTAATATTACAAGGGCTGTCGGAAGAGATGCGTCTTGAGTAAGCGCCGGAATGAGGTCAAGGGCTCTGCTGTTTTGACTTCGGTGGGCAGGTCGTTCCAACACTTAGGGGCCAGGGATGTCAGAGCTCTGGATGAGCTGGAGTGGGTGGGTAGTGGATGCAGGCAGGCCGGCCAGGAGGGAGTTGCAGTAGTCCAGGCGGGAGAGGACCAGTGACTGGATGAGTAGCTGAGTTGAGTAGTCGGTGAGGAAGGGACGGATCCGGCGTATGTTGCTCAGGAAGAATCTGCAGGTGCGCGTCAGCGTGGTGATGTACTGGGAGTAGGAGAGCGCAGGATCGAGGGTGACTTCTAGATTTTTAGCGGAAGAAGAAGGAATGTGGTGGATTCCAAGGGGATCGAGATGGGGAGGTCAGCAGAAGGTGAGGAAGAGTGGGGGAAAAAGAGGAGATCTGATTTGGAGAGGTTGAGCTTGAGGTGGTGCGAGTGCATCCAGGCGGAAATGGCAGACAAGCAGGAAGAGATGCGTGAGGGGATGAGAGGGTCAGAAGAGGGAAAAGACAGGTAGATCTGGGCATCATCAGCGTAGAAGTGGTAGGAGAAACCATGGGAAGCGATGAGGGGGCCCAGGGAGCGAGTGTAGAGAGAGAACAGGAGCGGGCCCAGGACGGAGCCTTGGGGAACACCTGTGAGGAGAGGTTGAGGGGTGGATGAGGAGCCTCGCCATGTCACTTGGTTAGACCGGTCGCTGAGGTAGGAGGAGAACCAGGTGAGAGCAGTCCCAGAGATCCCAAGGTCAGCGAGGCAGGAGAGGAGGATGGAGTGATCAACGGTTCGCAACACAGGCACAGATGATCATCGCAGATCCATGGCAGCTTCCGATTCAATGGGACTTACTGAGCCAAGCGGAGGGATTGCTGTGGCACCCCAATATACTTACAAGTTGTCAGCTTTCCAGAACTGGGGCCAGTTGCACTAAAAAGGTCTTACTTTTAAGTCTTAGCCTTAGTCTAAGTCCTGTTAAATTGGACTTGCGTAAGACCTCACAATAAGACCGTTGCACGAAACAAAACCCCTGCAGGTCTTACATTAGCCCTGGCTTACCTGATGTTGCTAAGCAACAAAGTATGATCTCATTATTTTTGTGAAGAACTTAATAAAAAATAAAAAAATAGCTGCGTGTAAAGTAAAAAATACAAATTTCACAGAAGATGAAAAACTTGCAATAGTTGAGCAACTAATCATAAGAAAAGGGGTACATTTTGGGGGAAATGCTGACAAAAATAAAGCCTGGAATAAAATAACACAAAACGCAAATGCCATCAATCCTGCTGTAGTGCGCACTGTAAATGTATTTTTAAAATCGTTTTTTAAAAGCACTTCGTTTCACGTCACTGTTCATGTTATCTTTAAATACAATCAATACAGTACAATCAATAATAGAAAGTGAATACTACGTAATTACGAGTTCAACGAGTGGTTTTTATACATACATCTCGCTGACATCTACATTTAATAAGCACGTTGAGGGGGGCGAACACTTCCTGCTTTTGCTCATTACATTTCTTAACCCTCTAGATACTGTGACAGCTTGTGCAAATCTACACAGAGAGACAAACCTCACTGTGATCGCATCATCTGATATAATAGTTGAAACACTTGTTATATTAAAAATATATAAATGCATCACATAATATGCATATTGTTTTGGAGTGATGTTAAATGCAAATACTAATTTTAACGTATGCCTATTTGTATAGTTACAATTATTAATATATATTGCTTATTTTACAGCTGTTTTACTGACTACATAACAACAGGACATTTACTTATTTAATTCCAGATTCTGGAGATATCAGCCCCATTCAAATTAAAAAAAGAAAAACTAGGTTCAAAGAGAGGACCTTTACATTGAATTGTTGGAACTACAGAAGGGAAATCTTTTGATGTAAAGGGAAAAACTTGATCTAGAAATCAAAGTGTTAAAGTTAAAAATGGCAAGATTTGAGTTAAAAGGGGAAGGAGAAAAGTATTATTGTAATTTATTGAGTTGTTGGTTGTTAATACAGTTGTCATTCGTTATAATAGATACTAGATAACATATTTGAATTCATATTGTAATAGTTCACCTAAAGTATTAATACAGTTTTTATTAATTAAATTAAACATTTCAGTGTCAAATTAGTTGCAACTATTATTAGTTAAACTTCCATTACTTTGTATGTAGTTAAGTATTTATTTATTTATTTTTTAGAGCTTTTGGATTCTCCTGTGCTATTTCTGACTTATTTGTATGAGAAGGGTTTTGTCTTTCCTTAAATATCCTCTCTTGATGAAATGCCCTTTCATATAAAAAATCTAAAATACCTGGCATATGTGCTGCCATGTTGGTTTCATGTCAGTTTCTATAGCAAGTTTTCTATAGTTTCTATAGTTTTCTATAGTTTTCTATACCTTTTTCCATTTAAGCCTGGTGTAGGGTAGACTTAAAAAATGACAAATTTAAGACCAAACTGATTCTAATTTTGTTTGTGCAACAAGCCTATTATTTTTGGGATAAATTTAAGTCTAACACCTAAAAAATGGTCTTAAAAGCCACTGGGGCCGGTTGTACTAACAGGATCAGAAAACAGGATCGGATCCAGGCTCACTGGATCCGGATCATGAAAAAGCGTTGTACGAAGCAGATCAAGATCCGTTGATCCAATTATTGAGCAGCGCGGGCGGTGACTCAGCAGTTTCCTATTGACGTAAACTGGCTCGTCCGTCTCTGTGCGGCTGTTTGGACATCTCAATACAATCATACACCTTTCAGAAAACGATACTGTGCTGTATTGCTGACAGATTTATTAATTAAACATTCAATTAATTAGTCCGTAATCCGTAAAGTTGTCCGTCGAGGACATTGCCCATTGGATCGGTTAAAACCTCACTAAGTACACAACCTTTCCAGTTTCTTGCTCTGGTGTACGTCTCACAAGCTACGCCACTCTTTCTTTAACTCCTCAACTATAAAAATAATAGGCTAATATAATAATAATAGTTTGCCAATAATCAATTGTATTTATAACATGCTTTTCTCATACCCAATAGCGCTACAATTCAGTAAAAACAGACAAGATCAAACAGGCAACACCGCAGTAGCAACTCAAGTGTATTTAAAAAAACTTGCAACTAAGAGAGATCCTTAACAGCTTTTTAAAAACGATGGAGTGGGCACTTCTCAAAGCGTTGCGCAGCCGTGGAGCTGCTATGTAGGCTCGATCACCTTTCGTCTTCAGTTTGCAATGGGGTGCTGGAGAAATACGAGCTTTTACATTATGTTTTACAATAATGTAAATAAATAAAAACCTAATCGCACACAAACTACACCTCAACATAAAGACGCAAAAGTAGAAACATTATATTGTTTATTTGAAAGTACAAATCTTTGTAAATAATGTAAGTCACATTTTCATTGTTTATCTATGCTTAACCAGACTTGTCTACATCGATAATGTTACCTATTTGCTGAAATCTGCCGGTTGCAAAATCTCTCAATGCTAAACGCAGCTTCAGACGTTTTGGTAATTATGGCTGCACTTCGATGTAGGTCCTAAAACACGATCAGTTATGTCTGCGAGGTTAAATTTGCTTCATGCTGTTAATCTATACTGCTTTCATACGTCTTCCTCCCGAAAAACCTCTAAAGATTTTTGCCTGTCTTTAAATACCCGCGGTCTGCGTGTTTGACGCCCGCGAACTATACAAGTATATGAAGTATACAGAGTTCCTGCATTTTAAAAAGTCGGATCAAGCTCTGATCCTGGTCAAAAGCAGGATCTTTTTTGAGCTCAGATCTGAGCTCAGCTTGAACCCTGATCCGTTTAGTACAGGGGTGTCAAACTCAATTTTACCACGGGCCATATGATCATTTCAAATTTCATTCGAGGGCCACATAAATATTTGCTCATCCCTATTTATAATTCACTGTCAATTGAAAAATTGGCAACACTCATAGTTAGATTTATACTTTTTTTTACTTTTATGATTATTCAAAACACACATTTGACCTAATCGCTGCTCTGAGGGGGTTAATTTGTTTAGGACAGTGGTTCCCAACCCTGGTCCTGGAGTACGCCCACCCTGCTGGTTTTTGTTCCAACCGAGCTCTCAGTTACTTAATTGAGCCCTTAATTGAAGTAATCATGTATTAAATCAGAGCCTTTTAATTATTTTAAACAGTATGGGGATTAAGTTCAGTATAACATTGTATAAGTAAAGTATTATCTTATTAAAGAACCAACTTTCTTTTAAAAAGTAAAATGTAACCAAATCATTACATCAATTAATGGTAATTAAGTAATTAAGAGCTCAGCTGGAACAAAAACCAGCAAGGTAGGGGGTACTCCAGGACCAGGGTTGGGAACCACTGGTTTAGGAGACCTGACACCTTTTTCGTGAGACTAGCTTGTCAATGTCCGGTGTAATGTGTTGTGCTGAAGCGATCTTCAGTATGCAGTGTAGATGTCATTGTGAGGTTTGGGGGGATTTGTTGAGCTTCATCCGTGAAACAGCTGTCCGCACAGGTCTGCGCTTCAAACACAGAGGACTTGTGCAGCGCGCAGGCGGGTCTGTGGTACCGGCGCTGTAATAAGGGCTCTGCGCCTAATTGTGTCATTGATGCAGGACTGTATAATTAAAAACCACTTGCACACTGCGTCATCTCCAAAGGTCTTGTTAAGAGCATGCAAGTTCTCCTTTTGTAATTGCGCAGCGAGCAGCAATCTTCATCAAACCAAAAGAATAATCGAAAATAGGAGTTTAAACAGAACAAACTAATCTCAGTATAAGACCGTAAAATATAACCATACATGAAAACAAACACCAGTACAAATACAAGAGAACAACGAAATAGTGCAAAGTAAAAAACAAACCCAATAATAGAAACAACCCAATAGTGTGAAAACAGCGATTGATGCTCGCTAGAATAAAAACACGGGCAATTAACAATTGAATACATTCAGATCTCAAATGCAACTGCTTAACATCACTAAAAGAGAATAAAACATTTACCTCGGGTAGCCACAGCCAGGATGCGAAATGCGCCACCAAATCTTGCCCTATAAATAGACATAATTACGATACTAGTATATAGATGTGATTTAACAGAATATAATACAATACTTTGGCGATGCAGCCAGGCTTACTAACAACAGCAGAAACCAGCACTGCTAGAGGCCCTGTGTATAGTGATACAATAACTTGACAATTAGTCAATTAGGACACCGGTTGAAATTAGGGAACAATGCATCAAACTGAGAAACCCCATTAGTCATAAATTGTAGCCACCTGTTACACATGGTTTGTTGTAATTTATGTTTTTAATTCAGCCACTTTGTGCAGCCTCTGCTCTCTCTCCAAACACCCAGTACTTCTCTTTGTGTTTAGTCTTGTAGTGCCGCCGTATATTGAATTATTTCATTACGTCTAAACTCTCCTTACAAACGAGGCATACAGGTTTTAAACTCTGCTCCACAAACAGATATTCCCACTCCCAGCTTTCCTGAAACACTCTACCTTCCTTGTCGATTTTTATTTTCCCAGACATTTTGAGTTGAGTTTATTGGAGATTACTGAAAGAGCAGGAGCACGGAGAGTAACTCAGCCTGTGATTGGCTGTTAAAACCCTACCTCGCGCCAATGACACTCGCAATGGCTGATGGGAATTATAGTTTTCACACGCAATTTCTGCATTCACAAGCTGTCATGGGCCTAATTACGTAATGATACACCACCTTTGCAGGGGCCGGATTAAAACCATTGGGGGGGCCGTATTCGGCCCGCAGGCCTTGAGTTTGACACCACTGATCTAATGTTTCTACTTTTGTGTCTTTATGTTGAGGTGTAGTTTGTGTGCGATTAGGTTTTTATTTATTTACATTATTGTAAAACATAATGTAAAAGCTCGTATTTCTCCAGCACCCCATTGCAAACTGAAGACGAAAGGTGATCGAGCCTACATAGCAGCTCCACGGCTGCGCAACGCTTTGAGAAGCGCCCACTCCATCGTTTTTAAAAAGCTGTTAAGGATCTCTCTTAGTTGCAAGTTTTTTTAAATACACTTGAGTTGCTACTGCGGTGTTGCCTGTTTGATCTTGTCTGTTTTTACTGAATTGTAGCGCTATTGGGTATGAGAAAAGCATGTTATAAATACAATTGATTATTGGCAAACTATTATTATTATATTAGCCTATTATTTTTATAGTTGAGGAGTTAAAGAAAGAGTGGCGTAGCTTGTGAGACGTACACCAGAGCAAGAAACTGGAAAGGTTGTGTACTTAGTGAGGTTTTAACCGATCCAATGGGCAATGTCCTCGACGGACAACTTTACGGATTACGGACTAATTAATTGAATGTTTAATTAATAAATCTGTCAGCAATACAGCACAGTATCGTTTTCTGAAAGGTGTATGATTGTATTGAGATGTCCAAACAGCCGCACAGAGACGGACGAGCCAGTTTACGTCAATAGGAAACTGCTGAGTCACCGCCCGCGCTGCTCAATAATTGGATCAACGGATCTTGATCTGCTTCGTACAACGCTTTTTCATGATCCGGATCCAGTGAGCCTGGATCCGATCCTGTTTTCTGATCCTGTTAGTACAACCGGCCCCTGGGGTGATCTCAGTGTTCAGAGCACTGATGATGTGTGTGTCGGGGGGTGTCAGCTCGAGGCAGCAGTGTGGAAATTATTATTTTGGAGGGGGGGAAACTCCTTCGTGGCTCTCTCTGCCACCCTCCACACAGCCCTGGTGGCGCTGCTGCAGAGAGCCCAAGGTCGTTGGTGCCGGTGTGGATGATGATGCAGGCTGGGCTCCCCAGTGTGTGGCATGGCGGTGCAGCAGCTGCAGGG
Source organism: Amia ocellicauda (assembly GCF_036373705.1). Classification (NCBI taxonomy): domain Eukaryota; kingdom Metazoa; phylum Chordata; class Actinopteri; order Amiiformes; family Amiidae; genus Amia; species Amia ocellicauda. Next base: position 14,934,196 of record NC_089856.1, on the reverse strand, counting down.
CTCCCTCTGTGTCCCTGCAGTGCAGACCGCTGACATGCCGCCGGGGAAACTGCCAGGTATTTTACATTGCTGTCGATGAGTAGCACCACCTCAGCGCCCAACTGCCTGTTGGTTGACATGTTCGGGGTGGTTGGGGCAGTGGCGATGGTCTGCATGGTCGGGGCAACAGCGGTGGTCCGGACAGCGGGGGTGGCTGTGGGTCTGTGGAGCTGCTCCCTCAGTCCCTGCAGCTCTTTACTGATGGTCTTCTCTTTGTGCTGCATCTCCTCCCTAATGCAGCCCAGCTGGGTCCTCAGGCTGTTGTTCTCCTGCTGCAGGGTGCTCATCTCGCTCCTCAGCTCCTTGATGGCCGACCTGCTCTCTCTCTTGAGCTGAGTCACCTCGTCTCTGAGTTACTGGGTGAGGCTGCTCTCTGTGGGTTGTGACAGTGTGAGCTCCCTGAACTCCACAAACTCCAGCTCCACCAGGGACAGACACTCCGGCAAGTGCTCGATGTCTCTGGGTATGGTGGTGATAGAAGCGAGGGGTTGGTTGGGATCAGGTGTCGTGCTCTCTTGACTTGGAGCTGGATCCTAAAGGTTGGTCCTCTTGGGGGAGGCAAGCGTTGTGAATTATTTCTCCTTCTCTGTTTTTTAAAAGGAGGTCAGGCTGGCCTCGCTGCCCTGGATCAGCACAGTCCCGGGTTGCTCTTCAGCCCCTCCAGTTTGTGCTCCTTCCTTGTTTTTGCATTGCTGGCCTCAGCAGGGTACTGGATCTCCCTGCTCTCTGCATGCTGACTGGTCTCCATGACAACCAGAAGTTTTGAGACGTGTTGTTGCAGTTTACCAACTGAATTTCCAACTGCCACTTTTTTAATATAAACTGACTACTAAACTTTAACTTTAGTTTGATATTATATTAATATTATATATTATTAGTAATTACCTCTGCCTCGGTTATTGTCTTTCTTCCTTCTAATTTAGTTTTGTCATTCTTTCCTTTCCTTTCTTTATTCTTCTGATTCTTGTCTTCGGGATGTTTTTATAATATTTCTCCAATATTTTCTTTTTCTTTATTCTTTAGTGTTATTACTTCATGTCTTTATTGTTAATTTTTGACATTTAATTTCACCAAGAAACTATATATTTTAAATAATTTAGGAGCTCATAATTTCAGTGACTGTTCTCTCTCTCCTCCCTCCCTCTCTCTCCCATCCAACTCTCCAACTCTCTCTCCCCTCTCTCCCCTACTCTCAACCTCTCTCCCTCTCTTCCACTCTCTCTCCCTCTCCGCAGACACCCCATCCCAGCGCGTTCAGTTCATCCTGGGGACGGAGGAGGACGAGGAGCATGTCGCCCATGACCTCTTCACTGAGCTGGACGAGATCTGTGTGCGGGAAGGGAAGGATGCCGAGTGGAAGGAGACAGCCAGGTGAGAGAGAGAGAGAGAGAGAGAGAGAGGGGAAGGGGAAGGGGAAGGGGAAGGGGAAGGGGAAGGGCGAGAGAGGTCAGTTCCAGGCTGAGCACTGTGTGGCGCTGTGTGCAGGTGGCTGAAGTTCGAGGAGGATGTGGAGGACGGGGGGGAGCGTTGGAGCAAGCCCTACGTGGCCACATTGTCCCTGCACAGCTTGTTCGAGTTGCGCAGCTGCATCATCAATGGTAGCGTCCTGCTCGACATGCATGCCAGCAGCATCGAGGAGATTGCAGGTCAGTGACGCTCCGAGAAACAGCCAAGCACATACTGAGCACACACAGAAAAACACCCTCACACATTCACACTCACTCTCTCACACACTCTGTCTCTCACTCTCGCTCACTCACACACTGATGCCCACTCACGCTGCACTGTCTATGTGTAATGCTACGCAGGGCATCTGACAGGCTGGCTGTGGGTGTAGTGGACTGTGGAGAGCAGTGAGCGAGCACTGCTGACATTGAAAAATAGTATGGGCTCAAATTAGCGCCATAAGTAACAAATTCAAAATAAGAAAGTTGAGAAAAAATTGATGTTGAGATCAAAAATAAAACAATCGAAAGCAAAATGTATAGAATTGTAAACAAAAATAATTATATCGAAAGCAAAAAAAAAAAACTTTTTTAAATCGAGAGCAAACTCGAACTGATTGAGTCCATTTCACTGACGCGCTCGCCTGGAGTCCCTGTCTCACTGATTGACTTAGGAAGAACCGTCACTCAAACCTACTGGACCAATGGAGACCCAGGATCCACGCCTCCCTGTAAATCCCGCCCTCACGGCAAAACAGCGCCAAAACTCGTAAACGAAAAAAAAAGAACCGAAAGCAAAGATCGCAGCATCGCAACCACAGACATGGACTGCAGGCGAGTTCTCGATTTAACATTATTTGCTTTCAAGGTTGTTGTTTTTTTTTTTTGCTTTCGATGTATTTTTGTTTTGTTTACAATTCTATACATTTTGCTTTCGATTTTTTATCTCAACATCAATTTTTTCTCAACTTTTTTTGTTTACAATATATATATATTTTGAATTCGTTACTTATGGCGCTAATTTGAGCCCCTAAGTTTCGCACATCGTATCGGCTGATGCCCCTTTTCCACTAGCCCCGTTTATCTGCACCTCAGCGTGGCCGTGCCGTGCGTGCCGGGGGGTTTCCACTAGGGCTCAGCTGCACCTCCGCCTGTGCTGGACTAGTTTCAGACGGCAGTTTCGCACATCGTATCGTCTGAGTCCCAAACTGGTCCGAGGCACGTACTGTGACGTCATGACGCAGCGCGCCTGCATTCTGAAATTGTAACTACAGTAATGGCGGCCGCCCTCGATGCGAGAGATGCGGTAGAAACTTTTCCAAAGAAGGAATATGTGTGTTTACCGTGTGAAAACAATTAATCTGGAGCAGTTATTAATGCACGCTGGAAAAGTGACACACAGGATTAATTGCTTGACACAGAAAGATATTTAAGAGTGTTTGAAAAGATCTCGAAAATCATGCCGGAGAAAGGACTGCAATACAATACAATGTGCCCTGACGAAATACATTGCTTTTTTTTGTTATAAATACACGCAAACATGAAATATTCGTCCTGGATTTTAATTAAATGTCCCGATGTCTTGTAAATTATCTCAAAATTATTTAAATGACACGGTTTTTAGCTCCCCCTGTTTACACTATCTTAAAACTATTAAAATGTTTAAAACAGAAGCTAATTTTTATGTGATCAATCGCATGAAGAATCGTATATTTTAATTATATTTGTAATCCCTAGTATCGCTATAACTATATGTTAATGTTAATCCAAATATAGACGCTTTACCGACTGCAGAAATACAAACCCTACAAAATTTAGCGATTAATACAACTGCTCCATTCATTACGGTGTCAGTTTTTTTTTAAGGAGTCCCATTCAATTAAAAGCTGATGCCCCGCTATGTTATTGATGTGACTCTTTTATTTTGCACATTGATAAAGCTGCAGGTATACAGAGAAAACATGCTAACACTGAATTTGTGAAAACTGTTCCAGTAAGTTATGGATGCCAGAGTGTTGTAGCCGTATTTATACACACATGTATGAGTTCTGCTTAAGAAACTGTGACTGTCATACTGTATTTTTCATGATATAGATATGTAGCGGCTACACGGGACAGATTTAAACCCAGCGCACTGTATTTAATAATGCAGTTCATTCTGCCACAGCTAAATAATTAGCGAGAATATCTAAGACCCCGTTCACACTTATTAGGCCGGCTCTGGGCCGCCTCAAATTTAATCCGGATTTTTACAGACACCCTGTTGACACTTGCGGTTTTAGGAGCCTCAGTGCGTTCCCATATGCGGGCGAAAAACCGGCTTAAACGAAATGCATGCCGGGAATAAACAAATCTGCTTAAACAAACCAGTGACGTATGACATTACGTCTGCTTACAGGTGTATGCGCTGTATTCATAATCACAACTTATTAATATCGATTGGCTATTGTTCGGTTCTATATTTTATTTGAAAGTAATCTTAACCCTTTGCAGCCGAAGCTTTCTAAAATATGCTGGTTCAATGGGGAATCTAATTAATATGTTTCCCTTTTCAAATGTCTATCTTCGGTTCTGCAAGTCTAAAAGTGCTGTTATACACCCGAAAGCGAAGCACCTTTATTAGGACATCTGCATTAAATCACAAGAAGTCGTGTGCATTGAAAGCAGCCTGTGATGCGTTTGTAGTTGTATATCCTCAGACAGCAGCGCTGCGCACTTCTGCGGTTTCTGTTTTAACTTCATCTTCATTCACATTGTAAACAGCGCTTTCATTTCTGCATCGGCCCAGTTTTTACCTCTAACGCTGGCATTTGTGATTGTACTGCTCAGCTCAATATAATCGCATTTCGGATTGCATAGTAAACAGCTGGTCTCGTATTAAAATGCACTGATTTGAATGGAAACCTGCTTCGGTTAAATTTATATCGTTTTAATGCAAAATTCGGATAAGTTATGGTCCCGTTCACAATTTCACAATGCAATTTCCACGTGTAAAATGCATAGTTAAATTTCAGACTTCAATCATACTTAGTACAAGAACAAACAATAGCAAGTTTACCAGCTACACACTTTTATTTCAATCGACCGAGTAGTTTGAACTGTTTACATTATAACTCATTACTCTAGACTTTTTAATATATACAAAGATGTGAGCTAGTGAAATGTATCAGTACATTTAAGGATCGATATGACATTCAAACAATATAGAGACAATACTATTGACTGTTCCTGTCAATAGGAAACTGCTGAGTCACCGCCCGCGCCGCTTAATAATCGGATCAAAAAATCGGATCAGCCACGCCTTTTCATGATCCGGATCCAGTGAGCCCGGATCCGATCCTGTTTTCTGATCCTGTTAGTACAACCGGCCCCAGAAGCCAGCTGGTTGCCATTTAAAACCTCCATAACAATCACCAGATTATTTGAAGATGAAAAACAGTCTACCATCCTTTTGAACAGATTGATCTATTGCCTACTTTGAAGACTGTGAGAAGCTCTCTCTCGATAGCAAATATGGATAGAGATTATAGCCAGGTTTGTCCTATTGTATTCCATTCGTCTTGATCCATTTCCTGGAGGAAAATTCCCCACCTGTCGCCATTTTTCTGATGTAAGTTAGCAAGCTAGCTAGTTAACCCTCCTCCTAATCGGAAAGGTTCTGTTCAAATATAACGCCATCCCCTGGCGCTGTGGTTAATGATAGGAACTCATTGAAGACCCAGAATGACACTGAAAATAAAAACTCAGGCACAACACGTCAAAATATGATTGGTTAGTCATACAATCACTCCATACAGCCATATAGCAGCTTTTTGTTGAAGGCCCTTGTATGAGGAGCCCACACCATTTTCACCTAGTAACTGTATTTGAGCATTTTTGATTGGATAATGCCCTTTTATTATTGTTCCCTTTCAAAAATACACAGCAATGACAAGGGGAGGATTAATTTACAATTCGCTAATAATAATGTCAATATTATATAATATTATTTACATTAATGTATTATGCAACATTTAATTTGATTTATCCCAGGCCTTCAGTTAAGGCCTGAAGGCCCTGATGGCACTCCATTGTTATTTGTGAATATATTATATGATTGCTCTGGCTGGACTCCATTTTCAGTTCACTAATTTAGCCCTGTTCCTAGCTTTAACCATAACCATCATCCTGTGTGTCTGTCTCTCTGTGTTTCCCTGTGTGCGTCTGTATCTTTGTGTGGCTCTCTGCTTCTCCCGGTGCAGACATGGTTCTGGACCAGCAAGAGGCTTCGCAGGAGCTGGACGAGAGCGTGCGTGTCAGGGTACGGGAAGCTCTGCTGAAGAAGCACCATCACCAGCGAGAGAGGAAGAGGAACAACCTGTTACCCATCGTGCGCTCCTTCGCTGAGGCCGGACGCAAACAGTCAGAGCCACACAGCATGGACAAGGGTGGTGAGAGAGGGGGAGAAGGAAGGGGAGCGGTTGGGAGAGAGGGTTGGAGAGAGAGAGGGGGGAAAGGGAGAGAGGAGAGCAGGAAGAAAGAGAAAGAGATGAGGAGAGGCTGAGAGGGAGGCTAAACCTGCTAACGCCATGCACCTGGACCAGGGTACTAACAAGGCAGGTGGTGGAGAGCAGAGGAAAGGGATAGAGTGGGAAAGAAAAGAGAGTGGACAGAGAGAGAGAGAGATAAAGAGAGAGTGGTGCTCAGCTGTATGAGTGCTGGGGTCAGAGTGTCCCTGTACTCTGCTTGTGTGTGCAGCCTGCGGCTCAGTGTGTTCAATCTAGACTGATGACCCCAGATCTCACCTCCCCTCCAGGTCAGACTGTGTCCCCCGTGGCACCCCCAGTCAACTTAGAGGTCAAGAACGGATTCAACCAGGACAACGGACAGGTGGACATGAGCAAGGTATGTGCATGTATGTTTTTGTGTACTCAGTGTGTGTGTGTGTATGAACTCATTGTGTGGGTGTGTTGCAGGGAGCTGCATTGGTGACTCACTGTCTTGTAATGGAGGGCCATTGTCTGGGAGTACGAAGACATGATACACAACAGAGAGAGAGAGGGGAGAGGGATGGAGGATATTATAGATTAAAGTAGGGGATTCAATTGAGGTAGAGAAATTACTGTGTTTAACTGTCGCTGGACTGAAGGTTTTGAAGGGACTTCTATTTCTACTTCTTCTTCTACTTCTGAAGGAAGAATGTGGGGATGTTCAAATATTAAACAAAAGGGGGAACCACAGAAGTATTTATATAGCCTGTGTATATTTATAAACAATGGGGCAATGATTCATTCCCAGCCGGGCTGTCAGCCATGGGAATGCAGCTTCAGCTCTGGTGTGGTGTTACACAGTGCCCTCTACCAGGGAATAGTGGTATTATAGCCCCACAGTGTTTGTATTGTGAATATAGGTACACTTACACCCTCTTTCTCTTTCCCTTCCTCCCTGTCTCTCTCGCCCTTCATCTCTCTCCCTCCAGGTTGATCTGCACTTTATGAAGAAGATTCCCAGTGGTGCAGAGGCGTCCAACGTGCTGGTGGGGGAGCTGGACTTCTTGCAGCGGCCGGTGGTGGCTTTTGTCCGGCTGTCTCCAGCTGTCTTATTGACCGGGCTTACCGAGGTCCCCATCCCCACCAGGTCCGCCCCCTCCCTCTGTCTTTCTTTTCCTCTTCCCTTTTTTCTTTCTTTTTCAGCTCTATATCTTTACTTCACTCCCTCTTTCCTCACACTTTCCTCACACCTCTATCTCTACCTCTACTTCTTTCCCTATCGCTCCCCTTCGCTCTCCTTCTCTCTCACTCTCGCTCTGAGACCTTCCTCCACCCCTTCCTATCTCTCTTTTATTCTTATCCTTTTCAATAGTGAGCTTGTCCTTGAGGAGAGAGTAATGAACAGGCTGTGAAGACTGAGACTCATCAAACCCTTCACAAGACATTTCAATTCCTTGCAGAAAAGAGCAAGAAGTCCTCCAATTACATTGCACTTCTATTGTTTCATCTTGTGTGAGCAGCTGTAAGGGCCCTGTGAAGAGGAAACAGAAAATTATTCACAATGAATTGCTGTTAATTTGCCTTAATTGGTCTTAATTGGTCTTAATTGTCTTGGTTCCTCCTAGGTTCCTGTTTATCCTGCTGGGCCCAGATGGGAAGGCACAGCAGTACCACGAGATTGGGCGCTCCATGGCAACCATCATGACTGATGAAGTAATGCCCCACCCCCCCTCACACAAACTGCAGAGCTGCACTCTGGCATTGTACTGCGCTCAGCAATTACCTTTAGTTTACAAGACTCATTCTTTAATTTCCCCACTCTCACTCTCTCTCTCCCTGTTAAACTCTCCCTTCTCTCACTCTTCCCATGTCATTCCTTCTTTCTTCCACCCCCCACCTCAGATCTTCCATGATGTGGCGTACAAGGCAAAGGACCGCAGTGACCTCTTGGCAGGGATTGATGAGTTCCTGGACCAGGTGACCGTGCTGCCCCCTGGGGAATGGGACCCTTCGATCCGCATTGAGCCACCCAAAAATGTACCCTCACAGGTGAGGGGGGGCAGAGCAGGGTGGGGTGGAGTGGGGAGGGGAGGAGCAAGAAATGTTGGACTGCAGCTTGTTTGATACTCTTCTGTACTGTACTGCACTGTGCTGCTCAGTACTATACCATGCAGTATTATGCTGTACTTTGCTGTGCTGTGTAGTTCTGTCCTGTACTATTGTAAAATTGTGCCGTGGGGTAGAGAGTGACATGGGAATGATTCTCGAGTCCTGTCCCATTTTGTCCCGTGTAAAAATGTCCCATCCCATCCAATCCAATCCCATGACAGACATTAATTTTTCAATCCCGTCCCATTCTGCCCCGTCAGAATTTTTCCCGTCCCGTCCTGTTCCGTATATATATATATATATATATATATACACTCACCTAAAGGATTATTAGGAACACCTGTTCAATTTCTCATTAATGCAATTATCTAACCAACCAATCACATGGCAGTTGCTTCAATGCATTTAGGGGTGTGGTCCTGGTCAAGACAATCTCCTGAACTCCAAACTGAATGTCTGAATGGGAAAGAAAGGTGATTTAAGCAATTTTGAGCGTGGCATGGTTGTTGGTGCCAGACGGGCCGGTCTGAGTATTTCACAATCTGCTCAGTTACTGGGATTTTCACGCACAACCATTTCTAGGGTTTACAAAGAATGGTGTGAAAAGGGAAAAACATCCAGTATGCGGCAGTCCTGTGGGCGAAAATGCCTTGTTGATGCTAGAGGTCAGAGGAGAATGGGCCGACTGATTCAAGCTGATAGAAGAGCAACTTTGACTGAAATAAGCACTCGTTAGCAAAGCATTTGTGAAGCCACAACACGTACAACCTTGAGGCGGATGGGCTACAACAGCAGAAGACCCCACTGGGTACCACTCATCTCCACTACAAATAGGAAAAAGAGGCTACAATTTGCACAAGCGCACCAAAATTGGACAGTTGAAGACTGGAAAAATGTTGCCTGGTCTGATGAGTCTCGATTTCTGTTGAGACATTCAGATGGTAGAGTCAGAATTTGGTGTAAACAGAATGAGAACATGGATCCATCATGCCTTGTTACCACTGTGCAGGCTGGTGGTGGTGGTGTAATGGTGTGGGGGATGTTTTCTTGGCACACTTTAGGCCCCTTAGTGCCAATTGGGCATCGTTTAAATGCCATGGCCTACCTGAGCATTGTTTCTGACCATGTCCATCCCTTTATGACCACCATGTACCCATCCTCTGATGGCTACTTCCAGCAGGATAATGCACCATGTCACAAAGGTCGAATCATTTTAAATTGGTTTCTTGAACATGACAATGAGTTCACGGTACTAAACTGGCCCCCACAGTCACCAGATCTCAACCCAATAGAGCATCTTTGGGATGTGGTGGAACGGGAGCTTCGTGCCCTGGATGTGCATCCCACAAATCTCCATCAACTGCAAGATGCTATCCTATCAATATGGGCCAACATTTCTAAAGAATGCTTTCAGCACCTTGTTGAATCAATGCCACGTAGAATTAAGGCAGTTCTGAAGGCGAAAGGGGGTCAAACACAGTATTAGTATGGTGTTCCTAATAATCCTTTAGGTGAGTGTACAGTGAGGGAAAAAAGTATTTCATCCCCTGCTGATTTTGTACATTTGCCCACTGACAAAGAAATGATCAGTCTATAATTTTAATGGTAGCTGTATTTTAACAGTGACAGAATAACACAAAAAATCCAGAAAAACGCATTTAAAAAAAGTTATACATTGATTTGCATGTTAATGAGGGAAATAAGTATTTGACCCCTTCGACTTAGTACTTGGTGGCAAAACCCTTGTTGGCAATCACAGAGGTCAGACGTTTCTTGTAGTTGGCCACCAGGTTTGCACACATCTCAGGAGGGATTTTGTCTCACTCCTCTTTGCAGATCCTCTCCAAGTCATTAAGGTTTTGAGGCTGACGTTTGGCAACTCGAACCTTCAGCTCCCTCCACAGATTTTCTATGGGATTAAGGTCTGGAGACTGGCTAGGCCACTCCAGGACCTTAATGTGCTTCTTCTTGAGCCACTCCTTTGTTGCCTTGGCTGTGTGTTTTGGTTAATTGTCATGCTGGAATACCCATCCACGACCCATTTTCAATGCCCTGGCTGAGGGAAGGAGGTTCTCACCCAAGATTTGAAGGTACATGGCCCCGTCCATTGTCCCTTTGATGAGGTGCAGTTGTCCTGTCCCCTTAGCAGAAAAACACCCCCAAAGCATAATGTTTCCACCTCCATGTTTGACGGTGGGGATGGTGTTCTTGGGGTCATTCCTCCTCCTCCAAACACGGCGAGTTGAGTTGATGCCAAAGAGCTCGATTTTGGTCTCATCTGACCACAACACTTTCACCCAGTTCTCCTCTGAATCATTCAGATGTTCATTGGCAAACTTCAGATGGGCCTGTACATGTGCTTTCTTGAGCAGGGTGACCTTGCGGGCGCTGCAGGATTTCAGTCCTTCACGGCGTAGTGTATTACCAATTGTTTTCTTGGTGACTATGGTCCCAGCTGCCTTGAGATCATTAACAAGATCCTCCCGTGTAGTTCTGGGCTGATTCCTCACCATTTTCATGATCATTGAAACTCCACGAGGTGAGATTTTGCATGGAGCCCCAGACCGAGGGAGACTGACAGTTATTTTGTGTTTCTTCCATTTGCGAATCGCACCAACTGTTGTCACCTTCTCACCAAGCTGCTTGGCGATGGTCTTGTAGCCCATTCCAGCCTTGTGTAGGTCTACAATCTTGTCCCTGACATCCTTGGACAGCTCTTTGGTCTTGGCAATGGTGGAGAGTTTGGAATCTGATTGATTGATTGCTTCTGTGGACAGGTGTCTTTTATACAGGTAATGAGCTGAGATTAGGAGCACTCCCTTTAAGAGAGTGCTCCTAATCTCAGCTCGTTACCTGTATAAAAGACAACTGGGAGCCAGAAATCTTGCTGATTGATAGGGGATCAAATACTTATTTCCCTCATTAACATGCAAATCAATTTATAACTTTTTTGAAATGTGTTTTTCTGGATTTTTTTGTTGTTATTCTGTCTCTCACTGTTAAAATACATCTACCATTAAAATTATAGACTGATCATTTCTTTGTCAGTGGTCAAACGTACAAAATCAGCAGGGGATCAAATACTTATTTCCCCCCACTGTATGTACTGACCCAGTGTTGACCTGGTGCTGACCCGGTACTGTTGTGTGCAGGAGAAGCGGAAGATGCCGGGCATGCCGAATGGGGCAGTGTGCCAAGTGGAGCTGGAGCCCCAAGGGGAACACCATGGCCCTGAGCTGCAGAGGACTGGCAGGTCAGACACACAGGGCACGCACATTGGACACAAACACACAGACATGCACACATGGACATACAGACACACGAACACACAGGAATGCACCGGGATGCAGACACATGGACACACAGACACAGAAATATGGACACAGGCACATGGATGCATAAACACAGACAGTGACACTGTTACTGATTATGTCTCAGCTGCTGACCTTGTCCCTCTGTGCACTCATCTCTCTCTCCCCCTATCCCCTTGACTCCATTCTCCTGCCCCATGTTCCTGTCCTCCTGCCCCCTCTGTCCCTCTGTCCCTTGGTTACCCTGCCACCCAGGCTGTTCGGGGGCCTGCTAATGGATGTGAAGAGAAAGGTTCCGTTCTACCTGAGTGACTACCGGGATGGGCTGAACCTGCAGTGTGTGGCCTCCTTCCTGTTCCTGTACTGCGCCTGCATGTCACCTGTCATCACCTTCGGGGGGCTGCTGGGGGAGGCGACCGAGGGCCGCATCGTAAGACATATCATACTTACCATACTGAAACGCACAAATAGACACACCCACTGCAGACTGACACACCCACTGCAGACTGACACACCCACAACATACTGACATGCCCACAACACACTGACACACCCACAACATACTGGCACGCCCACTCTTACACTAACACATCTGCTGCACACACCACACTGACACGTGCACAAACTCTTGTGTACACAGAAATTGCACTGTGTTACATTGCGCTGCACTGCTTTACATTGCCTGCGTGACCCTGTCTTTGCCAGAGTGCCATCGAGTCACTGCTGGGCGCCTCAATGACGGGCATTGCATACTCGCTGTTCGCCGGGCAGCCCCTCACCATCCTTGGCAGCACCGGGCCCGTGCTGGTCTTCGAGAAGATCCTCTTCAAGTTCTGCAAGTCAGTCTCTCTGTCTTCTTTGAGCTCCCTCTGAATGAGTGTTTCTGGTTCTGGTAGTGTTTGAACTTTCTGCTGGTTGAAGCTGTCCAACACTCTCCTTCCTCTATCTCCACTTTTTTTCTCTGCTTTCCTCTTCTCTTCTCTCGCTCTCTCTCTGTCACTCCCTCCCTCTCTCTCTGGCAGGGACTATAACCTGTCCTACCTGTCTCTGCGAACCTGTATCGGGCTGTGGACAGCGTTCCTTTGCCTGGTGCTGGTTGCCACGGATGCCAGCTCTCTGGTGTGCTACATCACACGCTTCACGGAGGAGGCCTTCGCATCGCTGATCTGCCTGATTTTCATCTACGAGGCTCTGGAGAAGCTGCTGCACCTGGGGGAGCTGTATCCCATCCACATGCACTCTGACCTGGACCAGCTCACACTCTACTAGTGAGAACTGAGATGGCACACACTGCACACTGAAAATCACACTGCACACCCTGCAAACTGCACACACAAAGAATTACATGCATCTCTTTCTTTGTTCCTTTGCTCAATGTCTGTGTTTTCTCTTGTGCAGCTGTAAGTGCACCATGCCAGACAGCCCCAGCAATAAGACTCTGGAGTTCTGGAGCCAGAAGAACATCTCTGCAGTCACAGTGTCCTGGAGCAACCTAACTGTCACTGTGAGTCTGGCTCCTGTCTCTATGTCTCTATATCTGTGTGTCTTTCTGACTGTCTCTCTGTCTGTCTGACTTATACACTGACTGAGTGATTGATTAACTATTTACTTGACTGCTTTACTGACAGATTCACCGACAGATTCATAGTTATATGCCTCCCTTATGGCCTGTGTAATTCTGTGTGTGCGTGTGTGTTTGTTTGTGTGTATATGTACCTGTGTGTGTATGTGTTTGTGTGTATTTACATGTGTTTGTTTGTGTGTGTGCTGCTGTTTATCTTCAGGAATGTGCAGAGCTGCATGGTCAGTTTGTGGGCCCAGCGTGCGGTCACCATGGCCCCTACACCCCCGACGTATTGTTCTGGTCGGCCATCCTGTTCTTCTCCACTGTTGCCCTATCCAGCTTCCTCAAACAGTTCAAAACCAGCCGCTACTTCCCCACACGGGTGAGTGCCTGCCCCCACTTGTGTGAGTGGATGGGGGGTGAGTGAGTGGGGCTTGTGAGTGGTGTGTGTGTGGCGTGTTGAAGACACTGTGCTCACTGCACTCTCTTCCAGGTGCGCTCCACCATCAGTGACTTTGCTGTGTTCCTTACCATTCTCATCTTGGTCCTCATCGACTACACCATGGGCATCCCCTCCCAGAAGCTGCGGGTGCCCGACAAATTCAAGGTAGGATCCACAGCTGTGAGAACCACACCACAGTGGATCTACACACACTGCTGACATAGAAACACAGACAGCCTATAGTGTTTAATTTTATTTACAAACTAATCACTGTGTGTGTGTGTGTGTGTGTGTGCATCTGTGTGTGTGTGTGTGTGTGTGTGTCCATAGCCCACACGTGATGACCGTGGCTGGTTCATTTACCCGATTGGCCGGAACCCCTGGTGGACGGCCCTGGTAGCGATCATTCCCGCACTGCTCTGCACCATCCTTATCTTCATGGACCAGCAGATCACTGCTGTCATCATCAACCGCAAGGAGCACAAGCTGCTGGTGAGCCTGATACTGTCTGCAAGGAGGTTGCTGTATATAGTAGTAGAACAATTTAAAGACAAAACACATTGCAGAGACAACAGACATGAACAAATGCAACCAGTTTTCTAGAGACCCCTGAGGTGCATTTCTCTCCCTGTGCTCCTGCAGAAGGGCTGTGGGTACCACTTGGACCTGCTGATGGTGGGGGTGATGCTGGGAGTGTGTTCGATCATGGGGCTGCCATGGTTCGTGGCTGCGACTGTGCTCTCCATCTCTCACGTCAACAGCCTGAAGTTGGAGTCAGAGAGCTCGGCCCCCGGGGAGCAGCCCAAATTCCTGGGCATCCGTGAGCAGAGGCTGACCGGCTTGCTAATCTTTGTACTGATGGGCTGTTCTGTGTTCATGACCGGAGCACTGCAGGTCAGGGCCTGTCTTCTCACACTCACTCACAATCGTACACTAACATTCACAAACTCACATTCACTCTCACACCCTGATGTTTTTGTTGTTTTGTTTTGTGCAGTTCATCCCCATGCCGGTGCTGTATGGTGTGTTTCTGTACATGGGTGCCTCATCTCTCAAGGGCATTCAGGTAATATTCTTCTTCTTGTTGTTTTTTATATTTATTAATTTTGTGGCAGTGTGGGGTGAACAAGATGCCGGGGTTCTATCGGTGTGGTGTCTCTCGAGTAAATAGCAACTCAAAGGCAAGAGGGGTAGGGTGAAGAAAGTGCAGCTTTATTTACAGTGAACAAAACAGAGACGTACAAAAACCATAAACAAACACCTAGCTCCTTGTTGAGCCTAAACTAAACGTGATCACAGATCCCTAACCTACACATGTAACTAATGAAACACAAGCATGACAAACAGCAGCCAAGCCGGAGTCCATGATCCAAAAGAGTAGTTAATTTCAAAGCTAGCATTCATTACCAGGTTGTTCATTTTGTTCTTCCCAGACTCACCTCCTGCCTCACCAACAACAAAGGCTGCTGGTTTCCTGCTTTTATGCATAAGCCTGCCAATTGGGAACAGTCCTGCACATCATGTACTTCCACTTCCTGATGCTTCTCCTGGGGCATCTGGGAGATGTAGTGCCGGGCAGGGCAGCAGTCACTTGCCCAGCCCAGCACTGTGTCACAATATTAATATTATTATTGTTTATTGCTCACTTCCTCTCCCTCCCTCTGTCTCTCTTTCTTCCTCTCTCCCCTGTCTCCCTCTATTGCTCAGTTCTTTGACCGACTGAAGCTGTTTGGGATGCCAGCAAAGCACCAGCCCGACTTCATCTACCTGCGCCACGTCCCTCTGCGCAAGGTGCACCTCTTCACCGTGATCCAACTCACCTGTCTGGTGCTGCTCTGGGTTATCAAGACATCGCCCGCTGCCATCGTCTTCCCCATGATGGTACAGCAGCCTGAGGGAGGGATGGGAGCGGGGGGAAGCAGGGAAGGAACATGGGGAATATAGGACAGAGGGAGGGGCAGGGGGATAGGAGGACAGATGGGCAGGTGAGGAACAGGAGATTAACATTAAGGAACCCCTGGTTGGAGGAGAAGAAAAGAAAGTGGACAGGGAGGGGGAGTGGGCTGGAGATAGAAGGGCTGACAGGACAGTCAGATGGGATTGATTTACAGTTAGGTCCATAAATATTTGGACAGTGACACAATTGTCATCACTGTGGCTCTGTACACCACCACAATGGATTTGAAAGGAAACAATAAGTGTAGACTTTCCTCTTTAATTTGAGGGTAGTTACATCCAAATTGGGTGAACGGTGTAGGAATTACACCCAATTTTATATGTGGTCCCCCCAAATTAAGGGTCTCAAAAGTAATTGGATTAATTAACATAATCATGAATTAAAGTTTCAATACTTGGTTGCAAATCCTTTGCAGGCAATGACTGCCTGAAGTCTGGAAGCCATAGACATCACCAGATGCTGGGTTTCTTCCCTGGTGATGCTCTGCCAGGCTTGTAATGCAGCTGTCTTTAGTTCCTGCTTGTTCTTGAGGTGTTTTACCTTCAGTTTTGCTTTAGAAATCAAAACAAACCAATCAGAGAGATAGGAAAAACATTAGGTGTGGTCAAATCAACTATTTGGTACATTCTTAAAAATAATCAGGAACACCAAAAGGCCAAGAAGACCAAGGAAAACAACTGTGGTGGATGACAGAATAATTATTTCCCTGGTGAAGAAAAACCCCTTCACAACAGTTGGCCAGATCAAGAACACCCTCCAGGAGGTAGGCGTATCTGTGTCAAAGTCAACAATCAAGAGAAGACGTCATCATAGTAAATACAGAGAGTTTACCACAAGATGTAAACAGGAAACGGGAAGACCAGATTAGAGTTTGCCAAAAAAACATTGAAAGAACCCTGTACAGTTCTGGAACAACATCCTATGGACAGATGAGACAAAGATCAACTTGTACCAGAATGATGGGAAGAGAAGAATATGGAGAAGGGAAGGAACTGCTCATGATCCAAAGCATACCACCTCATCTTTGAAGCCTGTTATGGCATGGGCATTTATGGCTGCAAATGGAACTGGTTCCCATGTATTTATTGATGATGTGACTGCTGACAAAAGCAGCAGGATGAATTCTGAAGTGTTTAGGGCTAATATTATCTGCTCAGATTCAGCCAAATGCTTCAAAACTCATTGGATTGTGCTTCACAGTGCAGATGGACAATGACCCAAAGTATACTGCGATAATAACTTTTATAAGGCGAAGAAGTGGATTGTTATGTAATGGCCATGTCAATCTGACCTGAATCCAATTGAGTGTGCATTTCACTTGCTGAAGGCAAAAGTGAAGGCAAAAAACCTCAAGAACAAGCAGGAACTAAAGACAGCTGCAGTGCAGGCCTGGCAGAGCATCACCAGGGAAGAAACCCAGCATCTGGTGATGTCTATGGGTTCCAGACTTCAGGCAGTCATTGACTGCAAAGGATTTGCAAACCAAGTATTGAAACTCAAATTAAAGATGAAAGTCTACACTTAAAGCACATCTTGATTGTTTCCTTTCAAATCCATTGTGGTGGCGTACAGAGCCAAAATGATGACAATTGTGTCACTGTCCAAATATTTATGGTACTAACTGTAGATTACTAGTGAATATAATCTAACTCAATATAATCATCCTGCCAGATGATACCCTAACCTGGTACAGGCAGTGCATTGGGGGTGAGCTGGGGGTGGGGGCAACACTCAGCACCATTGTGCCGCTGTCCTGCCCCCAGGTGCTGGCGCTGGTGTTCGTGCGGAAGCTGATGGACCTGTGCTTCTCCAAGCGGGAGCTCAGTTGGCTGGACGACCTGATGCCTGAGAGCAAGAAGAAGAAACTGGATGACGCCTCGCAGCAAGCCAAGACTGTGGAGGTAGAGCACGTGTGGAAGGGGCTTGCTACTCCCAGTATATGTCAAACACACGCAGCAGGCTGTAGCCCATGGAAACTTTATACTATCACTATTATTATTATTATTATTATTATTATTATTATTATTACTATTATTATTGCGGCAGTGATGCCCCGCCCCCTCACTCTGTCTGTGTTGCAGGAGTCGGAGAACATGCTGGCACAGGGGGAGGAGAGGGTACCACACATCCCTCTGGAGAGCAGCAAGCTGCTGCACAGCCCCGCCAAGAACAGCAAGTCCAGGTGAGCTGGGCTGCCATGTACACACTGTCATACTCAAACACACACACACATACACACAGTACACAGTAACAGTACACACATCCCTGTGACATGAACACCTGATTAACAGAGATGCAGGTAACAAACTCTGCTGCTGCTGCGGCTGCTGGACTGAGTGCCCCCCATCACCCAGCCTACAAAGACGGGACCGCAGACTGCTGCACTGGCAACAACTGACACCCCCTGACCCCCTCCCTCTGTGTGTGTGTCTCTCTCTTCCCCCCCCTCTACCTCCCTCCTCTGCTCTGCCATGCATGGCCTGTTTCCTGGTGTTAAATTGTGACGTTCTGTTCTAGGTGTGACCCATCAGACATTAATATCTCTGACGAAATGTCTAAAACTACAGTATGGAAAGCACTCAGTATGAAACCTGACAACTCAAATCTCAAGGACAACCCTGTTTCTACTAAAAAGGCAAGGGCACTAACTCACTCCTTCACTGTGTAATAGTTCTCAGTCTCAACTGGCAAGTTTCCGTTCTGTCACCCCGTTTTTATACCTCACCCTTTTCCTTCATCTCCTGTTTTCTTTCTTTTTTTTGTTTATTTATTTATTTCAGGGATTTTGTTTTCTTTACTTCTACCAATCTGCCTCTTGGAAGCTCACTGCGGGTTTCTCAGAGGGGAGAAACTCAGTAACGCAGCGCAACACGGCAGGAAAAAAACTATATAAGGGGGAGGGGGGACAAACCAACCAGAATAAAATAAATGGAAATGTGATATTCCAGGTGTGACTGCAATTTGAACCCCCCCCCCTACACACACATATATGCATGCACGCAAACATGCACAGACATACACAGACATGGTAAATGTCCCAGCTGTTTCCAGCTTTCTGCTTTATACACAAGTGTGTGCTTCCTTAAGCTCATTTATGGTGTTTTAAAGCAGTTGGGCAGTGAATGAGCTAAGCTCTGGTCACAGGTAAAGTGAAATCAAAGTATTACAGCGATGAGCAGCTTCACCGACTCTTCTGGACACACAGGTACAGAAAATATTCAGTGCAGATGAAATCATTACATTATGAACTTATATGGACAGACTATGAGACTGTTAGTGCATGAGTGGCTCAGGCCCTCACACTGTGCTGAGACCCTCTGACACACAGAGCACAGTCACTCCTACAACCATTCACATAGCCTGCCGAAGGCTAAAGAAACATCACCTTCTGTGAGGGATTCTTTAGTTTTCCTAATGTTTGATCTCTCAGATGGTGTATTAACTCTATGTGTGTGTGTGTGTGTGTCTGTATGTGCTTGTGTATGTCCCTGTGTCCCTGTTTGTCCATGCGTGCATTTGTGTGCATCTGTGTGTGTGTATGTCCATGTCTGTGAACTTTTGTGTGCGTCTGCGTGTGTCTCTGTGTGCGTCTGCGTGTGTCTCTGTGTGCGTCTGCGTGTGTCTCTGTATGCGTCTGCGTGTGTCTCTGTGTCTCTCTGCAGGAATGACAGTAACTGAGCGGAGTTGTGAAGGATCCCCCGCCAGTCTTGGGGTCTCAGGGACAAGAGCTCAGCTCAGGCGGTCTCATCCAACTGCTCAACTGCATGGGTGGCACCTATCCCCCAGACTGCCCCATAGCCACAGCCCACAACCACAGCTACCCCTCTGCCTCCCCCAGCTGCGCCCCAACAACTACCCACTTACCCTACAACCCCCTAAAGACCTACCCAGCCGCTCCACTCTCTCAGTCGGAACCTCCAAGTGGGAGTGCACCCTGATCCTCCCTGACCTTTGATCACGGAGCCGGACACCAGGACAGGCACTTCGCGCTGTCCCCTAGCTCTTCACATGGCAACAACACAACAACTACAACAAGAACAGCTACAGCATCTACAACTACAGCTTCATCTGCACACAGGAAGAGCCACTCTGATCATGAGCAAAAGAAAGGGAGAGAAGAGGTATGACCGTCCAGGAATTATGTGTCTTGTTTTTGAAATATAAATATATATTTATATTTATTATTAGTAGTAACTGATCTTTATTTTTTAAGAAGACAACTTGTTATTAATATGATGATGATGATTGATTGATTGATTTATTATTATTATTTCTTGTCATTGTGGTCATTGTTAGTGAGTTAATGGTTGGTGAGTTGTTTTTATTTATTTTATTTAAAGTGTTTCATTTTTCAAACAAAATCAGTAATACATGAAATAAACAAATAATAGAATAGAATAGAATAGAATATCTAAAGAAATGTTGTAATATTTACCATGGGATTTAACAATCAATGTTGTCAGTTTTCTGAAATGTAAACCAGTAATGTAACCTAGGCTGTGTGTGTTATATACTGTGTGGTAAAACCAAAATAGGAAAAGCGAATTCTCTGTTCAAGAGTGAACCATTCTCTTTATTTTTAATATTATACATTTAAGACGTCAAATTTGGCACCTTCAGCAGAGTCTTGTTCTTAGGTGAAATGTTGCTGGCATTAGAACAGGTTTCACGGCAAAATAATTCACCTTGCATCTTGTGTTCCGCTCCTTTCTGTTCCATTGCCAGGTGGTGTTCCAGTTTATCCTTAATGATTTTCAGTAACAATCTGCAGCAGGGCTAATTAAGCAATTATGAACCTATTAAGTAAATAAGACCCTGGTTGGATGGCAGCTCTGGGCTGGCAGGTTCAAGGTCGCTGAACCCATGCCCATTACATTACATCTGTTTTGAGCCCAAGTCTCCTGTCCCTCTGGGACTGGGCCTGGGGAGGACTCAGGAGACAGGGAAGGCTCTCCAGCTAGAAGATATTAGCAAAGCAATAAGTAAACTGTTGAACAGTTTACTGTCATGTCATCACTCTGAAATGGAACTGGCTTATGGGGCTTCACTTCGCTCCAAAGACCCTTGACCAGGTGATCAATAAATTGGAAGATGCGATAATTACCTCTGATGAATAACACAGATATTGAGATGCGTCTCTTGCTGCGCATTGTTTTTTGGAGGGGTCAGACTTCCCACTGTGGCTTGACCTTTGCCTCCAGAAATAGTTTGATTAGTAAAATCAAAGTGACTTTCTGCTGTGTACTGTAATCACTCTCACACAGCACGTCACTGCAGTACAGCTACACCCTGAGACAATAGATCATATTACTGTACCGCTGTACCACTCTACAGCGCTCACAGCTTTAGCTGAGAGGCAAGGAAAAGTGCTGGCACATTTTTCTGATGGAGAGATGCATTTGTAGTTGTGTTATGTGTAGACTATATTATTTTATTTTTTTAAGAGAATAAAATATATATATAAATACACCTATAATAAAATATGTAGATATCGATTTATTTTATTGTTAAAGCAGATGTACATATTTACAATCCCAGAATACATTACCCAGAATGCATTTAGCTGCCACTCACACACACCTGCCCTGTCTGCTTTCAGACTCTGTCCAGGCTGGGTTCAGCCTGTCTGAGGGAGTTGTTGTAATCATTTTAATATGAATAATATTTATGTAACATGTGCTAATTGAACATTCCCAGGCACAGAGCACCATGCTCTCCCAGCTCCCCTCACTGACACATTACACACATTGGTCAACTGATCTCTAACTCCAGAAATTAAGTTACTTAAGCTCTGAATTAACAGGTGTCGGCAGAGAGGTGGGAGGAATTAAACGAATACGACATGTACACCTCTCCAATAAACACACACAGACACAAATCAATAAACAAATAAGCAATGTTTAATGGATGTAAATGAGAATCTGATTCTCATTTAAAACCTGAGTTTATCCTGTGTGTTGCGGGTGGGCTGTCTTGTATAGTGTGCGTGTTTTGGCGTGGCGTGTTCCTGGTGCCATGTGAGTGTGTGCAGTGAATCGTGATCTTTCTGTGACCATGTGACAGCAGCAGATTCAACTCCAGTGGAAATACTGCTGGAACTCCCAGACATCACCCTGCCAATCATTTATTTACTGATTTAATACCTGACCTGTTCATGTAATTGGTTTTATGTGCTTTATCATAGTGCTGTCCAAACCTAGTCCTCAAGAGCCCCTCTCCAGTAGGTTTAATAATTAACCTTTAATCATCAATTTCTTAACACCTGGAAAAACATAATTCTAATCAATTGAGCAGGTGATTTGTTAAATTAATTTTTTTAAAGATCATTTGATATAGACAATTCACGACCCCTTTCAGGCCTCGATGACCAGAGTTCACTTTATTGAACAAGTTATGTGCTTACTTGATCAATAACGTTCCCAGTCTTTTGAAATTAGCAGTTTTAGTGTGACTGACAATCCTTACTGATAGGGGCTCTTTAGGACCATGTTTGGGCAAACCTGGTTCATAGAGACAAACATGATGTCACACAGTCTGGAGTTTGGTTTCTGCCAATGCTCTGTATAGCACACTTTTTATTCGATGTGTCTTAT
Organism: Amia ocellicauda; assembly: GCF_036373705.1. Taxonomy (NCBI): domain Eukaryota; kingdom Metazoa; phylum Chordata; class Actinopteri; order Amiiformes; family Amiidae; genus Amia; species Amia ocellicauda. The sequence goes on along the minus strand of NC_089856.1, from coordinate 14,912,267 downwards.
AGCAGTCCCCCACTGTGGGGCGCTGTCACAGCATGTCTGTGGAAACAGCCACCCTGACACACAACTGTCACTACATAATATACCTATACATGTATATGACTATATATATCAGGTCCTTTTAGTTCTCTCTCTCTCTCTCTCTCTCTCTCTCTCTCTCTCTCTCTCTCTCTTTTTCTCTCTGTAGCAGTATTTCAATTTTGAATTTCCTGCAGTGCACAGGTGATACTGAATGTTGAGCAGTCTATATTCCACTGTGAAACAATGTCAGCTCAATGTTTGTGTCTGTGATTAAAGGGACAAGGTCATTTATTTATTTATTTGTTTGTTTGTTTGTTTTGAAAGCCTGAGGGGTGTCAGACATGACTGTGTTTGTGCCAGAGTCATTTTATTACCATTAATCAGTGCATCAGTGTTGACGTCACAGTGCAGGTGCTGTCTATCGGCAGTGCAGGTTGTAGTGGCTGTGGTCCTCGCAGGCCAACCAGGGGCCTTGGCTCTCTTTTGGGCTTGGCCCACACTCTCCCAGCTGTGGCAGAGCAGGGAGCAGCCTGGGCCTCTGCAGACCTCTGCAATTGGATTACATTAATCAAGACGTTATTGTGTAACGGTGTGTATTAGTTGTGTTGCAGTGCACAGTGCATAGTGTTCCATGGCTAACACGGGCAGTTTATACACTCTCGATTGTCACGGCACAGCTTTGCATTCTGTGGGACTCTGGGTATATGTTCAACCATCCCATGTCCATCCAGCCATGGATTATAAATCATGGCCAATTAAGTTATGGATTGGTTTAATTAAAGATTCTGGCTATAGGAGCAGGCCGGTGTGGGTCTGCCTCCTGTTCCTCAGCCAGGCCTGCTTCTCTGGCTCCCTCTGTGTGACCACAGGCTCCAGAGTGTGTGTGGACCCCAGCCAAGGCAAGAAACTGCTGAGTGACACATTTGTGAACTACACAATCACTACAAGCAGAAAAGCCGATGAACAGAAAATGACTTGTCTCTTTAACTGACTTTTAATTAAATTAATACGTCTTATTTATAGGCATATTGTAATTTTTGATTATACAAATGTGAAAAAATGTTAAATTAAAATGTATAAAACTGAATTACTACATTTTTATGATTCAATTCAGTTTATCCACCTTTTTTTTGTTGAAGGATTGCAAACTGTTTTCAAATGGTTTTAATTCAAATTAAATAATAATTTTATAATAACTTTATTCAGAAAGTATGGCGTTAGCTGATATTATTATGTCTGCGTCACATTATGTCAAATTGTATTGTGTCATTATCGGATCATTCTGGTTCTCATTTCCGCCTTTAAACGGCTTCTTCTCTGCTTAAGATCCCTTAGTGACCACAATCTGTGCTGACATCAGACTGCAATGATACAAAATGAATGATCGCAAATGTGTTTATTTCAATATATTTTAATATATAATTATATATGGGTCAAAAGTGTCACAGCCTCATATTTCACCCATGGGCCCATATGACATTTCTTTTTCCCTTATGACACATTTAAGCTGCCTTCTAAAACTTTGTCTTTCCCTAAAAACAGCTTTTACTCGTGGGGCTATTTCCATTTTATGAGCAATAATAATAATATTATTAATAATGTTAACATATACTTATACTTACTGACATGCTACTATGAACATGAACACACCTGCTGTTATACTTCAGCTACAAACCTACTTACTTTTACATACTAATAATGATGCATACTACTCATAACCTAAATTATGCTAGTACTAATTATTCGATGACAAACTATCACTGATGAACCTATCCAATATCACATTGTCACATTCAGACGAAGTATCTTCAAGGTTGTTGTTGTTGTTATTATTATTATTATTATTATTATTATTATTATTATTATTATTATTATTATTATAGTCCAGGAGGAAGATATTTTGCGTGTGAATCAGCATTTACGCCACGAGGGGGCGATATGAGACCGAGACCTGACGGGAAAGGTAGGCTGTGTGTTGATTTAGAAGCACTGGCGTAAAACTGTTGAGCTTTTGGATGAATAATACAATAGACAAACTACGAGAATTAATTCAGTAAGAATACAGCTCAACTATAATTAACTTCGAGAACCTTCCTCAAAACTGCTGAGCAGCTGGGAGGGACTGGCTACGTAACACTGTGTCGGGATATATGGAGACAATACCTATCTATCTTTATCTAAAGGTTTTTGTATTGTCTAATATATTATGTACTAGTATATTATAATGTGGTACAGTACATAATTGAAACGAAAGTAATAAAATGTAGAGCACCAGACTTTCAGAATAATTAAACTTAAAAATAAATAAATCATAAAAGCCTGTGACGTGTCTGTGATGCGCTCAGAGATTGGCAGGGGGTTCATTTCCACTGTATGGTGACAGATATCCTGTCGCTGACAATTCCTCTCCACCCTAAACTGAAGGAAATATTTGTATTTGCATTTGTTGAGTGTTGTAGCATTAATACCCGCACCGTCTTTAAAATGCTCAAGTGCCCCCGTTTCTATTCGCGGGCATCGGCTCTTCACATCCCATTCGCGTTTATTTTGAAACATATAATTCATAATATAAAGTTTATATATGAATGTTGGGGTTAGTGATGTTTTAAGAATCTTAAAGTAACCCTAACTCTAAATATCCATATATATAATCCTAATCAAAATGTTTTTTGTAAGATATTATGAACCTAATAAAGATAGAAGTACTCCCCTATAGTTGTTTCACAAATGCAGTGGCGGTTCTAGACTGTTCGAATGGGGTTAGATTTTATGGGGGGTCCCGTAATCCTGGGGGGGATTTTATCTTCTTCCTAATGACATTATCCGTCAAGAAAAGACTACTGGCATAAATACATTAATAAATATCTTATAATCTCTCTTTAAAATAACAACTATTACAATGTTACAATTACAACCATACATAAACAAAACAACATATGTTTGTTTTTAATGTTACTAGATCTCACAGTGATAAAATAAGGAAGATATGGTTTAGGCGACAATAACAAAAAAAAAGTTGGAAAAAGATGTATTTGCAGAGCGCGAACAGACCACGTGCAAATAGGCTGACATTAAATTAAAGATTAGTGTCTAAGCATTATTTTCTCTTCAAACATAATGAGCAGAAATTAATAACTTGAATAATTTCATTCAGAATGACGAAGTTTGCGCCATGTAACTTAGCACAGCTACCTGCAATTGTCTGATACATAAGATCAAAAAATCAAAAATCAGCGAGCGGCTACAAACGAGCTGCTGTTCAGCACGAAGGTGGACAATGCGGCAGTCCAGTGACTGAAGTGTGACGATCGTCAATCACGCGTCACACTCGAGCAGGCCGAGGTCCGGTGCACAGCGGAACTGTGCAAACGAGCACTTTTTGATTTTGTTTATCTGTTTTATTATTATTATTATTATTATTATTATTTATTTTATAAGACATACCTATATAGGCTACTTAGTGGTTAGCATACCTAATCCCTTTCCCGTTATAACAGTAAACACATTATTATTGTAGCGACCTAACCTTTTAATGGTCGCTTTTGAAATAAAAGCAAAAGAAGCAGAAGTGGTCCAAAACAAAAGTGGTGTTTATTGATCTTTTCAAAGAGGTACATCCACTTCCCCCTTTCGCGCTAAGATTCGCATAAAATACTGTTTTATTTGGTGAAGTATTTTACATTTCAAATTAAAAAACAATCATTACAAATTTTAATACTTGTGATTAAAATTTTAAAAATCAATTCTTAAAATCACTTAAAATTTTTTAAATCTTTGTGATTTAACGTAAACAAAATAAATGAACTTCAAATAAATAAGTGCACAAAACAACAAAACAAACGTGATTAAAGCAAACTGCTACCAACATAAAAGTCAAATACATTGAAAATAACTGAAAATGCACCGGACAAAATAAAGAAACAATTAAAATGGTAAAAATAAAAAACAAACAAAAACGGTCCAATGCATTTAAAATTAATCCAAAACGGTCAATATATTTGACAAATAAATAGAACAAAACTAAACCAAAAAAAAAAAAAACAACAACTAGTGTTTTAAAAACAACTAAATCTTTAAAAACAGTTAAAATTCATTTTTAAAAGTCATTTTAAAAGACAATCATTCATAAAATAGTTAAAAGATCTTGGACTCGGGCTCCAGCAGGGGGAGATGACCGTCCCCGGAGGTGGGTCCCATCATGGGATCCTGAGCTCCCCCAGATCTTGTATATGCCAGTTCTTATAGGCTTCCTCCTTGCCCCTCTGATGGACCTCCAGATTGATATAGTCCCTCACGAGTACCATACCCCTCCGCGCGATGACAATCAGGTCCAGCTCCTGCTTATTGAATAGACAGATATTCCGTCCCTCCCACAGGGCCTGCTTCACTGCGCAGACGACACGCCACCAGCACCTCAGGTTGGAAGATGTTAATCCCCTGGCTGGACCATATAAGATCTGCTGGGCGGTCGCCCGTGCAGGAATGGCAAACCTGTGGAGGAACGGAGAAAACAGGAGCCAGACCCTGCAGGCGGAGGGGCAATCTCTAAAGATGTGAGCCTCCGTCTCCTTCCCCAGGCAACCCTTATAGGGGCAGATGTCATATGGGGCTAGGCCCCTTCTGTGCATGAACACTCGGGTGGGGAGACACCGACTCACAGCCATCCAGGAGACATCTTTCTGCGTATTTGTGAGGCAAACGTGCGTAGCGTTAGCTCAGATAAACCGGCAGGTTTCGGGAGGGAAATTTTCTATCCGGCTGGTCTCCTGGGTAGATCTCATCTGGCTACAGATGGTCTTATAATCCCAGGAGGCCAGCATGACTTTATGGAGGCCTACTTCGAGCGCAAAGGCTCGGAGCGCCCTGTAGAACGGCGGGGGATCCCACGAGTGCGGCCTGGTGTTGTCCATGGCGCAGAGGCCGAATGGTCTCAGGCTGCTGGCAAAGTAGAAGCGGTTCATAAAACTCACTTTCTTGCCAGCAGCCTGGATGTTCTTGACCATGTAGGCTAGCCCCTGCGCCTTTATCAGCCGCACAACGTCCGGGACCCCCCTGCCTCCATCCAGGGTACCCTTCACCATTTGCACTCTCTTCAGCCTCTCCATTTTGCTCCCCCAGACAAACCGAAATATAATCCTGGTCACTAGTTTTGCGACGACCTTGTCTGGGGGGAAGATCATTCCTACGTAGAGGAGTATCGGGAAGAGGATGGCCTTTACGACCAGCACCTTACTGGTCCCATCCTCTCCATAACGAGCTGCAGGTATTCGTGGCCCACTCTGTCGAAGGCTTTCTCCTGGTCCAGGCTGATTAGGACCAGGGGAAGCCCTCTCTCGTTCGAGTAGGCCAAGACATCCCTGAGCAGCATGGTGTTGTCGGCCGCCGATCTCCCCCGGGCACCGCAGACCTGGTCGGGACCCACAACTTGAGGGAGTGGCCGCTGCAGACGGAGCGTCAGTGCTTTGGCCAGTATCTTGTAGTCGGTGCACAGGAGGCTGACCGGCCGCCAGTTCCTCAGATCCTATGGATCTCCCTTCTTATGAAGAAGAGAGAGGATACTCCTCTTCATAGAAGGGGCCAGTCTACCCTCTCTGTACATCGATCCCAAGACCTGAGCCAGATCTTCCTTAAGCACCTCCTAAAAGATCTTATAGAATTCAGCAGGGATCCCATCGGGACCCGGTGTCCTTCCAGAGTTAAGACTCTTTATCACCTGGGAGAGTTCAGTGGTGGTGATCTCTGGATCCTCCTCGTTCCCCTCGTTGCGGGACTCCAACAGGGACAGAAAGTGATGGATCAGATTTTGATCCACCACCTTCTGATCGTACAACTCCCTGTAGAAGTCCCGCACCACTGTCTCAACAGCCTCTCTGCCCTCCACCTCCTGCCCCGAGGAGTCGATCATGGAGGACATTGCAGGCCGCCTCTCCTTCGTTTTCTTGAAGAAGAAGTGGCTGCACTTCTCGTCATCCTCCATGATGCGGACCCTGGAAAGGACCTTGATCTTTTCTTGCTCCTCCCGATAGAGGGCGGAGAGACTCAGTTTGACCCGGGTCACCTCCTCAGCTAGGTCGAAGCCTCTGAGTTGTAAAAGACTCAGGCGCTGGAGGCAGCGTTTAGGTGGGAATATCTCGCCCGCCTCTCGCGAGCTTTCCGTTTCCCCAGCTGAATGAAGTAGCCCTTGGTCCTTTTCTTCACCATCTCCCACCACTCTATGGGAGAATCAAAAAGGTCCTTCAGGGTCCTCCACTCCTCGAGGCGTCTGCTAAAGGTCTTAATAATACGAGGGTCATCGAGCAGAGAGGTGTTGAGCTTCCAGACCCCAGGCCCCGACTCCCGTGTGCTCGGAATGAGCACCTCTGTCGTCAGGAGCCTGTGGTCTGAAAAGAAGACCGCCTCCGAAGACATGGCGGTCCTCTCCAGTGGCTTACTGAGGAGGACGAGATCTATCCTGGAGAAGGAGGAGCCAGAAGAACTCACCCAGGTGAACAAGGGGACTAGGTCCCGACCTGCGTCGCAGAGTTCAAAGTCCTCCACGAACGCAGCCAGGTCTGGATCTATCGTTGCGGGGCTTACTCCGGTCTACATCCCTCAGAGCACAGTTGAAATCACCTGAAATGATAACCGGTAAGGTGCCGATCAGGAGCGGGCGTAGCTGAGGGAGAAAGAGGACTCTCTCAATACCAGCCATGACCAGCCTCAATACAGCCCCCTTGTATTTAAGGTCGAGGCTGGCCAACCTGCCTGCCTCTATCACCCTAAATTTTTTAACTTCTATGAATGGGTTTTTCAGGAGTACGGCAATCCCGTCCGCTCGGGACACATTGGACCCCGACCAGAAGGAATCACCTAGGGTCCAAGTGTCCCGGAGATCTTTATATTCTTTTTGGAACGGGATGCCGGACTCCTGTAAACAGATGATGTCTGCTTTCATTCCAGCCAGAGAGCTTAAAACATCGGCCCTCTTTTTCACCTCACATTTATAGATATAATTGTTAAAGCCATAATGGCATTGAGGGCAATTACCCGCTCCGTAACAATCATGTAAAGAAACCCTCCTTCGCTCGCACCCATAATTTCAACCATTTGCCTCACCGCTTGATCCTCTAGGAAGACTATGTGGGGGGCTCAGCTCCCACCACCCGGTAAGGCTGGCGAAACTCCACTGGGCTCAGGGCCCGCGGTGCTGGAGGTTCTCAATGGTTCCCTTGTAGCCGAGGCCCGACGACCAGATGGCAGGGCAGAGGCCTTGTGTGCGACTGAGGAGAGGACTGGATAGACCCCACTAGTCGTTCTTTTAACTAAGGGTGGGGGAGGGGGTGGTTTTCTGTTGCCGCAGGCCTCCTCCCTCAGCGCCAGTGACTCTGCCATTGCGGCCCTGAGGTCTTCTTGGCAGAAGACACTGGAGAGGAGAGTCAGCACGACTCTCCTCTCCTGAGGACCTGCGGCTCTCCCACTACTGCCGGGAGGGCATACCTGTCCCCTCCCCTGAGAGAGTCTCGGTTGTGGGGCTGGAGGGATGTTACTATTTTGGGGCCTGTCCTCCACCAGGCTGCCCACTGGGGGGGGGTGGAGAAGGCCCACAACTCTCCGCTCCGGACTCGGAGTGGGGCGTGTAAAACTGAGAGGGGGAGGTCTCTGCAGCGGGGGGGGAGCTGGCGGGGGGGGGAGAGCCAGCAGAATTGAACCTCTTGCTCTTCGCACCCCCCCCACCCATGCTCCTCTTCTCCATCCTTCTCCTCTTCCCCGCCACAACTGTCCACTCCCCCTCGCGTAAAAGCCACACATACCTATGCTTCACATTAAGTCCAACACGACTCCCGGTGCGTCACCACGCCCTTATATATTCCCCTATCTGGGACTCCCTCCCGTCCAATCACCGCTCTCGGCTGTACCACCCGGAGACGGGGGAAGCCACACAGACACAAACATCCACAAACATCCCTCCTTAACCCAACACAATAACACCCCACATATAACACTCATTCAAACTCTCTCACACACACACAGACAGGTTCCACGACCTGACACACCCACCCACCCTGCATACACACTTTTACATCCTCCCCCCACCTTTGGGCTGCCCTACTGGCACGTACACAGCTTGCATGAGAAAGGTACCATGAAAAGTCCCTGCCAGGACTCGGACATCAGCTCATTCTGATTGGCCGTGAGGAATTGAATTACTATTGGCTCTCATTCCCGCTCTGCTATTGGCTGATTGAATCACCTCCTGTTAAAAATGTTTTTGGTGATTCTGCTACATCATTAGACTGATAGCGGGTAGATGAAGATTATAAATGGCTGTTTTAGACAAAAGTGCGTAATTATATATATTTGTAATCATGCTAAAATTAGCATGATTACACACAACAACATACACTTTGTATATTATCGTTCATTAAACTACATTGAATATTACTGCTAAAAATAAACAGCGATTAGCTATCATCTGGGGAATGTAACATCCAAAATTTCTCAGATTAATTATAATATAATTTTGACTTGTTTCGGATGGAAGCTTTCAACCAGAGCTTTTAACAAGAAACAACAACTTGCAGTTTGCAATATTTTCTGCAGGTCTTTTGGAAAGTAACCGATACCTAATGTTGTGAACTGCTATTCCGTGTGTTTAACATGACTTGTACATGTCTGTGTGGAGTCTGCATGTTCTCCCTGTGTTTTCACCCGTTCGTCCGTTTTCCTCACACTGTTCAAAGCAGCTGGACAATGTAAATGTGCAATACTAAATCAGATATTAACACCATATTCACAATATGTGTATGTGTGTGTATCATGTACACACACGTCTATATCTGTAACCCACCTTGTCCTGACAGGGATATTGTAACACATCTTGTCCTGACAGGGATATTTTAACCCACTTCAAATTAATTTTGCATTCAGTATTAAAGCAGTAATATTCGATGTAGTTTAATGAAGGATAATATACAAAGTGGATGTTACTGTGTGTAATCATGCTAGTGATTTTAGCATGATTACAAATGTATACTATTATTAGTAGTATTTTTATTTCTTGGCAGATGCCCTTATCCAGGGCGACTTACAACATAAGTGCAAACAAAGTGCAAAAATACAGAGAAGTACAAGGCATCAATCATTACAAATTCAATTTAGCTAAAACAGCAATTCAAAATAATACATTTTACAAATTCCAATTTACAATTTACACAAGTACAGTAAGTGACTTCCTACATCCTGGACGGTGAAAGCTAAGTGCTGTCAAGATGTAGGGTCACAGTCAGGGGCTACGGGAAAGGGAGCAAGGAGGAAAACAATCAAGAACGCGAGAAGCATAATATGAACTGTGAAGTGCTATCTAGCAGGGATAGAGAACTAATATTACAAGTACTGTCGGAAAAGATGCGTCTTGAGTAAGCGCCGGAATGAGGTCAAGGACTCTGCTGTTTTGACTTCGGTGGGCGGGTCTTTCCACTATTTAGGGGCCAGGGATGAGAAGGAGCGGCTCTGGAGGAAGGAGAGTGGAGAGGAGGCAGAGTTAGTCTTCTGGCACTGGAGGAGTGCAGTGGTCTGAAGGTTACTCGGTGCAGTGTGGTCGAGACACCGGTAGGTGAGGGTCAAAGTCTTGAACTGAATGCGTGCCGGTATCGGGTGCCAGTGGAGGGAGCGGAGCAGTGTGTGCGAATCGTGGCAGAGAGAATATCAGACGAGCCGCAGAGTTCTGGATGAGCTGGAGCGACTGGTAGTAGATGCAGGCAGGCCGGCCAGGAGGGAGTTGCAGTAGTCCAGGTGGGAGAGGACCACTGACTGGACGAGCAGCTGAGTCGAGTAGTCGGTGAGGAAGGGACGGATCCGGCGTGTGTTGCTCAGGAAGAATCTACAGGTGCGTGTCAGCGTGGTGATGTGCTGGGTGTAGGAGAGCGCAGGATCGAGGGTGACTCCTAGATTTTTAGCGGAAGAAGGAGAGAGTGTGGTGGATTCCAAGGGGATCGAGATGGGGAGGTCAGCAGAAGGTGAGGAAGAGTGGGGGAAAAACAAGAGATCCGATTTGGAGAGGTTGAGCTTGAGGTGGTGCGAGTGCATCCAGGCGGAAATAGCAGACAAGCAGGAAGAGATGCGAGAGGGGATGAGAGGGTCAGAAGAGGGAAAAGACAGGAAGATCTGGGCATCATCAGCGTAGAAGTGGTAGGAGAAACCATGGGAAGCGATGATGGGGCCCAGGGAGCGAGTGTAGAGAGAGAACAGGAGCAGGCCCAGGATGGAGCCTTGGGGAACGCCTGTGAGGAGAGGTTGGGGGGTGGATGAGGAGCCTCGCCATGTCACTTGGTAGGTCCGTTCGCTGAGGTAGGAGGAGAACCAGGTGAGAGCAGTCCCAGAGATCCCGAGGTCAGCGAGGCAGGAGATGAGGATGGAGTGATCAACGGTGTCAAATGCTGTGGAGAGGTCAAGGAGGATGAGGACTGAGGAGAGGGAGGCCGCCCGAACACGGCTGAGGGAGTCAGTGACAGCCAGGAGAACTGTCTCAGTGGAGTGAGCTGTGCGGAAGCCGGATTGCAGAGGATCAAGGAGTGAGTGTTGGGACAGAAAGTCCGAGAGCTGATGGTGGACCGCCTGCTCGAAAGTCTTGGAGAGGAAGGGGAGTAGGGAGACAAGGCGGTAGTTCTGAGAGGTGGCATCAAGGGTTGGTTTCTTGAGCAGTGGGATGACAGCAGCTTGTTTAATGAGGGGAAACAGCCAGAGAGGAGTGAGGAGTTGAGGAGGGAGGAGATGAAGGGGAGAAGATCAGGAGTGGTTGCTTGGAAGAGGCGAGAAGGGAGAGGGTCCAGGACACACGTTGTGGGTTTGTGACATAGGAGGAGAGCAGAAACTTCAGCATCTGAGAGAGGTGAGAATGAAGAAAAGGAAGCTTGATCGGTGGGAGGTTTCGGTGTGATGGGAGATGAGGGTGGAGTATTGAAGAGCCTGCGGATGTCTGCAATCTTGGAGGAGAAGAAGGAGGCAAAATCATCAGCAGTGAGAGATGGGGGAGGAGGAGGGGGAGGGGGGGCAAGGAGGGAGGAGAAGAGTTTGCGGGGGTTGTTGACAGTGGATTCAAAGAGAGATTGGAAGTAAGACTTCTTGGCTGAGGTGAGAGAGGACGACAATGTGGACAGTAGAGAGTGGTAGAGTTCGAGGGCAGCTAGGAGTTTGGTCCTTTTCCACTTCTGTTCGGCGGCACGCAGACTAGTTCGGGTTGAACTGAGAACAGGAGAGAGCCAAGGCTGAGGACGGGCAGGACGAGACGTGAGAGGACAGTCAAGGGAGGAGGTGAGGGAGGAGAACAAAGAGGAGGTAGCACAGTTGACAGATAGATGGGAAAAACAGTCAATGGAAGGTAAGAGAGTGAGGGCAGTGGAGGCAAGGGTGGAGGGGGAAACAGAGTGGAGATTATGGCGGAAGGTGACAGAGGGAGTGGGTGGAGTGGGGAGGGAGGGGAGGGAAAGGGAGAAGGAAATGAAGTGGTGGTCCAAGATGTCCATGGGTGTCACGGAGAGTGTTGAAGGGGAGCAGCCTCTAGAGAAGATGAGGTCTAGCTGGCGGCCAGCCCTGCAAGTGGGGGGAGATGGGGAGAGAGAGAAGTTAAAGGAGTGAAGGAGAGGAAGAAATCCGGCACAGTGGGAAGGGCTGGAGAGGTGGATGTTGAAGTCTCCCAGGAGGATGGTAGGTGAGGACAGCGAGGGGAGAGAGGAGAGAAGAAAGTCAGGTTCATCCAGGAAGGAGGTGAGTGACCAGGAGGACGATAGAGAACTAGAAGGAAGAGGTGAGAGGGAGAGGTGATTTCCACTGCATGGAATTCAAAGCTGTGGGTTGAGATAGAGGAGAGAGAGGGGGGGACAGAGAAGAGGAGAGAAGGGGAGAGCAGGAGCCCTGTTCCTCCTCCCCGCCTGGTAAGACGAGGGGAGTGCAACAGGACAAAGAGAGAGGATAAGGCAGCAGGGGTGGTAGAGTTGTTCGGGGAGATCCATGTCTCGGTGAGAGCGAGGAAATCCAGAGACTGGTGGGAGGCGAAGGCGGAGATGAAGTCGGCTTTGTTGGAAGCTGAGTGGCAGTTCCACAGGCCCCCAGAGAGTGGAGTAGCGGGGAGGGAGAAGGAGGGGAGAGGCAGAGAGATGAGGTTGGAGGGATTAGGGAAACAATGACGCGCAGGTGCATGCCGAGAGGAAGGAGAGAGCAGGAAAGGAATCGGAGAGATCGTCATGGTTGCCTGTTGTTGCTGTTGCTGTGTGCCGTCTCCTCGCAGTCTTCTCCTCGCTGGAGTACCCGCAGCTAGAGTCCCTGCCCTTTGTAAGTGGGGCACTGAAGACTGCTGGCACAGAGGTGTGGAGGACGGTTAAAACGACACCTGTAACTAATTAGGACAGAAACACCTGTGTTGAGTTGAATGACACAAGGCTGGTCAGGATGGCCCTCCCTCCCACGCAGGACTGCTAATAGCACAATTAATGGCCACTTAATATGTGAATACAGACAAAGACAGTGCCAGACACATGCAGTTACATTGAACAACAGCTCGTAGTAATGTTAAACAAATGCTAAATAATCACAGCCTACAGTGTAACGCTTCTGATTGCAGACAGGGCGTGTTGAGTGGGCCAAGTTACTGGCTAAATTCACTAACAAACAGTTGCAGCTCTTCCTACAAAACAGGTGCAAGATATACAATTCGTAGTTAAACAACAAACCACGTAAACAGTCTATGTAACTTAACTAAACGAGGAAACGCGAGAGAAAAAGCGATACTTAGCTGCGTCGACTTGAGCGCTTAATATAATTAAGCACTTTTGTCTAAAACGGCCATTTATAATCTTCATCTACCCGCTAGCAGTCTAATGATTTAGTAGAATCACCAAAAACATTTAAAACAGGTGGTGATTCAAGCAGCCAATAGCAGGGTGGGAATGAGAGCCAATAGTAATTCAATTCCTCACGGAGAATCAGAATGAGCTGATGTCCAAGTCCTGGCAGGGACTTTTCATGGTACCTTTCTCATGCGAGCACATACAGACACCCGCCAGCAAGGAACGCTACAATAATATTATTATCATCATCATTATAACAGTAGGGCTAATTATAATTATAATAGTAATATTATATGTTTATGATTATTATGATTGTAGTTTGGATATGTGCAAGTCGACAACATATTTTACAGTAAACGGATTTTAGACAATGTGTCCAAGAAAACAAAACAAAACAAAAAACCATCCCAGTTTGGTCAAATGACCAAGATAGTCAGGGGGACAGTAGTTAGAGAAACAATGGCAAATTGTGATCACAATATGGTTAGCTTTGAGGCATTCTTTCAAAAAACAAGGTCCAAGTCTAAATCAATGGTCTACAGTTTTAGAAAAGCAAACCTTGAAGTTATGAGATGGCACTTAGAAGAGGTAGACTGGAGCACATTGGATACAGAGTCAGTTGAAAATGGATGGGTATATTTTAGGAATATACTACTTGAGGCTCAGCAGCAATTTGTACCAAAACTTAGCAAATTGAGGACCAAAAAACACTGGCCAAAATGGTTTAATAGAGGTATGCAAAAAAATATCAAGAGAAAGAAAATGTTGTATAGTGCATACAAAAGGGATGGTGACGAAACAAAATACATGTAGAATATGTTGAGCTGCAAAGAGACCTTAAGAAAGGGATCAGGAAATCAAAGAGGGAAATAGAAAGAAACATAGCTCTTGGAGCTAAAACCAATGCAAAGAGCTTTTTTCAATATTACAACAGCAAGTGGTCAATAAAGGAGGAGGTGAAACAGATAAAGGGCAAAAATGGAGGTATCTTGGAAAACGAACAAGATGTGGCAAATATTCTAAATGAGTATTTCACAGAGGTTTTTACAAAAGAAAAGACAGATAACATGCCACAGGTTAACAATCAGTCCAGGCAAATCCTAAGAGAGATCAGGATAAATGAGGAGGAGGTACTAAAGGGACTAGCAGAATTAAAAACAAACAAATCACCTGGGCCAGATGGTATATTTCCAACAGTACTTAAAGAAATTAGGGAAATTATTTATAGGCCGCTAACTCAAATATTCCAAATGACACTTAGAACAGGGGATGTGCCAACTGACTGGAAGACAGCAACTGTCATACCAATCCACAAGAAAGGGGACAAAACTGAGCCAGGAAATTACAGACCAATCAGTCTCACCTGCATCACCTGTAAAATGTAGGAAAAAAATATTAGACATATATTATTAGAAAATATTAGAAAATAGAGGAGCATCTTAATGAAAACCATATTCTTGGAGATAGTCAACATGGGTTTAGATGAGGCAGATCATGTCTTACTAATTTATTATAATTTTTTCAACACACAACTGCAGCTATAGATCATGTGAAAGCAAATGATATGATATAATTAGATTTTCAGAAAGCTTTTGATAAGGTTCCACACTAAAGACTGATCCTCAAATTGGAAGCTGTAGGCATTCAGGGTAATGTAAGTAGATGGATTATGAACTGGTTGAGGTATAGGAAACAGAGGGTGTCAATTAGAGGAGTTGCTTCTAACTGGAGTGAGGTTGTTAGTGGAGTTCCACAGGGATCAGTACTAGGGCCTTTGCTTTTTCTAATCTATATTAATGATCTGGACTCTGGGATAGTTAGCAAACTTGTCAAATTTGCCGATGATACTAAAATAGGTGGCTCAGCAGATACAATCTCGGCAGCACAGGCTATTCAAAGGGACTTGGATAACATTCAGTTGTGGGCCGACACCTGGCAGATTAAATTCAATGTGGACAAGTGCAAGGTATTACATGCACGTAACAAAAATGTCCACTATAATTACACTATGTGGGGAATAGATCTAGATGAAGTATCGCATGAGAAAGACCTAGGAGTCTACGTGGACTCCTCACTTTCTCCATCCAAACAATGTGGGGAAGCAATAAAAAAGGCAAACAGAATGCTAGGGTATATTGTCAAAAGTGTAGAATTTAAAACAAGGGCAGTAATGTTCAGACTGTACTGCACTAGTTAGAGCTCATCTGGATACTGTGTACAGTTCTGGGCTCCACACTTCAAGAAAGATATCGCTGCTCTAGAGACAGTTCAGAGGAGAGCAACCAGACTTATTCCAGGTCTGAAGGGAATGTCCTACTGAGAGACTGAGGAACTGAACCTTTTCACCCTGGAACAGAAGAGACTACGTGGGGACTTGATCCAAGTCTTCAAAATCATGAAAGGCATCAACCACATCAAACCAGAGGAGCTTTTCCAGATCAGCAGGGACACACGCACCCGGGGACACAAATGGAAATTGGGCTTCAAGGCATTCAAGACAGAAAACAGGAGACAATTCTTCACACAGAGAGTCGTCACAATCTGGAACAAACTCCCCAGCGATGTGGTAGATGCTGAAAATTTGGGAACATTTAAAAATAGACTGGATAGGATCCTTGGATCACTTAGTTATTAATGGACACCAAACGAGCACTATGGGTCGAATGGCCTCCTCTCGTTTGTAAACTTTCTTATGTTCTTATGTTCTACAGTTTGTGTCAACATTATATATTTTTCAGTATATAATATTATTATTATTATTATTATTATTATTATTATTATTATATTATATAATAATAATAATAATAATAATAATGGGTAAATTTCAATGAACTTGTACGGAGTACAGAGCTGCTTACTAACCATGCGATCATCTCCAGTTAGTGGCTTCTTTCAGTTAGTTTGCAATTGACCCATTAATCCTAATAAATTATGCATACTAATTTAAATTTACATTGATTAAATGATCCCGGAGATTGGTTTCTCTGTGATATACCACTTTTCAGTTGCACAGCTTACATTCAACTAATCGGGTGTCTTCTGTGCATTTAGCAAAAAATCCCAAACAGCAGATGTTTTCCGAGACATTTGTTTAGTTTTTTTACATCTGCATTATATTGCACAACATTTTGCACGGTAGCAGATAAAGAAACAATAATGCAGAATAACACAGTGATCCACATGCATGCTGATAGATAGTACTCTTTCAGAAGAAAAAAAATAGTTAAATTATCAGTGTAATCGTACATTTTCAAAATACATTGTTTAAATTTAATCTGGTCCAATACCTGCTGACACAACGGTTTTTAACTTTGTTAATTCCACAACCTTTATTTAAGTAATGGGCATTATACAAATCAAATATTTTAATGTAGATAGACTACGAGTGACATCTGAAGTCAAAGGCTGTATTTGAAACCGCATTGTCAGGGTTCCCTATCCATTACCCTCTATCCCCACTAGAGGCCGCCAATTTTACCCTGCCTTTTCTTTCTCCCTTCACTGTTCTCATCAGTTACTCTTCCAATTAACATTCCTCCACACCCTTGTGCACTTCTGTTCCTTTCCTCTGCTCTCATTGGCCCTGCACCTGCCTTCCCAGTTTCTGCTTCCCTTCATAAACCCCATATTCCTATTTTAACAGGATTTAAAAATATATGTTTGTGGCCCACCTGCGGTACCTCTACGGCCCACAGGTTGGGAATCACTGCTTTAGAGGTTGTTGGTGAGGAAGGTGTATGAAAGCGTTACAGATTAACACCATGAAGCATATTAAACCTCATAGACATTATTGATCCTTTAGTGGGACCAACATCGGAGCACAGTCATTCAGACCCACACGTTTGAAACTGCAGTGTTTAGCGTTGAGGTTTTTGCAACCGGCAGCTTTCAGCAAGTAGTAGGTAACATTATTGATGTAGACATGTCTGGTTTATCTGTGCTAAACAACACAAATGTGACTTACATTATTTACAAAGATTTGCACTTTCAAATAAACAGTATAATGATGAACCGTGCATTTTGCTTTTGTGTCTTTATGGTGAGGTGTAGTTTGTGTGCGATATTGTTGTGTTTTTATTTAGTTTCACTATTGTAAGTAATCATGTAAAAGCTCTCATTTCTCAAGCACCCAGATTGCAACCTCAGGATGATGGGTAACAGAGCCGACTGTAGCAGCTCCACGTCAGTGCAACGCTTTGAGAAGCGCCCTTACCTGGGGCGTGTTTGTCAATTTTGGGGCCCCAATCAAAGCTCAGTTTAGGGGCCCTTCCACCTCTACCTGTCATGACAATTTTACCGTCACCACACACACCAGTGTCTGCCACAATCCTGTGTCATTATAAGGGTGGGCTAGAGTATCATCAGTGCACTCGAACTATAATATAGGAGAGTGAAGGATTTTCTTACAGTGGAAAACTATGAAATCCATGTTGAGGAGAACACTGACAGAATCGCGGAATTCAGGGGGCTTTGTTCCGCTATTCTGTTTTATTGTTCAACCAAACTGTAGAACTAGTTACTACACAAATACAAAATGAAGGTAGTATTAATAAATACACAACACAAACTGAATAAAATAAATATTTTAAATTAATCCATTTAATTGTTGTTATTGTTGTTTTTAAGTTTTACAAACGTGTGATTTCAGTGATGTTGTGTGTGGAGGTTCTGTGCCACAAATACCGACATGACTGCCTGGCTTTAACGATCATCGGAGCTGCAATGTACACTATTCGTTTAAAAAAAAAAAAACGCCTCTTAAATGGAGCATAAGGTATCCCGTCAATTTGCCACGCACATTTCATCACAAGCTTTTTTTTTTTATCACAAACAGTAAGGTCACTGACAAAAGATTGTCATCAAGTTATCTTTTGGAAATCATTACTTAAGCTGTGCTATAAACAAATAGCGCTATAATAAATAATACATAACAGATACAGTACGTATTCAGTTCAGTAGCTACATAAATAAAACCTGATAATTTACTGTCTTGTTTGATTTAGATCAAATACTTCTTAACGTCCTACATGGTTCCAAAACAGCCTTTAATTAAATCATACAGTTAGCCACGGCAGTTGTAGTCTTTTCAACTCTTTAATCTCAGCCCTTTTTATTGATAACTCTGGCTACATGGTTGTAACTAAGCAAGCTTCCAAAAGAAACTACAGAACTACTGGCGTCACTCTGTCAGCTTGTCGACATGGGGTGCATTCACACTGCACAGACTTTTGTCATTCTGCAAGGAATCTGACCATTGAGTCAATGAATGCTCAGACTTCTGATTCGTGTGACTTCAGAGCTATGAATACAAACACACTTCTTAGCATAACAATACTAAATACAGAAACAAAAAAAGCCCACAATGTTAAAAAATAAATGAAAAAATTACCAAATGTATTTTCTGGTATAATAGGCTATGATGATTCTAACTTAAAATGAAACTCAAAAACTACTCATTAAACGGCCACAGTGAGACTCGGACCCGAGTTTCCTACGCTATAATGCAGAGGCTTTATGGCAGCGCCAAACAGACAGGCTTCAGAATCGCTACATTAAAAATAAAAGGCGGGATTAACAATACATTATTTTTCAACTGAGAAAATAAGTAATTTGCTGCAAATTACAATTCAGTAGGTAATGTAACACTGCTACTAGGCATCAGGGGGCCCCTAAGCAAATGCGTGGTTTTCTTAACTCACATTTTTTAAGCTTTTAGGATTTCTATTTAGTTTTATTAAATACTCTTGAGTTGCTACTGCTATGTTGCCTGTTTGATCTTGTCTGTTTTGACTGCTTGCTGTAGCTCTCTGGGTATGAGAAGAGTGCGTTATAAATAACATTGATTATTGGCTAATTGGCTAATTATTATTATAATTATATTATTATATTATAAACTATAGTTTTTATTATAGCTACCTCCACTTTGTTCTCCTCCCTCACCTCCTCCCTTGACTCTCTCTGTCCTCTCACGTCTCGTCCTGCACGTCCCTCCCTTCCTCAGCCTTGGCTCTCTGCTGTTCTCTGTGCAACCCGAACAGAAGTGGAAAAGGACCAAACTCCCAGCTGCCCTCGAACTCTACCGCTCTCTACTGTCCACTTTCTCGTCCTCTCTCACCTCAGCCAAGAAGTCTTACTTCCAATCTCTCTTCGAATCCACTATCAACAACCCTCGCAAACTCTTCTCCACCTCCCTCCTTGCCCCCCCTCCCCCTCCCCCTCCCCCTCCTCCTCCCCCATCTCTCACTGCTGATGATTTCACCTCCTTCTTCTCCTCCAAGATTGCAGACATCTGCAGGCTCTTCAATACTCCACCCTCATCTCCCATCACACCGAAACCTCCCACCGACCAAGCTTCCTTTTCTTCATTCTCAGATGCTGAAGTTTCTGCTATCCTCCTATGTCACAAACCCACAACATGCGACCTGGACCCTCTCCCTTCTCGTCTCTTCCAAGCAACTGCTCCTGATCTTCTCCCCTTCATCTCCTCCCTCCTCAACTCCTCACTCCTCTCTGGCTGTTTCCCCTCTGCATTTAAACAAGCTGCTGTCATCCCACTCCTCAAGAAACCAACCCTTGATGCCACCTCTCCTCAGAACTACCGCCCTGTCTCCCTACTTCCCTTCCTCTGCAAGACCCTCGAGCGGGCGGTCCACCGTCAGCTCTTGGACTTTCTGTCCCAACACTCACTCCTTGATCCTCTGCAATCAGAGGATCACTCCAGCTCACTCCACTGAGACGGCTCTCCTGGCTGTCACTGACTCCCTCAGCTGTGCTTGGGCGGCCTCCCTCTCCTCAGTCCTCATCCTCCTTGACCTCTCTGCAGCATTTGACACCGTTGATCACTCCATCCTCCTCTCCTGCCTCGCTGACCTTGGGATCTCTGGGACTGCTCTCACCTGGTTCTCCTCCTACCTCAGCGACCGGTCCTACCAAGTGACATGGCGAGGCTCCTCATCCACCCCCCAACCTCTCCTCACAGGCGTTCCCCAAGGCTCCGTCTTGTTCTCTCTCTACACTCGCTCCCCGGGCCCCCTCATCGCTTCCCATGGTTTCTCCTTCTACGCTGATGATGCCCAGATCTTCCTGTCTTTTCCCTCTTCTGACCCTCTCATCCCCTCACGCATCTCTTCCTGCTTGTCTGCCATTTCCGCCTGGATGCACTCGCACCACCTCAAGCTCAACCTCTCCAAATCAGATCTCCTGTTTTTCCCCCACTCTTCCTCACCTTCTGCTGACCTCCCCATCTCGATCCCCTTTTTAATCCACCACACTCTCTCCTTCTTCTTCCACTAAAAATCTAGGAGTCACCCTCGATCCTGCGCTCTCCTACACCCAGCACATCACCACGCTGACGCGCACCTGCAGATTCTTCCTGAGCAACATACGCCGGATCTGTCCATTTCTCACCGACTACTCAACTCAGCTGCTCGTCCAGTCACTGGTCCTCTCCCGCCTGGACTACTGCAACTCCCTCCTGGCCGGCCTGCCTGCATCCACTACCCGCTGCTCCAGCTCATTCAGAACTCTGCGGCTCGTCTGGTATTCTCTCTGCCACGATTCGCACATGCTACTCCACTGCTCCGCTCCCTCCACTGGCTCCCGATAGTGGCACGCATTCAGTTCAAGACTTTGACCCTCACCTACCGCTGTCTTGACCACACTGCACCAAGCTACCTTCAGTCACTCGTCTCCCCATACATCCCCTCCAGACCACTGCGCTCCTCCAGTGCCAGAAGGCTAACTCTGCCTCCTCTCCACTCTCCTTCCTCCAGAGCCGCTCCTTCTCATCCCTGGCCCCTAAGTGGTGGAACGACCTGCCCACTGAAGTCAAAACAGCAGAGTCCTTGACCTCATTCCGACGCTTACTCAAGATGCATCTCTTCCGACAGTAATTGTAATATAAGTCCTCTATCCCTGCTAGATAGCACTTCAGCTTTATTATGCTCCTCGCATTCTTGATTGTTTTCCTCCTTGCTCCCTTTCCTGTAGCCCCTGACTGTGACCCTACATCTTGACAGCACTTAGCTTTCACCGTCCAGGATGTAGGGAGTCTCTTACTGTACTTGTGTAAATTGTAAATTGGAATTTGTAAAATGTATTATTTTGAATTGCTATGTTTTAGCTAAGTTGAATTGTAATGATTGATGCCTTGTACTTCTCTGTATTTTTGCACTTTGTTTGCACTTATGTTGTAAGTCTCCCTGGATAAGGCCATCTGGGAAGGTCGTGTACTTTGTGCGGTTTTAATGTATCCAATGTCCTTCTCGGATGACGGACTAGTTGTTGGATCCAATGTACAACGACAGCATTAGCACACGGACATTAACATGCATTGTGAAACGTAGTGAACAACTAAGCTTATTTAATTAATAAACTCATCAGAAATACAGCACATTATAGTTTTCTTAAAGGTTTATGACTGTCATTGAGTCATTAGAGCGGTAGAAGTTCAAACAGCCGCACAGAGACTGACGAGCCGATTCCTGTCAATAGGAAACTGCCGAGTCACCGCCCGCGCTGCTTAATAATCAGATCAAAAAATCGGATCAGCGGAGTCGGATCATGATCTGCTTCGTACAACGCCATTTCATGATCCGGATCCCGTTTTCTGATCCTGTTAGTACAACCAGCCCCTAAGAATGGGAGAAACTGCCCAAAGAAATAGGTGTTTGCCAAGGCTTTGTAGCTTCATACTCAAAAAGACTTTGAGGCTGAATGGTTTTTTTTTTTTTATTTTTAATAAATTGCAAATTTGAGGAAAATAAGGAATTTAATCCTTTTGAATAGGGCTGTAACATAACAAATGTGAAAGTGAAGCACTTGTGTGTGTGTGTGTGTGTTGTGTGTATATATATATATATATCACACACACACACACACACACACACACACACACACACACACACAGTGCATCCGGAAAGTATTCACAGTGCTTCACTTTTTCCACATTTTGTTATGTTACAGCCCTATTCCAAAATGGATTAAATTCATTATTTTCCTCAAAATTCTACAAACAATACCCCATAATGACAATGTGAAAGAAGTTTGTTTGAAATCTTTGCAAATTTATTAAAAATAAAAAAACAAAAAAAGCACATGCACATAAGTATTCACAGTCTTTGCTCAATACTTTGTTGAAGCACCTTTGGCACCAATTACAGCCTCAAGTCTTTTTGAGTATGAAGCTACAAGCTTGGCACACCTATTTTTGGGCAGTTTCTCCCATTCTTCTTTGCGGAGATCTCAAGCTCATCAGGTTGGATGGGGAGCGTCGGTGCACAGCCATTTTCAGATCTCTCCAGAGATGTTCACTCGGGTTCAAGTCTGGGCTCTGGCTGGGCCACTCAAGGACATTCACAGAGTTGTCCTGTAGCCACTCCTTTGTTATCTTGGCTGTGTGCTTAGGGTCATTGTCCTGCTGGAAGATAAACCGTCGCCCCAGTCTGAGGTCCAGAGCGCTCTCGAGCAGGTTTTCATCAAGGATGTCTCTGACATTGTAGCTGCATTCATCATTCCCTCGATCCTGACTAGTCTCCCAGTTCCTGCCGCTGAAAAACATCCATACAGCATGATGCTGCCACCACCATGCTTCACTGTAGGGATGGTATTGGCCAAGTGCCTGGTTTCCTCCAGACATGACGCTTGCCATTGAGGCCAGAGTTCAATCTGGTGTGCTGTCATGTGCCTTTTACTGAGGAGTGGCTTCCGTCTGGCAACTCTACCATACAGGCCTGATTGGTGGAGTGCTGCAGAGATGGTTGTTCTTCTGGAAGGTTCTCCTCTCTCCACAGAGACACGCTGGAGCTCTGTCAGAGTGACCATCGGGTTCTTGGTCACCTCCCTGACTAAGGCCCTTCTCCCCCGATCGCTCAGTTTGGCCAGGCGGCCAGCTCTAGGAAGAGTCCTGGTGGTTCCAAACTTCTTCCATTTACTTTCTTCCATTCTGTACCCTTCCCCAGATCTGTGCCTTGATACAACCCTGTCTCGGCGGTCTACAGACAATTCCTTGGATTTCATGGCTTGGTTTGTGCTCTGACATGCACTGTTAACTGTGGGACCTTATATAGACAGGTGTGTGCCTTTCCAAATCATGTCCAATCAACTGAATTTACCACAGGTGGACTCCAATCAAGTTGTAGAAACATCTCAAGGATGATCAGTGGAAACAGGATGCACCTGAGCTCAATTTTGAGTGTCATGGCAAAGGCTGTGAATACTTATGTACATGTGCTTTTTTTGTTTTTTTATTTTTAATACATTTGCAAAGATTTCAAACAAACTTCTTTCACGTTGTCATTATGGGGTATTGTTTGTAGAATTTTGAGGAAAATAATGAATTTAATCCATTTTGGAATAAGGCTGTAACATAACAAAATGTGGAAAAAGTGAAGCGCTGTGAATACTTTTTGGATGCACTGTACACACACACTACTGTGCAAGTTTTAGGCAGGTGTGAAGAAATGCATTTTTTCACACCTGCCTAAAACTTTTGCATAGTACTGTATATATATACATATATATATATAGTGTGTGTTTCTGTATACACGTATTCATATTCATTATTCAAATTCATGCCTTTCAAATGTTAATGAATTCATGAGTTGTATGTGTGTAAGCTGGATGTATGTATGCAGTGGTCTGGAGGTTATCATGTATGAAGGTCATTGTGTGCTTAGAGCAAAATATAATTTGAGTCTTCCACAGGATTTAAATTTACTGAAGGCACACTGCACTGACACTCTCACACACTGCTCTGCTGACCATGTGGCTCCACAGCTCCGACACACACAGGGCACCAGGTAACATTACAGTGGACCCCAACACACACAAATGCAACACAATCATGCAAATCAATGCGCAATAAATCATTTTTATGTTCTGATCGAGGATAAAATAAAGTACAGGTTAATTGTGTATCGGGGTTAAGTATGGCCAAGCATACAGAATGGCTACAAAACCGGTAACATAATTTCCTGTATAATAAATATAATAGAATAGGAGTATAAGAAAGGTAAATCAGCCAGCATTTGGTCGAGTCACGCAATGTGATGCAGCACAGACCGCCACCTCCAAACCTATGTGATGAGTCTCAGACTGTGAGTCAGTGATTACACCTTTAGAAAGTGCAGTCCTTACTGTTCTGTAACCTTCAGCGTCCCTTTCAATATTCTCTCTGAGAGACCTCCACAGAGCGATCTGCTCACACCAATGGTGTCTGCCCACTGAGGCTGTGCTTTGTGTGTGACATGTCTGTTTAAACCTCCTCCTTTTCTTTCAAAATTAATCTTTTTGAAAGAAGGAGAGAGGAATGAAGGAAAAACATTGAAAGAAAGGGTAGTCTGGTTGTCTTTCTGTACTGAACCGGCCAGCGGCTGTTTAGTGTACCTCCTGACCCCCCGTCTCTGTTTCTTTCTCTCTGTCTTACGCTCTCCATCTCTCTCTCCCTCTCACTGTCACAAAGCGCCTGGATGACCTTGTGAATTGAACAGAGTAAATAAATGTAGTTCTGTTTTCCAATAAACTGAAGAAATAAATAATTGTGGAAGCGGGCTGGCAAGGTGTGCAGTGGAGCAGCATCGCGAGGCTGTGGAGGGGCAGAGAGGGGCTGTGAAGGCGGTGTGGTCAAAGATTGTGCGTGTGCATGTGCGTATGTGTGTGTGTGTGTACGTATTTATATTTATATATAGAGAGAGGGAGGAATGTAGATAAAGATGTGGGCACTTCTTTAATCACCAGGAACCACTTCTGCTGCTCACTAGGATTAGTCGGCATTCAATCACATCTATGAGTTCCTGAGCTTGATGCTGTACCCTGCTGTGCGAGTGTGAATGTGTGTGAGAGTGTGTGTGTCTCTGTGTGAATGTGTGTGGCCTGTGTGTGTGTATTTTCTCCTTGTAAAGCCCCAACTCTTCTCATCCTCCTCCTGTCTGTCCATCCATCTCTCTGTCCATCTGTCTGTCTGTCTCTGACCTTGCTGGCTTTCCCCCATCCTGGGCTGAGGCTGCACATCTGGAACCAATCCAACTGTTTGCGTTGGGGGGCAGGCTGGCCTCAGGGGTTGCATGTGTCCCTGACTTCAAAATAGCCCTGATTGCTCGCAGCTGACAACCTTACCTCACCCAGTACCCAGAGCTGCTCCGTTGCAGCCCTGACAGAGTCAAGGCTGGGCCGGGCCTGGGAGTGGGAAGGTGGGGTCAGTGCAGCAACATCAAACAGAGATTGAAAACATTTATTTATTCAATCATTGAATTGAATGCATTTATTTATTCAATCAATCAGTCACTCATTTGTTTATGGATGAATGCATCCATCCACCCTGTTTGTATGTATTTATTGAACAGAAAACAGTAAATAAAGTGTAGTGATACCATAGCACTAAGCAGGGCTCGGCAGTGAGCACAGGGTAGGTTCAGAGAGTAACATGCCGGCATTCACATTATCCCTGTTTATTTACACCAAAACTCCTGCTTTCAGAACAGATAATTCAAAGCGGTAATTGAGGTTTCTGTTTCTCCTGTGTCTCACCTAATATCTCCCAGGCCTGTGCTGAGAGCCACAGTAACCCGAGCCGTCAGTAATTGGTTTCAACTATGTAGAGTCTCCTGCAGAAACAGGACAAGGCGTCCCAATGCACATGGGCCCCTTCACCCCCTCTGCCCCGGTCTGTCCTGCTCTGCTTTTCTTTTAATGTGTATTATTATTATTATTTTAAAGTAAGGGTTTTGTTTAATTTCTGTGTACTGAAGAATATTCAAAATGAGCAAGTATGAAGCAAAATGTGCTTCTGTGTTCCTTTTATTTTCTGCGCTAGGCCATCATAGGGGTTACCTCTGAGTGTGTGTGTGTGTGTGTGTGTGTGTGTGTGTGTGCACACTTTCCCATCTGAGTCCCCAGTTGATTCTTGCAGCTGCTCTGGTTGATGTACAGCTGACATGGCATTTCAAGACTGAACTGAAGCATGCTGGCAGAGTGTAGCGCCTGGCATGCATTGATCATTTGGCTTTTAAGTCAAGGATTTTAAATACCCAGACTGTTGTGAACATCAACTTCAATTGTCTGTCCAGCACTGTCAGATGGGTGAACAGTCACTGGCTCTGTGTAACACTGGGCTGTTTGCCTGCTGGCAGCCCAGAGTGGTGCTAATGACTTTGTGCTAATCCAGTCTTGGATGGCAGAGACATAGCAAGAATCTGTGTGAGAACACAGAAATAGAATGGCGAACAAGTAGAATCAGTTGGAACAGATACAATCAGGGAATTTAGAATCAGAACAGATACAGTCAGGGAATTAGAATTGGAACAGATACAGTCAGGGAATTAGAATTGGAACAGATACAGTCAGGGAATTAAAACCAGAACAGAACAAATAGTGTCAGATATAGAGCACTTGGTAGTGCTGATACCTGTTGCT
This sequence comes from Amia ocellicauda, assembly GCF_036373705.1. NCBI lineage: Eukaryota > Metazoa > Chordata > Actinopteri > Amiiformes > Amiidae > Amia > Amia ocellicauda. The sequence goes on along the minus strand of NC_089856.1, from coordinate 14,886,018 downwards.
GCAGCTACAAAATAAGTTTCTCAAGCATGTTGAATATTTTTTCCCTACCTAAATCTCTCTTATTCAGTGTTGTTGTGCATTTGCTATAGCTCCACTGCATAACCTATTACATTGCGCTAGTCCAAATGATCTAGGTATGTATTTATTTTTTAATCTATTGCACTGTTACCATTTACATTGTGTGTGTGACAGTGAATAATCCTGAACAGAGGCAGCAGGCACATGAATACACAGTCAGACGAATGATGGAGCTGGCAGTGGAGTGTGCACAGGGCCTGCTGGGAGGGGTGCTGCTCCTGCCCAGCCCCTCTGCTGCGACAGGCAGCACCTACAGCACTCTGGTGTGCTTGCTGCTACAGGTACTCAGGCAGGTGAGAGGGTGATGGATTGCAGCCTCATTAGCATATTTTATTATCCTATTACAAACACTTCTCACCTAATTACCTCCATTAGGACACAGAGGAGACTAATTAACCAGCTTGCAGTGAAGGTGCCCGAACACAAAATTCAAATACACACACAAACACACATACATACACACGGCTGACACTGAGACAGAGCATCCCTGTTACCACAGTGGCTGGCATCCTCATAGCAGCAGGACAGTTATTGATTAGATTGATCTGATTGGGCATCGTTAAGTATTGATCGGCTATCACCTCCGGGAGGGGTCCCCAGGGGTGGGGGTAATCAGTGTAGCTGGGAATCCATTATTAATTATAAATTAAATGGTGCAGAACAGAGACAGATGTGTAGTAATAGGAACAGCTGGGTAGAGACATGGCCGCTCGCTGCACAGAGACAGTCAGGGGGACTGACACGAACAGAGCAGTGTTTCAGTGCAACATTCAGCCAGGCTCCCCAGCTCCAGCCAACTGTGTCTCCGTAGACCTGGGGAAAGAGTTATTGCAGTCCAGCTAACTAATTAAGAGCTTGGCGACGATTTGGGACAGACGGACTGTAAACCTGCAGACCATGTGGCCACCACCTGGAGAGAAGTGTGTTACATTGACCTGCTCTGAGACCAGGGAGGAAGTTCGTTAGCTAGCTGGTGGTGTGCGTCTTTCTGAGCTCACCATAATTGTACGCTAATTTACAGTAGAAAAGATGTGGTTTCTGTATTTCATTGTTTTGAATAGAAATGCAGGTGAATGACCACAGCTTTTTACAGCAACGGTGCCTAACCTTGTTTGTGGGAACGGGCAGATAGATCTCAGAATGAAAAAACTGTGCGCAGTGTGGTGTGTGGAGAAATTAGTGGTGGGGGGTGTTGAAGGAAGAGGAGGTTGTTTTATGTCGATCAGAATCTAATGAAAAAAAATTACTAGTCTCTCAAAACTAAAATAATTTGTATGCGTGTTAGCACCAAGCCCTGGTGCCCAGGCTCTTCCTGCATCGGACCTTAATTACCAGAGTAAGCCTTCATTGGACCAATCATTTGGTTAATTAAGCCTATGTAATTGTTTTCAGCTTAAAATATATTGTTTTCTACTGGGTTTCTTATTTGTACACTGGGTGTATATAACTTTTTTTGAATTATTAAGTTGATGGGACGGGGAGAGTCTATATTATTGGTTAAAGCATGTTAGACCCTGTACTGTACTGTCTCTCTGCAGGACCAGGGCTGCAGACCCTGCTGTACTATACTGTACTGCCTCTCTCCAGGGCAGGGGACCCTGGTTTAAAAGCCCTGAAGCTGCAGGTGAGGAGAATCCTACAGTGAAGCTCTCCCCTGTCTCAAGGTGCTGTACTGTGGCGTGTATAACAGGGCAAAAGAGTGACCGCCTTCACTGTCGGAAAGTCAGTGCCCCCCTCCTCCCCAAACCTGCAGCCAGATCCAGGCATCTGTATTATGAGATTAATTAGCCATTCGTTGTTTTAGGATTTATTGAGTGCTAAATTCAGCAATCTGAAACAATCAGATCTGCCAGTATTCCTGTGAAGATCAATTACTGCACGGACAGCTCACTCCGCTGCTCTGTTGTGCTGCGGAACTGACTCTGACACTTTTGGGGAGTTGGCGCAACATTGGCTCTACTGTTTTCAGTTTCTCATATATTAGATGAGAAATTGAACTGTGGCAAATCCCTCTCTAGCAGTGCAGTATGCCCTTGTCGGGGGGGGAGGCTCTAGGTTGGGGTCCTGGTGTATCCAGTCTTCTGAGACCAAGACTTCTAACCAGCCAGTTTTTATAACTTAACTGCAGCTGAGGAGCATTTGACCAACACCCAGGTGGCACACAGACTTTGCATTACACTAGACTAAACTTTGAATCACATATTAGACCTATTACTAAAGTGTCCTTTATCATCTGAGCCACATTGCTAAAATTAGATAATTTCTCTCCTTGTCTGATGCTTCTATTAGACATGACTGTTGCAATGCTCTGTTTTCCACATTCACAAATCATGCCTTGTCACACCTATAGCATGAGCAGAACGCAGCGGCTAGAGCTTTAACAAAAAAAAAAAAAAAAAAGAGACAGGCCCACATCACTCCTGTGGTGGCTTCTCTGCACTGGCTTCCAGTACACTTTAGGATCAATTTTAACATTCTTTTGCTAACAATACAATAAAAAAATCTCTAGTCTATACCTCAAACTGTTTAGTCTTTTCGGAATAAAGTCTTCAGGTGGATGTCTTTGGATGAGATACTTCAGGACTGGACTCCCCTGGACCAGGGTCTCTGCAGGTGTGCCACTGTCTGAGACGACACTCAGCTGTGACAAGCGCGGAAGGCAATGATGGCAGCAGACACGAGGGGTGACGTAATCTCTTTAATACTGCTCAATACTTCTCTTAAAATACAGTCTCTTCTGAGGTAGACCATTAGAGTTCAAAACATTATTTTTAAAACAGACATCAAAAAAGACATGAAATAAATACTTTCATGTACAATATGTTGCAAAAATGAGGTAGAAATGGTTACAGAGAATGTACAAGATACAAGAACAAAGTTACTAAAAAAATAAGGAATTCGCAATTAAATACCATATTTGTTGGACAAACCGTTTTTGTGTGAAAGTACCGCTCCACAGCCCCAGTAACCCAGTAAAAACAACTGCTTGTGTCCACCTGAGCAAATAATTAGTTCAGTAATTGATCCTTCAAGTCCTTAACTCTCCATTTCACTGGCTTAAATGGGCCAATGTACCTACCATGGCCAGGGCTCAGAGTGCTGGTTGACTAAGAGCTGCAGACACTGCAGACACTGCAGGATCAGAACTGAGGGCCACTGGCTTACGGGCCGTATCGCATGGGTATCTGATGAAAACATAATAGAGAGCAATAAAAGATGGCCAAGAGGAGCTGTGTGACCATAGGCACTGTGCCCGCTTAGCAGGACTCCTGTACAGACAGCTGCTTTCACAGCATTGCCTTCACTGGTAGTCACAGTCAATGGAAACAATAGGTAAAGCGCATGCTGTGCCAGAAACCTGCAGGGGAACAGACTGGCATCCGAAAACCACTGTGCTGGAATGGCACTATGACTCACAGCACTCTCTCTCTCTCTCTCTCTCTCTCTCTCTCTGGGGATAGCAGCTGTGTATCTGTAATTAAACATGTGAGAAGTACAGAGGGGACATGAACAGGAATAGATCTATAAACATAAATATAAAAGAAAAGAACATTTTGTAGCCACACTCTCACATTAGTTATTTAGACCAGACATTTATATTATTAAAATTTCATTTTATTGAATCACCCACAACGCGTTTCGACACTACTGTGTCTTCATCAGGTATATAATGTAGTTTATAGATCTATTCCTTTTCATGTGTGGGTGTGTATATTAATTTTGTTTTCAGCAGTTATGAATACATAACATCACTGTTTGCTGTGACTGTTCTTCAGAAATGCTTCTAACAAAAACTAAACTGCATCATACTTCCAGGACAAACAATGTTGAGTAGGAGTGGGATACGTGTCCGAAATATATATATTATTGTTTGTTTCCAAACATTGGATCAATGTGTAGAGGTCATTCTGACTGACCTGGCATCTCTAGCTTAACTGAAGCCACCAGCTGTACTTGAAGAGCTGAATAGTAATATAGGGTTACTGGACATCAATCAGGGCATCCCTGCTCAGAGGGGTTGTGTGTGGGGGAGGGAGAAAGGAGTCACATCACTGCACGCTGCACAGCACACTGCAATCCATCATTTTAAAGATGGAGAGAGGGAGAGAGAGAGATCCTTTCTGACCCGTGTTTCTGGATGAAACTGACCGAGAGACTCAGCTCTGACTGCACTACAGCCAGGCAGCCCCCACAGCTTGGGATTGTCTGGGTTTTGCAGTGAAAATATACATTATAGACTGGATCACAGCTGCCCTGCCTACTGGGCTCCTGCACAGGGCTCTGTCGTGGCCAGTACCTCAGTCACATTACTGGACTGATTATCAATCAATTCAGTAACTCAAGAGCTGGCTGAGCAGCAGCACCGCAAGAACAATGCCCTGACAGCTGGGAATCAGTGCCTCATAGGATTTGATGAACAAGTGCACGTATATAGACAATTATGATATGATTATTTCAGTATGGGTCCATCACTCTAATAGTTTTTTAAAGCAGGCAGGCACCCAGGCTGACCATTGAGAGAGCTGTGGGCTGTCAGGGGCTCGACTGCACAAAATCGCCAGGAAACGGTTTGTCCAAAACTAAACTAAACAAAAAACCTTTTATACTTTTTTTTTTCCCATTCCTTTTTTTTCCTCTTAGTCTACTGAACACATCATAACATGACAAACATCACTCCACCAAACTCTACAGTAAAAATAAAGTGAGATAGGGGAAGAAAATATATATATATATATAGATATATATAATTAAAAACATGGATTTATGGCATCAAATATCCTTTGTAAAATACCTGAATTACATTCATCGTTAGTCTTGGTAACAACTTCAAGTTTGTCTCCCGAGGTAAACGCTCAGCTGCTCTGTGATCTCCACGGGCAGCCCCGCCCCCCCAGCCCCCCCACAGTGCTGCGGGGGGCTCATACATTCTTTTTTTCATTCTGAGGTAAAGAAATTCTTCCTGAGTATTTGGAAACAAGACTACATAGATAAAAAAAAAACTAAATAAAGCAACAACAGAAAAACAAACAATCGTCAAAAACGTTAAATAAAGCAAGCCCAAGGGCTGTTGACAAACCCCCCTTTCAAAGCCAGTGTGTCAGAGACTGAAGCCGCCTATTCACATATGGGTCGAGCTGATTAGACAGACAGCAGGTATCCAGAACACTGCGCTGCACTGACATGTACCTGCATCGCTTTTCACAGCTTTCCTGCAGGGGGCGACTCTGCTACCATTCCCTTCATTGTTGAGGATTCTGGCCTGTTCCTGTGTGGCAGGGCTCTCTGATTCTGTCGGAAAGCTGTGGCAAAACTGCCAATGTGAGAACAGAGATCAGAGCCTGGTAAATATGCCCTTCTTTACTCAATTCTTGCAGCAGTGCCAAACTCAGAACATTGTGTCAGGTACTCTTGCTTTGTTTGCAAATCTGTACCTCAGTTTAGATTGGGTAGTGCTGGGAACTGAGCACAGCAGGATCAATGTGCTGTAAGGCTGTGCTCTGCAGCAGGGGTTCAGTCGTGATCTGGGATTGATGCACACTGACATTGCTGCTTATTTTTGGTCTAGATTAGTCTTTTGTCTTTCTGAAGGTTATCTTGCAATCCCAAGCCCTTAACATACCACCAGGCCAGTGAAACAATAAAATAAAAAACAGAAAACAAAACAAAACCAGCACAGAACAACGCCACGGGTGCAGACTGATAATAAATAGGAACCTGAGAGTAGCAATCTACATGACATCATTAAGACTGCCCATTTCACCACACCCCCGACCCTCGCCTCAAGAAAGGTTTATTCATTTGGCTCTTTGGGGATTGAAAAACATAATATATATATGTTTTTTTTTTTTTTACATATGTGTATATATGCACATATATATGTGTGTATATATATTTATATATATTTATATATATATATATATATATATATATACACACACACACACACAATATATAAAGAAAACTATGAAAACAGCACATGATGGCACGTTCACCAGGTAAAACAAACAATAATATAACATGAAATTAAATCTAACCCCACCCCCCTTTTTGGCTGTAAAATAAGTACTTGGGGAAAAACCTAAAATAAACACCCAGACAGCATCTCAACAGTGAAAGAAACAAGATGTTTGGGAGGGAGCCAACAGTTCGCCACATCGCCCCCTGGCCCCATGCTGTCCGGCGGGTGTATCAGTGGCTGTACACCTTGCTCCACTCCATGCAGGTGTCCAGCTCTTTGGGCGTGGCGTGGGGCCGCACTTTGCAGAAGGCATTCTCGAAGTCCTTGAAGGAGAGGGGCAGGGCAGGCAGGCTATGCAGGGGCGTGGGGGGGGCGCTGGCGCTGGCCGAGGCGGCAGCCTGCTGGCAGAGCTGCAGCACCTCGTGGGTGGAGAAGCCCTCACTGCGCTGGAGCAGGCAGCCCAGCTCTCGCTCGCTCAGGCATGCCCCCTGCTGGCCCAGCGCTTGCAGCAGGATCTGCCTGCGCCCGGCTGCATCTGGCAGCCCGACGTAGTAGCGTTTGGAGAAGCGTCTGTGTGCCGCCTCCTCCAGCGCATCAGGCCGCCTTGTGGCTCCTACCACCAGCACAGCGCCCGCCCCGCCCTGCTGTGCTGTGTCCAGGCAGGACAGTAGCTGCGCCCACAGCCCATCTTCGGGGCTCAGTGCCTCCAGCTCGTCCACGAACACCAGTGAGGGCTGCCGTGCCCCAGCCAGCAGGAAGGTGGTGCGCAGGATCTGCTCGGCATCGCCCTTCCACTGTGAGGCCAAAACCGCGCCACTGAGCCGGAAGAATGCCGCGCCCAGCTGGGCAGCCAGGCAGCGTGCCAGTGTGGGCTTGCCGCCCCCCCGAGGGCCGAAGAACAGCAGAGTTCTGGGCGGGCGACTGGTAGGGCTGGGGCGCAATGCGGGCCACAGCAGTTCCTCCTCCAGTGCGGCCTTGAGTGCACCGTGGCAGACCAGCTCCCCCCAGCCCAGCGCCGGTACGCGCTGCAGCACCTCCCCACTCACCAGCTCCAGCAGTCGGGGCTCGGCCGTCTTCAGTAACTCCTCTGACTGCACGGGTGGGGCCGGCAGCTTCACTGCCACACGGGAGGGGGCAAAACCATGCTCCCCTCCGCCGTTCTCCCCAGCCAGGCCCACTGGGGGGCTGTACTCTGCACGCAGCCCTGCCTCTCCCCCGCCGCTGTAGGGTGGCGACACCAGAGGCTTCAGCCCACCGTATTTGTCCCCCTCATCGCCCCCCAGGCCAGGCTGTGCAGGGGGTTTGCCTGGCTTGTACCCGGCGCCCGGCGGGTCTGTACCTGCAAAGCCGTTGCCACGGCACTCTTTGTCTGCGCTGTAGGGGGAGCTGCCAGGCTTGGTGGGATCGTAGCCATATTTACGGTATCGCGCCTCTTCCCCCTCCTCCTCCTCCACCCCCCCCATCTCAAATGCCTTTCTCTTTAATGAGTTTGGCTCCAGCCCCCCGTGCCCCTGGTACCCATAGCTGCCACCCATCACAGTCGGCCGTGGAGGCAGGGGAGTGGGAGCAGCCAGGCCCGAGGGCAGGTAAGGAGTAGGGGGGTGCACAGTGGCATAGCCAGGCTGAGGGGGGTAGCTGCTAGGAGGGTAGTTGTAGACAGATCCAGGGGGGGTGTAGCTGGGCACAAGGCTGGTGGTGGTCTGCAGCAGACCAGGAGGGCCGGGCTGGGTGCAGTACCCAGAGGAGAGGTAGGTGCCATTGTAGGTGGGGGGGTACTCCTGGGTGGGGGGGCCACTGCAAGAGCCCGCACCGCTGTAGCCAGGGTCCGAGAGGTTACTGTTCACGATAGACACCGAGCCAGGGCCTGGGGGCCCTCCCGACGTGGCTGTGCCCTTTGAGCCCCCCAGGACCTCGTGGCCAGGAGGTGGTGGGGGGCCTAGTGAGTACCCCCCCTCGGGGCCATGTGACATGGACCAGGGCTCCGTTTCACTCTTCTGTCCGTTCAGACTCCCAAACGCCCCCTCCGAGTAGATGCCCGACCCCGGTGCGCGGTCGTAGGGCGAGTCCAGCACGCTGGAGTACTTCTCAGCATAGCGCTTCAGCAGGTTGGAGGCGGTCAGCGCGGAGATGTCGTCATTGGCCCAGGCGTAGTTGTAGCGCTGCCGGCTGCTGGGGTACAGATCCGACTTGTGCGCCGGAGACGACGTGGTGGAGGAGACGTCCAGGTGCTGCTCGGGCCACTGTGTCAGTGGCTGGGCGTGCTCTGGGGTCCAGTGCATCTTCAACAGACCTGGGTGGGGGAATATTAAATTGAGGAAGACAGAAGAAGAGTAAAGCAGAAATAGGGGGACAAGTTATGGAGGGAAAGAGAAGGGGGAGAGACCAATTTCTTACATGTTTCTACCTGAAATGACAGAAGCTTCAATAATAGAAGGTCAAATGGTCCCTGTGCAGATTGACAGCTGGATAGATATTATTGAATTCAGTTTACAGTAATCGCTCAGCTCTTTCACTGCACAGTGTTTTCATTAAGAACAGTGAAGTGGCCAGACGCACCGCTGTCCTGCTGAGGGAGCACTGGCTCACCATATCCTGCTCTTTCCTGGCACACAGACGCACATGAACACACACAGAAGCACATGAACACACACTGACACACAAAACAGGGACGATCAGTATTTCTCAGAATGCCTTGAGGAAAATCCAACTCCTTAAACTGAGGAAGGGTGAGAAGGTGAGGGGGCAACTTTAAGGAGCCTTTTAATGAAGTTTAATTGCCCTCTTCTCCCTATGTTACCAGCTATCAGGTTTCCTCCTGCAGGCCAGTGTCAGTCCGGAGTGGGAAGCTAGGACTATTGTAACAGGAACTGCACTGATAGTGGCTGTCCTAGTATTTGTATTAGCAGCAGCCATAGTAGTAATAGTAGTAATTGTAGCAGCAGCAGGCATAGCATGAAATCTATCATATTACCAAACCACAAAACTGAAAAAATGCAAGAAAGGAGCTGTGCCTGGTCTCCCAGGGCAGAGCACGTAGCCCCTCTGGCCATCAGCAGCCACTGGCCCTGACAGCTTCTGCAGGCCTCCCTTAGGAGCTATTGTTGTAGCCCTGTGCATGTTTCAGTGAAACCCCAGCCCTGCCCCCTCCCCTCCCCTCCCCTCCCTGCAGAACTCATTCTCCAAAACCTCAGGGGACTGCAGGACTTGGAGGGAAGGGGGAAGGGGGATGGGGGGGGTTAGCCACATAGAATAGTAGTGTAGTATGCTATTCATACAGAGCTTTCCATGGAAAACATTGGGGCTCTGGCATGCCTTTCAGAGCAGCTCCCACTCCCAGCCCAGCTCAACGCTGTGAGTCTTTAGTCCCGCTCTGAGACAGAGGATGAACGATCAAATAAACAAATGCATTGGCCTAATCTGGCCATTCCCTTTCAAACCTACCCTCTCCTGTCCCTCTGCGCTTCTCAGTCAATCCGTTTCCCCACAGACTCGTGCATCTGGTCTTTCTCGCTCCCCTCTCTGGCAGACAGTTTTGTTGCTGCAGTTCAAGTTGGGAAAGCCCTGAACAGAAAGGAAAACCCGGCCTCCTGGGCAGGCTGGGAACCTTACTGAGGACCAGGCGCTACATTCCAGGGGCTAAGATTCCACTGTTACAAGAGCCTGGAGAACTGAGAATAGCTGGTCTGTGTGTGTAATAGAAGGGGGCGGGTGGTGGTATGTGGATGGTCTGTAATACGGCTATGTACGACTAATGCAAAAAAAACACCCCAGGAACAACAGAATAACCAGCACTGAGTTTCAACATAAAGAGCTTCAGGAGCCAGGGGTCGGAGAGATGATCGGCACAGTTCTCACACAACTCTGCAGGGGTACTGCACGGCACGGACACTGCATCTCCATGTACTGCACACCCTGCAGCTGAAGCAGCAGACCCCAGAAGTGGAGAAACGGCAGCTTTACAGATGAATGAGTAAATTAAGAGGTAGCTTTATTCACCAGGTTTGCGCTGGGTTATTTTGTTGGGTTTCCCTACTGAAAGCTGATTCCTGGAGCTGTACTGGCAGTGCAGTGCAGAGGCGCTGTGAGAGCAAGGCTTTCTTACTGGGTCTCTAAGGCATTAGCTCCACATTCCTGGCATAGCTGGGCCTTATTAAACAGTCACGTCCCCAGCTCAGGGTAAGGGCTGCAGCAGGCCATGGAGCAGGAGAAGGATCTTAAACCCTGCTTAATTCTACAATGAGCCGTGTGGATTTTTCACTTGCGTGTCTGGTTGTTTTAGCCTTGCTAGTCCAGTTCAGCAGCAATTCTGATGGTGGATCACCACACATGGGAGTGAGAGGGAGGATGAGTTCACTGGCTAACAGAGGAGGTTGTTGTTGTGGTTATTGAACACAAACAGATTGAGCCGTATTGCACACTCTATGGAGGCTCTGTCTCTGTCTCCGGGCCTCTTCCTCCCTTCCCTGCCTGCCATGTGGGTCTGCAGATCGCTGCTGCCTCTCCAGTGAGAAGCTGACCAGATGGCCTCTAAATGATCATCCCCTTCATATTGAAATCAGCCCCCCACAGCCCTTGGCCTCATGCCTCACAAACGCACGCACGCACGCACGCACACGCACACAGAAACATGAACAAACATGTACACAAACACACCAACAATCATATACACGCACACAAACATGTATGCACATGTTAGGGTCAGTGATTTTCAGGGAAGAACGATGGCCTGTCTGTGCAGTACAGCCGCCCTGGGAGCAGCAGGGCCCCATACTGCGCCTACAGCGGTACAACATTGTTCCCTTCTGTGGCCCAGCATCCCACAAGCACACAGCACCCCAGCTCCCTCACAGTGCGTCTCACTCTGCCCCAGACTGACGGCCCGGCTGTGTGTACTCTCATCAAAGGCAGATGGGAAAACAGTCCAGGGAAGTCAGCTCGTACAGTAGGACTACAGTGTGCCTCACCGCCAGTGAGGGCGTGGGTCTTGTGACAGACAGGCTGTGTCGGTTCCTCCGTTTCTCCTCCACCGAGGGCTTTAAACCCCCAACATGCCGAAGCAGACAAAGGACAGCAATCTTCACAACCTAATCTAGGCTGCTGGTTAAACTATTCAGCTCCTGCACATTAATTAATATTGTGTCCTGCAAGGGGCAGAGAGATTGGGGTGGGACGAGCAGGAAACTGATGGACAAGGAGGTGATTCCTCCGAAATGGCTGCTCTCAGATATAGGCTCTCATAAACACACACACACACAGCAGACATTAGACATTTTGGATTGGACAGATGAAGCCCTGTGTTTGAATGGAAACACTGTCAGTCTCTATCAGCCCCCTGACCGGCCATACTGGTACAACAGGAACCACAAACTGCACAAACACTGATAAAATGGGACCTTGCGTAAGACACTGACAAAATTTATGAGCTGTCAAGGGCGCTGAAGTGCGGTCTGACAGGCCCATGATCCGCCGCACAGGTCGGGTGCCACCCATTAAGAGCACTTTCAATTAACAGCTGATTAGCGGAAGAGGAGGCTGTTAGACATCTGATGTGAATAATTAGTTAATGGAAGTGATTATGATCAGAGGTGCACTGCCCCCTCAACCCTGCCGCTGGGGTTTCCCCTGGTGCCCAGTACTCCTCTCAGCAGGGCTGTGGGCAGCAGCAAGCAGCACCAGTGAAGCTCCTCATTGAGCAAATCACCCTCCACCCATCCATTATCAGCACCTGCTTCATCCAGTACAGGGACACCTTCAACTGGAGCCCATCCCGGTAAGCACAGGGCATAGGTGAAGGTGGAGGAAACAGGACAGCACAGCATGAGAGAGACAGAGAGGGTGTGTGTGTGTGTGTGTGTGTGTGGTGGGGGTGGTAAAGCACACAGAGATGACTTGGGGACATGGGGTTCTATAAGCCTGTCCGTCTCTGTGTGTTTCTGTGGCTCCTCGTCTCTCTCATCCAGTAAGGCGGACGTTTCCTACTGCAGGGTTGTACCAGGGATCAGTTCGAGAAACCAGCAGCCAGAAGCCCACAGCACACAGCAGCGCAGCCCTAAGCTGTTCCTCAGACCAGTGTCCCAGGCTGGAAGCAAAGGCAAAGGGATCCTATTGTTACAAGCCTCTCTAATTATGGAAATCTTGTTAATCTATTCAGCACCACTCCACTGACAGCTTTTGTGCTGTCCTGGGATTGTTTTGGATGTGTGCGTGACAGAGAGGGAGAGAGAGGTGTACAGGGGAAACAAAACAACCCCAAAATGGTAGGCTGGGGGCAGTTGGGTGGAGTTGGGGGGAGGGGGGTTAAGCTGGGCAGGTGCTCTTTCTCTCAGCAAAATCCCAGATTTATTTTGCATCACATCTGCAGGTAACTGTTCACTGGCACCGTGGGAAAACCCTTTTCCTGCAGGATCAGGCCAGCAGGCCTTCAAACTGAATGTCAACCCTGTAAGGAACTGTAGCGGGAGCATAAGTGTTGTATCCCACATAACCATCCCCAGTCTGGGACTCTCAACCAGGGCAGCAGACCTGGTTTACTAGCAAAGCCATAACCAGATCAGACCAAACAAGAAGCTTGCAGCCAACACACTGATGGCTGCAGACTTCCTCCTGGTTGCTGTGCCTTGCAATCTCACTGGCCCCCCATGTGCCCTGCAGTTCCAGTGGCTGTGCAGCATTACAGGTCTGTGTAAATAATGAACTGCTTAAATCCTGGGGAGTCGTTACTTTGGTTCAATTAAGTCAATTAATTAGGTTAACGAGGGTAAATGAGGTAATGGATGTGTGGGAGCCCACTGTGCAGCCAGCAGGAAGTGCGCTGATGGCAAGGAAGCTGCAGAATGACTAGGCATAATCTATAGGGATCTCCTATACATCACAGTGGAAATTATGGGATGTGAACACAACACCCAGCAAAGAGCAGAGCATAATCACACCACAACAGTGCGAGTGTGCGCTTGTGCGTGTGTGAGTGTGCAGAATCATTGCAGAAACCCTGGCAGGGCTGCGATTTCCACACCCCACGCAGCTGCCTGCCGGTTGGACTCTGTGCTAGGACACCTGAGAGTAGCAGGAGCGCGGGGACACAGCGCTGAACACTGTGCACTCCAGCCTGCTCCCTGGGCTCCTGAACACACCCCATCCCCCTCTCCCTCTGCCTCCCTGCCCCCGCCCCTCCTCGTCTCTGTGGCCTGGAGGAACAAAATTTTACATGGACGCTACACGTCTCCTGGGACGTGCCTATTAAAAGGCAGATTGTTGGCAGAGGCTTGTAAACATGGGCGGGATCAATGCAATCAGGAGAGTGGCTCTGTAAAGACGGCCAGGCCTGTTGAGCAGGAGGGCAACCCAGCCCCCACTCCCACCCCCTACGCAATCACAGCCCCAGTGCCAACACCAACCCTGACTGCTCCCAGAACACACACTACAGACTGGTCTCTCCTGCCCAGGGTGGAGCAGTGCAGTCCACACTACTGGAACAGGAAATTAAGCAACTTGGCCCAGTGAGGTACTGACCGCCTGAAGAGATTGACTGCAGCTTGACCTGAATTACATCACCTATTATTTTATTTGTGTGTGTGTGTGTGTGTGTGTGTGTGTGTGTTTGCTGTACCTTTTTCTCAAGACCAGGATCACAGTGGTCAGATGCACTTCATTCATTCATGCAGACGGTTTTCTCTGCTGAAGGCAAGTCACATTCCCAAGAACAAATTGCACTGGGGAAATATATAGCGGAACAGTAAAGTTCCCCCGTGGTCAGGTTACACTGTGCTAGTGAGCGGAGAATGAGAGATTTTTAACAAGCGCAGTGACACAGTGAAGCACAGAGACACTATGAATAATTACAATGCTGGAATGGGGGCAGACCGGTGCGGACAGCACTTTTAGCCAGGTTGTGAAACTCCAGGGCTGTGCAGCAGCGGCCTGCCCAGATCATGGGGCAAGGGAGTAAGGGGCCAGGGTGGGGCCTGGCTCGTTTGTGCACTAATTAATCACTAGGACAAGGTGGTTGATAAGGCGACCGGCACTGGAATTAGTGGCTGATTTGTGTGCGTTACATAGGCAGGAGATCAATGCGCTGTGGGAGGGGCTCGGATAAATAAACATCTCCTCTCCTCCCTGGCTCTGTGAAGTTTACAGAGCTAGGAGCAGCTGGCCCTGATCTCCCCTCTCCCTGTACTCTGCAACGCACAGCACAGTGCAGCTCTGCTCACACTAAACCCTCCACAAGACAGCATGTTATTATTACTTTTTTAGCAGACACCCTTATCCAGGGCGACTTAGAGTTTACACAAGAAACATTTGAAAGCATTACAAAGGTAATGTTAAAACTGACAGTTCAGTATCAAAGAGTTGAACATGTTGTATACCTACATTTTTTATTTAGTTTGTTTATTTTTGGTAGTGTTCTAAACGTTTTCTTTCCCATTAAATCTTTTGTGGAAGGCCCTTTTCTGCCTGTAAGCGGTGGTCTCGGGATGTCCCGGGAGGCTACTGTGTCAAACTGCTGAGGTCCTGCTCAGGAGATGCTCTGGATTTTAGGGACGCGTCCCACGCAATAAACCCCCCCCCCTTCAACACCCTTCCCCCGCTGTGATTTATCAGCCCCAAATAACAAGTAACATTTTTCAAGGGTCTCAGCTGTCATGGAGGGTTGGGGGGGTGCTCTCCTTGATTAAAATAAGACTGCTGAGCAATGTGCAGTGTGTGTGACAGTGGTCCCCTCAAAAGCACTCCCAGCGCGATTGTTATTTTAGGAATCGCGGTGCGGTCAGGGGGGTGATGTGTACACAGACCGGACTTCAATTGTCATTTTACTTAAGTTATTTTAAAATAAATATATATATATATATATATATATATATTTTATTTTTTTTCTTAAGCCATCCTGCTGTGATGCTGGGCTTTGCACAGAGAAAATTCAGCATCTCAGGGCTGCCATGAATGGAGTGAGGGACAGAAGATGCCCAGGCACTGGACTGAGAGAGGACACTCAAACTCACCTTTAACTCACACTCACACTCACTAACACAGTGCATTCTGAGGTGTCTGTCTTGGGACAGCAGTGGGGGTAAGGTAGGCAGTGCAGGGTATTTACTGTACTGCAATGCAGCCCTCGTTACCGCCAGGTAACGAGCGCTGGGGGGTCCACTTAAACCTCCCTAAGCAAAGCAGAGGTCATCGGCGGCCCCCAAAGCAGCCATTAGATAAAGATAATGCCTGCATCTGACAACAGGGATTATAATTTATAAACTGTACATAATCAGGCATCGCCTGAAAATAATTTTAAATCCAGCATTTGTCACAGGCATGCTGTCAATCAACAAGAATCCTCTCTCGCTCGCTCTCATTTATGTGCTGCCTTTGAAAGACACAATGACATCAGAAGTGCTCGGCCTGGTCTGTTCCCAGCTGCTGGGCTTGGCTGGGCTGGGCTGTGTCTCTGTATTGCCTGAGTTCTGTATCTCCAGAGTGGCTGGGCTCTGTCCACTCCATGCCAGCAGGGAGAAGCAACGTGTGGAAACATGCTGCACAAGGAGCAAGCATGAGGGGAAGGCAGTTCTTCAGACACACTGTTCAACTCTTCCACAGTGCAGCTGTGCGATAAACATTCTAATTTTTTCTGTCTTTTTATTTTGTATTTTTGACTGAAAACATTACTATAATTTTCATGATGCTTTCAGCCTCTCAGTCCTCATCTTCAAAAACAACCACCCCCCCTCTGCTGTGTGCTGCAGGCTGCATGGAGGTCATTGTGTCCACTAATATATCAAAGAACAGCTGTGCCATGGCTCTGTGGTCACCAATCACCCCCCACCCATCTGTGCTCCTCGCTGTCCCTCTCCCACTCTCCCCACATCCTTCTCTACCTCTCTTTCTTTCCTTCAGTATTCCTCCCCCACCTCTGTCCTTTCCACTCTCCTTCTGTCTGCCATCTCCTTTTTTTTTTCAGTAGAGCTGTGCTGATGCCCCAGTTTCCCCTGTGATACCAACACAGCACAGCCCCCACTGACCGGGGACAGACTGCCGGAACAAAAGAAAAAAAACACATGCACAGAGGGCCTCCAGCATGGAGGCCAACAATTGCCTGGCCAGGGACAGCAGTGTCCAGGGCAGCATAGACCAGCACCGGGCTGCTCCACAACCACATACACTGCCACTGCCATCCACTCAAACCCTGTAGACAACGGGTACCAGCCCAGATCCTGAAAAGCACCTGCCTAGACAACGGCTCCATTACTGTATATCTCAGCGCTGGGTTGTAACAACAACAACAACAACAACAATAATAATAAAAAGATAAACAATTCCATGCTGTTCAGTGTTAGCTCAGGTGCTGGAATTCAGTGAGACTGGGGGAAATTCCAGCAGGCAGGCGAGACTGTGCCTGGCACTGGAATGTGGCAGCAATGTGCCAGGACACACAGCACTGTGAGGCAGTGCTACAGCACTGTGCAGAAACACTACAGCACTGTGAAAAAGCACTACAGCATTGTGCTGCCAGTCTGGCCTGTATACCATATTTACCAGCATTACTATTAAGGTCTGCAGTTTTAGTATTACAAACACACAGTTGTACTATCTCTCTCACACACAGGCACACACACATCTGAACTCAGAGGGGCTGTGAGGCGGTTTTTAATGCTGTTCTCAACACGTGCTGTGCAAGGAGGTGTGGGAGGTGCTGGTGGACATACAGGGCCCCCTGGCTATAAAATCCATTGCAGTACTGGCTGGACAAAATATCACAGCACACACAGTATTAGTCACAGTGTCCTTCACGCGGACCCCACGGGCACAGCCCGGGCCCTGCTGCAGCCCAGTGCTGTCAGAGGGAGGCTGGGCCCAGTACGTTTGGCACTACGGTGCAGGTGATGCAAAGAAACTGTCTGTCTGAAGCTTGCACACACACCTTTCATCAGCAAGTGTATCAACAAACAGGACAATCAAAAGCTAGACCATTTTTGTACCCAGTCCAGTTCCTGCCTCCAGAACATGGTGAGTCATCCTGCACTGTGGGCAATTACAGACGTGGCCGAAAGTATTGGTACCCTTCCACTTAAAAACAAACAAAAAAAACCTCTGAACGAACTAGAAATTGACAAAAGAATTTTGGTATCCATCCTTCTTTATTTCACATTCAATAGAACAGACACTTTGTTTTTGATTGATGATTGATGAACATATTACTTTAAATAGTAAAACAAATGAAAATGGCACGGACAAAAATATTGGGACCCAATATTCTTTTCAGTTCTTTTCACAGCTTTTTTGTTTTGTTCCACTGCAAATCAAAGACATGCATGTATGGATGACAAAAGATCTTTTAATTTCAACACTTTTCAGAGGGTGAATTTTTAATTTCAAACATGTAATCCCTGAACTTTAACCTCCCGCATGCCCCTCTCACTGCGTCTCCTCTCAGGGCAGTTGCCTGGATGAGGTGCAAAGCTCTTCCCTCTCTCTCGCACAGTGACCAGATAACCCAGCGCTGCCAGCCTAGTAAACCGGCCTGCCAGTGTCATGCTGCCATAGACACAGATGCAGTTGAAGGTAACTTTCCAGCTCAGATCCCCCTGACAAATAAAAAAAAATACACCTAATACAAATACACAAAATACTTGGGTGTCCCTAGCCTTGGTCCTGAATAGTTACAGTACAGTACAGTACAGCAGGGTCTCCAGCCCGGGTTCTGGAGAAACGCAGTGTATGAATTTCTTTCTATCCAGTCTCTCAAATACTTAATTGAAGGAGTTATTGACTAAATCAGTGCAGACCTTTAGGTAGTGGCTGAAGACTCCATCAGGCCCAGGGCACTTCAACAAAATCAGGCTATGACAGCCAAAGCTTTGACTATACTGATGTTTCTAACATTGTGTGGCATGAAAGTGAGGACGTTCTAAATGGAGTGCAGCATTTATATTTAACCTCTGCATTACGCAATTTGCCAACGAGAAGAATGCAGGCCATTACATCATGCTGTCATTTTAACCCCCAGCTAAAACCAGATCCTCTCGGTCTCTCCTTCCTTCTCTCCCTCTCTCCATCTCTCTGAAATCTCCAGAACACTCACTGCTGTGACACACAATAAGACAGAGGGAATAAAGAAAGAGCTGCCCAGTGCAGAATCGCATGCACACACACGCACACACACGCACGCACGCACGCACGCACGCACGTGCACACGCACGCGCACACGGCTGCAGCTACAGGGGAAAGAAAATTAAAGAGAGGAGAGGGGAATCTCCCGCATGCTGCCGGCTGTTTTGCAGAGATACTTCAAAAAGCGCTGTGCTAACAGTCCACAGGCTAGCTGGGAGGGAGGGAGGGGGGGTCTGGAGACTGGACACAGCACTTATCAGTTCACTGCAGCTCCAGAATAAAGAAGGGGAAAAAAAGCAGAGAAGAGGGAGTGAGCAGCGCCTGGGAGGGAATAAACGAGCGCCGGGCCTGAGCTCCACTGGTAAAGACATTAGCAGCCCCCTCTCTCCCTGCCGGCTGTAATGAAATGGGGGGGGCGGGGTAGTTGGTGGGCTGTGGGAGAGCTCCTCCCCCTCCCCCCCAGCCCTGGGAGGGAGTCCAGCTGGCAGCAGAGAGGAGAAGAGCTCAGCAGAGCCTGGTCACAGTGACCACAGCCTGCACACTTACCCACTGCACTGCACACTTACTAACTGACCCACTCGACTACACACTGACCCACTGCACTGCACACTTAACCACTGACCCACTGCCACACTGACCGCCTGCACAGTGACACACTGTCCACACTGCTGTGCAGACCGCACACTTCACATTTCAAATGAATGGAAAGCATTTAAGTCAATTTCGATTTCGACTCCTCTACCTTGATGATTGTACACAATTACCATGTATAGTAACACAAATGCATGTGAGCACACACACGCATACACTTCTACTGTAAACATTCAGCTCAAGATCCAGCACTGCGATAACTCCCTTACAGCTCCTTAAACTACTGCATAACAGTCTAGCACTGTACAGCCCAGCGACCGCACGCCTGTCACACACACAGATATTCACACTCAGTTTATGGCTTAGTTCTGGCAATGCACACATGTGAGAAGGAGCGAGTCACTTACTATAGGGGACAACGGGACTCAGCATTCTGGGCAGTGGGCTCTGTTAGGACCGTTGTGGTGGAGCAGTGAATTCCTGGTCAGACATTGTCCGGCTGTGCTCCATTCCTGCTGCCTGCACGCGCTGCCTCTCCACAACACACAGCCCTGCAACTGAAGCACACACAGCGCCAGTCAGAGAAACTCTCCTTCCAAGTACTGTCTCTGACACATGTGCGCATGCACGCACGCACACGCATGCACACACACACACACACACAGACATCAGTATTTATTAGGAATGACCAGTTAGAAGAGATTTTGCCGATTGCAGAACAGTGTCAAAACCACACTACTGCTCTGAAGGGGCTTTGAAATCCTGCACGCGCACATGCACACACACACGCACAGAAAAAAACATACACACACCAGATCCTGCAATGCAAATCAAAAATTAGGCAATTCCTCTTTTTTCAACGAAATGCACAGGAGGATTTTGCAGTTAAATTGAAACGGGACTGTTGGAAAGGGAGGGTTTCTAACAAACATCACAGTCACCTTCAACAAAATCGCTCTGAAAATAAAATGGTTTTGTAAAGACAAATTAAAGGACAGAAAAACTATGGGAGAAAAATCAGGTTACCATGTGACCGACCTGCACTGCAACATCAGGACTGAATCTAATCACTATGAAAAGTATGCTTCATTGTTACACAACTTGGAGCAAATGTGTTATTTACACTATATCAACATAAACACAATTAATCACATTAGAATTTGTAAGCTAAATCTGGCATATACAAAAAAAAAACCTCAACTAAAACTACATGCTAATAAAAAAATAAAAAAATAAATTTGAGATCATACATTTAGAATTTCATTTGATCTTTATTTCACAGAAATGAATGGCAATGACTGAACAGCTGAGTTACTAGCAAACCTCACCAAAGCGCACGGTGCACATTAGATCACTCTTCCGGAGGGAAACGCAGGGTGGCCACTGTGCACTCGGCAATCTGGGTCTCTTTTCAGCTGTAGCAGCTTGCTGACCAGTGTTGCAACCAACACTGACTGCTGGCTCACAAACAACACTGACCCCATGGGACACACAGCCTGCGCTCCCTCCACAGCGCATGCACACACACACACACACACACACACACACACACACACACACAAACTACACTCTCTCCTATTTAAGTTGAAATGCATTGCTGAAATGAAGCCTGCACTGCTGAGCTCACCTCCACACCAGCTGGTTCTTGTTAAGCACAAAGAAAAGGAAAGAGAAAGAGAGTGGGGAAAGACAGAAAGGGAGAGAGAGAGCGAGATAACAGGGGTGTTGCGAGTTGAAATGAGCTGGTCAGCGAAAAGAGGATCTTAATAATTTAGAAGCCACATGCCCACAGGAAAATAATTGCCCCCTGCCCACTGAAACACTGTGGAGAAAGATAAGACCCTGTCTTACCTATTCATGACTGCATCTCCTCTATCACAGTTGCAGCTGGAAAATATTCCCTTGTGCAGGCAGACTGCTCTGTGCAATGCAATGCTATTTTCCACATATGGGACCCCTCTCTCTCTCTCTCTCTCTCTCTCTCTCTCTCCCAGTGACAACAGAGCACTACACAAATCCCCTCCCCCACCCTGCCCTACCATCCCATCCCCCCTCTCTCCTCTCCCTCTCTTTTTGTTAAAACTATTTAAGCTGAAGGGGGGAAAAAAAGAAGAAGTGACCAATCATGAGAGACGGCTTGTAGCCTCTCACCCGGCCAGAGAGAGAGAGAGGATGCCGTGAGGAATGGGGAGGGGAGTGAGTGAATGAGAGAAAGAGCAAGAGCTGATTTCAGCCATGGGAATGGGGGATAGGAGGAGGGATGGGGAAGTGGGGAGGGGGTGCAGATTTTCAGGGGCTCCTTGTGTTGTTGTTGTTGTTGTTGCCGTTTCGCTCGCTATGGGAGAACTCGGCCCTGAGCCCCTCCTCTCCTCATCATGCTGTGGGACTCAGTTCACACTTATAGGAAGTTCAATTATCCTCAATGAATCCTATTGATCTGCACCATCGATCTGCAGAGTGGAGCTGATCTGTCCAGCAGAGCTGAACTGACTCACTCGGTATTGATAAGCTGCGATACACCAGCCCACCCCCAACCGCCTCTCACTAGGGGGGCATCCTGACATGACACACATGCACTACACTGCCAACAGTACTGGGAAAAGCCCTCCCCCAACAGGAGAGCTGTCTCTGTAATGTGCAGAAGGCGGTCTGTGTGAGGGGCAGGTTACCTGTCTGAAGGGGTGGTTGTATTCTGGACCACATAACTGCTGCACCATGACAGTGGAGAACAGTGGTGCACATTCCCTGACCTCTTCCAAAACAGAACACATCTGGGAATCAACTGGAATCAGAGCGTTGAATCCTGAAGATACCGCAAAGTCACGGTCCATCACTGAAAACAATTTGAAATTGCTCTGCTGCAACCAATAGCTGATCAACAGCCAACTTGCCAGCTGTGTGCCAACACTGACTCCACACTGCCTGTCTTGGTTGACACAGTTGTACATATATGCACACAAAACACTCAATGAATAACATTTAAAAATATGTGATACATAAACAAATGTACACAACAGCATCACACTGCAAGAGCTTTTAAAACCAATATGCATATGCACCCACTGCTGAGTGAGACGACCCCAACAGTGTCCGCTGCCCACAGCAGCACTGGCCAGACCAGCACTTTCTACACTGGCTGAGCCCCTCTGTGCCACAGCTTCAACAGGGCTATTTTTACAGGAGCCCAGTGAGTCACATGACACATGACCAGACCACATGTACCCATTATAGACACTGGGAGATATTTCAAAGGCAAAGAGAAGGGAAAAGGTCATAGCCACAGGGGATGGCTGTTCTTGTTCAGTGCCTCAGGCTCGTCATCCTGCCCAGCTGCCTGGGGGATCACCATGGCTCTCCGCACCGATTTGCCCATTCAGAGGCTGTCGTGCACAGTGGCACAGTGATGGTGTTGAGGCCGATTCACAGAGTGACGAATCCAAGAGCTCCTGAGAGGTTAACGCGAAGAGTGGAGGCAGGGAAGGATATCAGTGGTGCACCTAAGTGCTCACCACCTCAATGTAGTGACCATGTACATCGAGTCAGGAAAATGCCACACGGGGCTGGAGTGGGCTAGACTGCAGCCCACGGGGCTGTGCTGTGCTGAGCTGCAGTCTCATTAAGCCAGCCGGTAATGAGGTAATGTTATAACAGCTTTATTAATTTACAAGGAGGGATTAGGCAGCTGAGGATGCATTCCCAGAGCTCACAGGAGTGGCATCATGGTTGCAGTCTGCTTCAAAGGTGCAAATGTTAAAGTTGCGCATGCACTCTGACCCTAGGGTACACAGACGTAGATGGTGGGGGGGGGGTCACCTGCAGGGAGACCGAGAGCCTGCGGGACCACTGGGGTCATTGAGACGAGTATGAAGGGCTGAGAGGCTCCCTGTATCTTTCCCCCTGTTCCTCTGAGCATCGCCCCCGGCCTAAGAAAGGTCTGTGCAAAAGAAAATGTCAGCTATAGAGGCAGCAGCTGTAGAGCAGAAGGGGGGGGTGAAATGTCATGTCTTTTTCAGCACTGTCTCAAAATAAATTCTTAGTCATGTCTATAATGGGATACCAACAACCCCCCCCCACACCCCACACCCCCCACGATGGCAACCGCACGGTGATTGGCTGGGAGCATGGCTGCTGCCATCACAGCCAGAACACTGAAGTGCAGGAGGTAGAGCAAGCGGATAGGAAAAGAAGCCCCCCCACCCCCAACCATATTCTGTTACGTTCAGGTGCTCTGGGTGTAGCAGGTACGTATGAAGAGTACTGGCTCTGGCTACAGCCCTCTCTGATAATTGTTGAGGAACTAAATGGCACTGCAGGTCTTTCCCAGAGGTTAAAGACCAGTGAAACCTGAGGCCTCCCAGTTGCCTGGAAGGATCAGGCTTTTCAGTCTGTGCAGCTCAGCTGCTTATTATTTCAATTTCATGTTTAACAGCTGAAAATTGACTAATAATGAAAAAGGTTTTATCAGAGAACAAAACCAAATGGTGGACTTGTGTCTGTGAGCTGTGCAGAGAGGTTCAGAGCTGTGACTGGGCAGCATGGACACATGCAGGGCACCCCCCCTGGGCTGGGGTGCGCCAGTGTGTGGTCCACTGTGCTGTCCACTTTAAATCAGAGAGCCTCAGTGCTGCACAGGGAAACATGAACAAGCTGGTCTGAGTAGCAAGTTTTAACCATACTTACACGTGGACCTGACGTGTTCTAAACTCATAGAAACAATGCACAGCCACGGGCGATCAACAGGTTCCTGTGAGCAGAGCCTCCCAGTGGTCGCTGTGAGTGGAGCCAACCTGCAGGGAGTGTCAGGAACTTCTGCAAGGCGCTTAGAGTTGCGGGACTGCGGAGCACTGCACTGATGAAGCTGCTCGCTGCGCTGCGCTGGGGGGAGAGGAGGCTGGGCCTGAAAGGGTTAAGGAGGCTCCCCTGTGTGGCTGCTTGGCTGAAGGGGCTCTTTTGTTCCCCCCTTCACTACAGCAGTGACCAAAGAGTCAGATGACAGCAGTTTAACCCCCTAATTAAAGCCAGAGGTGAGCTAATCCACTTGAGCAGGAGGCCAACAGAGGGTCAGGGTGCCGGCCCCCCAGCCCACACCCCCTGAACACTTCTGTACAACTACACACAGTAACACACACCGTCCCCAAGCCCACACCCCCAGAGCACCTCTGTACAGCTACACAAAGTAACACACAACACAACAAACTCCAATACTACATAAGCATTCCAGTATTCTACACAATGATACACAACAGAACAAACTGCAATACTCTATAAACAATCCAATATTCCACAGAATGATATATCCAAATTCACAGCAATATTCATACACTATGTCCAATATTAGGCCTACACTGACCCTCACAATATCTCTCACACACACACACATACATACACGACCGGCCCAGCACTACAGTATTCCACACACTCCATCTATTCCAAACTCTACGGCTGGTTGCGTTAGGATAGAGTAACTGCCTGTGACTCATGGCAGCGCCTGGTGTCAGTTGTTCTATATATAGCCAGGCTCCACACTGCAACTGGAAGGCCTGTGGCTCTGGCTGTGGCCCAGTTGGATGGGGAAGATCTTTTCAGATACAGTACAGCTTAGTGTAGCATTCTAGACAGTGTAATATCGTATAGTGTAGTACAATGCTAACCTAATACAGTGCAATATAATTAACAGGGCACTATAGTGTAGTGTACTTGACTATATTGTAGTGCCACTATTGTCTTCCTCCTACTCTCGCACTCTCATCCCTCTCGCCACCGCCTCTCCACCCTTATCTTGCTCTGATCCACCTCAGCAGCACACAGCCAAGTCAAGGATACTGTCGTCCTCAGGAGCATGACTCTGGCAGAGCGAGAACTAATATGACGGCTGACAGA
This sequence comes from Amia ocellicauda, assembly GCF_036373705.1. NCBI lineage: Eukaryota > Metazoa > Chordata > Actinopteri > Amiiformes > Amiidae > Amia > Amia ocellicauda. The sequence goes on along the minus strand of NC_089856.1, from coordinate 14,861,414 downwards.
GATGTGGGGCCATTACAGTGAGGGATGGACACAGAGCAAGAGGAGGAGAGAGAGAGAGAGGTGTGTGTAGGTCAGTCTCACTCACTATGAGGCAAACCTTAACACTAAATCAACACCCACCATGCCCTCAACTGTGCAGCAGGCCAGCTCTGCCCAGTGGGGCCAGTTCTGAATCAGTTCTGCCTCACAGCCGAACTGGGAGTGGATGTGCGAGAGCCCACCATCGGCCCCTGACCATATCGGCCAAAAATATACAAAAATCCATGGCCTTCCTCACCAGCCTTTCACAGTATACAGAGGTCTGAGTGAGACAGAGCGATGAGTCAGCTCCACTCCCTGTGTGTGTGTGTGTGTGTCAGAGTGCGAGAGCTCTGTGCCTCTCCTGTCTTGGTGATCCAGCTCAGATCTCGGTGCATTAATGTTTCATCGCCTCACTGGCATGAATCACATATCCCAGCACTGGCTTATCTGAATGAGATTTGATGATAAAAATGTGCATAGATATTGGGTTATTTTATTACTTATTCTTTTTTTTTTTGCCAAGGCACATCCCGTTTTCCTTATTAAACTTTTAATGATTTTTCCATCTCCTTTGCTCATGGGAGGAAGGGAGGGGGGAGGGGATGCTGCCTCTAGGCCCCTTATAGCTGCTGCTGCTGCTTGAGAGTGCAGAGTGAGAGTGAGAGCGAGAACACAGTGAGAGTGAGTGAGCACAGACAGAGATGGGGCTTATCATGTATAAGTAAATTAGGTATAAGTATTAAGATTTAAGTATTATGTAACCCCTCTGTAAATAAGTTCAGTTATAAATAAGACTTCTGTGTCAGGAGACCCAGTCTTTTGGTGTAGGGGGCTTACCACTCTACTGGGTGGTGCTGCTGTGGTGTGGAGCAGAGGAAGAGCATCTGTGCGGTGTGGACCCAATCCCAAGTGGGAGCTCAGGCATGGTTCAGTGTGTCAGCTCTGTTACCGATCAGCACAGCTGGAGTTTCCATGGGCACATAATGAGCAGAACCCAGTCTCAGCACAGCCAGTCCACAGCGCAGTGAGGGAAGCATCGCTACAATCAAACCACAGCACAGCACACTAGGCCCTGTTGCTGCCTTGCAAACCCTGCTGGGGTTTCAGAAGTCAGTACACTCTCTCTCTTCCCTCTCTAATTCAATCGTTGTGACAGATGATGTGGGCTCCCTACCCCCCTCGCTCAGTAATCGGCCTGTAATCGAGTTTCCATGCTGCAGATACTATTCATAATCAATCGTGTCCACGGAAGCTGCCCCTTTGCTGTCCTTCTCAGTGGGTTGGAGGGTTACTAGGCAAGAAGGGCTGATCCCACTCCCTTAATGACCCCTGCACTTTTACCCGTCTTAACCCCAGTTTAACTGCTTCTCTTCAATGCCTGTGTTTACTGTGCATTCACAGAATGGGCCCAAGCTAATACTGCCTTTCTTTCAATGAGGACTGTACACCAGGGGAATGTGTTTCCACCCTTGTGACTCATTACTGCAACATGGGACTTAACAGGCTGCACAGCATAAGGTATGCAGGAGCTAGCTGAAATCAGTGTAGACAGCACAGTGCTCCTGCACTGGGGCTGAAGGCTGGGGGCAGAAGATTCGACCACATCACAAATCGAATTAGCACATAGTGAAAAAGCTAAATAAGAGCACTTAGTTACAGGAGTTTGTGCCCCATAACCCTTTACACTGCTCACACACACACAAACACTGACACACATGTCCTCCACCCATTCTGCCCCCACTAGCAGGTACAGGCCAAGCCATCAGTCAGTGGCCTGGTGCTCAGCTTCCCAAGGTTAACCTGGCCAGCACTGTAAATGATTTTCAATTACACTCACACAGCTGCCTGCCACTGCCCTCAAATGCGTCCTCTTCGACTCCGCCAGATAATTTATAATATCTACCACTTAAGGTGTATAATTGTATTGCCCTAGCAACCCCTCCCCCTCCTCCACTGAACTGTACTCTGCATTCATAGCTCAGCATCTCTGAAGCCCTCTCCCCTGGGGGATCTTTGCCCCCCTCAGTCCCCCTTCTTCTATTTGGGACAAGGAACTAATCAAAAGCAAAATGCTTAAGCTGCCACATGTGTTCTCAAATAGCGTAGAGGGGGAGTGTGGAAAGTGACACAGATCTGGTGAGCACCACACACTGACCGGCAGGCAGGAGCCAGACACGGCTCTGTTCCAGAGAGCAGCCATGTCTCTGCTGACTGCTGTACACACTCTTCAAACAAGATAGAGCAGTGTGGATACCTGTAGGAATCAGATCAGGTGTTATACAGGGGTTAACAGTTTGTTTATTTCACCTCCATCCCTCTCTCCCCAATATCTCTCTCTGAGCACTGGAATGAAGGGAACTGAGCTTGAGCACCTCAGGGTGTCTGTGAGGGAGCCAGGAGGCAGGACAGCGTGGCGAGAGGCCTGGTCCACACAGGCCAGGCTTTAGGAGGATGGGGAGAAGGGACAGGGAGTGAGTCCCATAAACACACTGTCATACAGTGTATTTGTGCAGTGCATTCCTTTCCTACCCAGGGTTTGTTGTTCTGAAGAGCATAGCAGTGTGAGCAAGAGCAAGTGTGTGCATGCCTGTGTGCGAGTGTCAGAGTGTGTGTGTGTGTGTGTGTGTGTGTGTGTATATGTGAATGCGTGTGTGCGTGCATGCGCATGTGCAAATGTCTGTGTGAGTGTGTGTGCATGCACGCATATGTATGTGTGTATGCATATGTTCGTGCATGCATGTATGAGTGTGCCACCAGCCACCAGTTGAACTCTGCAGGAAGACAGATTGCTGGGCCCACTATAGATTCCCTCTGCAGGCATGATTTGATGCATTAATTTCTCCAGGCCAACCATTCATTTATTCAGGAGGGAGAAAAATATGGCCTGGGGCAGGAATTCACCTTTGGTGTGTGAGAGAATGAGTGTGAGTGAGTGAGTGAGTGAGAGAGAATGTATGAAAATGTGTGCGTGTGCGAGAGAATGTGAGAATGCGTGTGCATGTTAGTGTGTGTGTGAGAATGAGACATTGAACAGCAATTCCATGTTGCCATAAAAGCTGCAAGATTTCTGTATATAAATAAGCCTGGCTATTTTGTGCCTGTAACCATGTCGTGGTGCTTCACCCAGCAGAGTGCACACCAGTTCCACAGTCTCTCTCCGATTGCCCAGGTCTGAACCTGAGAAGTGTCTTTTGGAGCGTGCAGCCAGCCAACTTAAGACCCTCTACGCAATCTTCATCCTCCTGGCTTAATAATGGATTTTTACAGCTTGCATTTTAACTCAGAATGAATTAGACTTTTCTGATCTTGCAATCACGAGTGAGAGCCTCATTGTGTTAAGTCACTCAGATCCTGTTTCTCTCTGTTTCAGTGCCTTCTGCTGAACCAACAACCCCTGTCCAGCAGAATGAGAGACGAGAGCCAGAGAGGATGGGAGGTGGGGGTTGATAATATAAAGCCCGATTCTTTTTTTCTTTTTTTTCTTCAAAAAGTGAAAAGAAGCAGAGCCTTGAGGTGCATTGAGCTGCTCATTATTCCACACCCTGCAGTGCACAGTCTCCCATCCCATTAATGTGAGCTAGATTAATTGCCGGCAAATATACATTCAGCAGTCCTCTCTGTGTGACTGTGCTGTGACAGTGATGGATTGCGTGCAGGATGGCTTGACTGGCTAGCTGGCTTGGAGCAGAGTTGGGAGAATTAGGAAGAGAGGGAAAAACTAAAGGGGAGAGACAGAGAGGGGGGGCAGGGAGGAAGATTGGTTATATTTGAGCTCTCTGTTCGAGCACAGACACCACACCCTGCCCTCCTGCCACTTTCAGCACAGAGTCAGGTTCTCTACTCTTACTTCAACTCCCTTACCTAAGTAACCACAGTGCTCATACAGGCAGCAAAGAATTCATTACCACTCTGATAACCTGACAGCCCAGCACCAACTGATGGACTGCCCAGCCCAGTGTCAGACTGCAGACAGTGCTAGTACAGTAGAGTCCCCAGCAGGGGCTCATAAATTATAGCAATACATTTAATAAATTCCTTCTTCTATGGGAATGCTGCGAACAGATCTCAGCATGCATACATGTACACACACACATATACATACATTCCCCTTCCTCTCCACTGCGGTGTGGCTCAGCCTGACATTTCCGTTCTCTCAGCGCCCTTTCCGCTATTGAATTAATAGCTCCTTAACTTATCATTAAGAGGGATGACAGGCTGCATCCTGCGAGCCACTGCTCATAAAGCACCACCGGTGAGAGCGACGGGCCGGGGGAAACATCAAACAAACGCCAGCGCTCCCGCTCCATGCGCACAAGACTCGGTCACTGACAGGAGCATGCAGTCTCCTTTGCACCAGCAGGACAAAACACACACGCCACAGAAACTGCGCTCCCATTAACATGAATTCAGCGGGTCGGTCGGGCCCTCCACCCCTGACATTTGCAGTTCACGTAATTAAAGTGTGCCATCGTCAGCGGAACGGCTGTGGGAATGTGCGTCCCGGACAGAGAACGCGGAGAGGGAGAAGAGCGAGTACCGGGTTCGGAACACAACGGCGCATCTTAATGAGAAGATTGTGCATCAAACGCACGGGGTGATCCTTTCGGGTGATCACGCTGCTGTGCTACAGCATTGGCCACAAAACAACAGCAGCAGCACCACCACCAACATAATCTCAAATTTGGATTATACCGCCACTTTATATGTAACAACTACAAACACAATTCAGTTTCAATAATGTCAGTTACCCTTATTCACTGGCGTACTTCGTAGGTCTTCTTAAAAAACCGACATTCAAATGCACTGCGCCCTGTTGTGCAATTGGCTATCCATTCTTTGTAACGATTCCCGTTTCAATTTGGTGATTTGGTGATAAACCAGTCTGCACCAAAGTTATTTCTCCAGAGTCGCACTTAACAACGCAAACGTGTTTCTGAATGTCCGTCCACCTGGATAAATTAAACATTTCGATTAATAACCACGATGATAATAATAATCTCACTGTCTTCCTCACTCGGTCGGAATTCCTGTTAGTGAGTTGTCTTGGTAAACAGGAATAACAACAACCCCCATTCGCATAGCATTGCGTTCTGAAGGGTTTCTAAAGATCTGTTCACTTCTCTGTCTCATACAAATACATCTACAGTATGCGCGCACACACAGTGTCCAAGACCTCTGCGCCACACGCGTCGTGTTTACACAGTCCACTCCCCGCTCCCCGAAGAGACGGGTTGATATTCCTACTGGGTTTATCAATGGCTATGGAGACCTGTTAGGTTGCCTTTCATTCTTGAGAAAAAATAAATTACAAATCTAATAAAAACATGTATACAAATACGAAATCAATACATTTGGGACTGTGACAAAAGGAGAATGGGGGGTGGTAAATAAATCAAATTACACTGTAATAAAAGCGCAACAGCCCGCTATGAAACACCTGTACAGATCATCGGTCTGCTCCTCCTAGGTAAACAGCTACCGGGAGCGCACGTGCAGGCCCCGCGTGACCTGAAGTATCCGAGGGGGGTGAACAATTATTTAACCGATTCAGATTTATGTTACCATGTTTCTACCATAGTGCACACACATTACACTTTACTATACTATAGGGGGGCAAATATAGTACATATAGAGTACCCCCCCCCCACCACCACCACCTCCAATCTGCTGTAAATCAATAATTTTGTATAATATGAGGTAAAAAAGTAAAGAGACATATTCTGTGTGAGGCTCAATCACTGTACGGAGTTGTAAATAACTATTCTCTTGGAGCAACGATATTATTATAACCGATTATACAGCGGGGATTACCCCAAAGACTAGGTTAATTAAGCCGTTTTACATCATAATAGACATCCGTCTGCTATGCAAATATCCAATGACGAAAACAGACACCAAGTTTAATACATTAACAAACAATGCAGGGGACCAACACGTGTTTTATTCCCGTATGACATAATTTGCTCTCCTATGACAAGTGTCGTAATGGATGCATTTTGGCTGTCCCCATTATTACATAGCTGTTGCAACTGTTGTATATTGTTAAATATTGTCATTATTTACATCAGTCTGTTGCACCAGAGAAGCGTATCCAATTCGTTCTATTATAACGAAATCCAATACTGCTTTACTGCAATAGGCTACATATGCTGTACTTTGAGACACCGTATTGTACTTTCATATACTGTCATAGACTATAACTACTCCGATGATATGTATTATAATACGCATTCCCTAAGCCATAATTTATCATGGGATGTGTGTCTGTCTTTGTGTTTGTGCTGTATGTGCCAATATTAGTCTTTGTTTTTAATTGCAATATCAAGGATAATCCAAAGACAGATATAAAACTCATACATATTTAACTGGAATAGGTTTTGCTGAAGCCCTAGGAACTTTAATCGAATTTACCTTCCTTCCTGACTAAACCTCTGTGGTCATGTCTGTTTTTTCCGGATTTTATTTTGCTATGATTATCAACAACTTTGGTGAACTGCAATTGCCGGTTACCCATGCGGAATAATGTTTATATAAGCATATTGAAGGCATGCACGAACCAGTTGAATACACAAATTCGACCCCCAAATTGTCTGATAAACGTTATCTACCAATAATACACCCGAGTACTGGCCATACACACTATAGCAAAATACTACTGAGCTATTATTCATATGACATTAAGATACGCTCTTAATTAACATTATTCATTAATGAGACATACAGTCATACAAAATAAACATTTGAAACGAGCTTTGCTAACACTATAGTTTGTAGGATAGCCACAGGACAAATAATATAGCTAATTGGATTAACTACACATGAGCATGCATACATACATACATACATACATACATACATATACACACACACACATTAAAACACATGTTGCATATAGATATGGATATCTTCCCGGTATTTTTCAATGTTTCCTTCACTGGGCACCGTGCAGGATCCTGTCTTTCGACTGTCCCCCCAAGACCTAGCGTGCCCACTGCGGACACAACACCGGTGACATCATCACATGATCACACATCACAGCAATGAATGAACAGGGACCCCCGTGGAAAATACATAGTGTCCGGTTCAACGTCCCCCAATGAAATTATGGACTGATACAGACCGAGTGGCAGACCATAATCATTGCACAGCTCCCATGCATCTGTGAGGATAACGTTGTCTATTTCCACTGACAGATGGACATATCAGCCCATCACCCCACCGGCTTTCACTTTATTTTGAATATCGTTCAATCGAGACAGGCGTTTTCTGCACACCTGCATCATTTAGGCTACTTCAGATCATTGTGAAACACATTAAAAAGTAAAACATGCATACAAAAATGATCAACCAGACGTGGAAAACTACAAATAATAATGGAATAATTAAATGCCCCCCGGGCGGAGAAGGGAATGAGTGTCAGGCTTCAGCATTACAGCGGGAGACGACGAAACTGCAAAGCGAGTCCTCCGCCCTCCACTCTCTATCTTTAAAACAGGGGTCGATACAGCTCAGCCGAAGAGGAATGGAGCCCGTCTTTACCTGACCGGCGTAAAGGGCCCTCGCCGCCCGTCCAGGAGGCTGCGGGTTCGGCGTTGCTTTGCGCTCGCCCGGTGGCGGAAGTTGGCCAGCGGCGGTCGGCAGGTCCTGCAGGGCCGGTCTGAGTCTCGGTAGAGGCTTCTCCTCCACAGCTGCTTTCCCGGCTCGGTGCCAAGACGGGAAGTTGACGGCTCGAGGAAAGACGTACAGTCACGTCAATCACGCCGTGTTGTGTGTCTCTCTCTCTCAGGGATGGACACGGCCACACGCATGCGCCCGCTCCGGACCTCACTCTACAGCCAACAGAGCGCAGCCGCTCTTAAAGGGCCAGCAGCACTACAGAGGTGTACGCCGTGAAACCGAACCAGGATTATTACTTCGACTATATATCACTACGCAACCATATTCAGTCTCTGTCAATGCACTGCAAAGTTTTTACACGTTAGATTCTTCCATACATTTCAGTCTTCTTCTCACTCCTGTCAATACACACACATACACTTTCAGGGTTCAAGCCAATTGTGCTCACTCACGCATACACGCATACACACACACACACACACACACACACACACACACACAGAAACATCTATCAAAAGCTGAGTATTAGCACAGAGCTAATTACACCAGGGCCTGTGGTTCAAATTCCTACCTGCTCCTACACAGACAGACAGACACACACAGCAAATATCATGTCTGGTCAGCAGGAGTGGGGGAGTCAGGGCTCCCCAGTGACGAAGAGAGCAAATCCCAGTAAGCGAGTGACTGGGGCCCAAGAGGAGAATTAAGAGTGAAGGATATCAAGGAGAATTATAATTATAAATCTCGCCTGAGCACTTGAGTTGCTCACGGTGTGCAGTACAAACACTCAGGGTTAGGAGGCTGCAGGCCGGCCTGGCCTTCTGTCCACACACTGCTGCAGCTGTGGCTCCCACATTCACTGCCACTGCGTGTATTGATCAGGGCTGTGTCAGACCTGTGACTAAGGCTTAGTCCTCTCCCTGCAGGATAAATCACAGCCCTGACCCTGCACACACATCAATACAGGTAATAACAAACATCTGTCCCCCTGCTGACAGGGCCTGACAGGGCCTCGCCAGCCCCACGGTCCAGATTGACAACCTTTTTAGTGGGGGGAGTGCCCTCTGCACACAACAGGAGAAGCAGAATATTGATATTGAAATTAATGAGGTCTGTAAAACCAACAAATAAATAAATAAATAAACAAACAAACACATACATTTCTACCCATAGCCTGTGGCATGCCTCGGCTCAGCTACTGGCATGTAAACAAAGACACTGTACACTGTGTGAATTCAGACACACAAAGGACACACACACTTACAGACAAACACACTTACAAACACAGACACAGAGGAATAAAAACCAATTCAAATCAATGTATTAAAAACAATGAACAGACAGACACTGGTGGTATAGCACTCTTAAGTATTGCACAGTGTGAGTGAAGCATACATTACGAAAAATAACAAATACATAAAAAATAAAAATAAAACATAAATAGAATAAATCTATCCTAAAAAAACGGCCATTTAATTGCCCCCCCCCCACCCCCCCCAGCGTGCTGGTATGTGTAGACTTGTGTGGTTCTCTGAGGTGTTCTTGTACAGATGGTGACAGGAGTCATATTAATGGGGACAGTGGGCCTCCCTCTCCTCAGCAGCCAATTTCTGCTGCACCTCAGCTGCCCAGTGATCGATACACCTGATACAGGAAATGTCTGCATGTGGCAGCTTTTATTTATTTATTTATTTATTGGTAGACGCCCTTACCCAGGGAGACGTACAGTTTACACAGCATTACAAGATCTGCAGTAATACAATTCAATACAAAATTCCATTTAAGCATTACCAATTACAGTTAACAAAAAATATAAATCATGAATTCTAGATCAAAGAGGTATGGACATGATGCAGTGAAGTCCTCGGTATGTGTTAAAGGCAGGGGGCATAAGATAAATCACAGTAGATCACAGATCTAATTATGTATAAGGAAGCATAGTTATATAAAGTGCAAAATTACAGTAGTGCTGAACAGCTTAGCAGAATAAGCTGCTGTTTTACAGGTACAGTCTGAACAGATGTGTCTTGAGTAATCGTCGGGAGGTGGTCAGGGACTCAGCTGTCCTGACTTCAGAGGGAAGGTCGTTCCACCACTTAGGGGAGAGGGTGGAAAAGGAGCAGGCTCTGGACAGACTCACAGAGACAGACTGACAGAGACCTTTTTCCAACCAGAAGCACAGCGATCCAGACAATAAGGTCTCCAGGAATGTGGTCTGCAGCATCCTGAACAGCAAAATCCTGAGCTTCCTGTCAGAGCACAGTGTGCTGAACAGAGGCCAGATCAGCTTACTCCCCAAACACCACAACACTGACCACATCCACACTCTGCACAGCCTCCTCAACAACCATGTGCATGGCACCAGTTAGAGTAAAGTCTTTGCCTGCTTTGTTGACTTCAGAAAAGCCTTCGACTCCATATGGCACCCCGGAATGTTCCTCAGACTGCTAGAGACTGGCATAGGAGGGAAAACGTATGACATCATCAAAAACATGTACCAGGAAAACCAATGCAGTGCAAAGGTCAGCCACAAAAGGACAGAGTTCTTCCATCAGGGTCGTGGAGTACAACAAGGTTGCAGCCTGAGTCCTGTACTCTTTATTTTCAAAATATTAACAAGCTGGCTTCAATGCTAGAGCAGTCCTCAGCCCTAGGCCTCACTCTGCCACACTGCTGTTGTGCGCTGATGACCTGATCCTGCTGTCACCCACAGGGGCTGCAGCACAGCCTGACCACACTACAGCAGTACTGCCAGGACGGGGCCCTGGAAGCTAACCTGGACAAAACAAGAGTCATGGTGTTCCAGAAAAATAACAAGAACCAGGCACAGAAATTTCAATTCATTCTAGATAACCCAAAGGAGCTTATAGGCTATAGTGCATTGACAGAAAAGCCACTCCTCCGAATCCTCCTGTATAGCAGTGAAGTATGGGGTCCCGTATCTCACCCTGACCACAGCAAGTGGGACAACCGCCCAACTGAGAGCCTGCACCTGGAGTTCTGCAGACACCTGCTCCAGCTACACAGGACATACTCATGGAGACAGACACACTGAGAAAGACACATTCTGAAAGACAAACTGCCCTGGTGATGTACACACACGCCCCAGCTCACCGCTGTAACTCTGCAGAGTCGGGGCCCCACAGCTTCATAGCCTGCTGTTGCTGTGGCCATGATTTTGCCTGGCTGTTCACAGGATGGGCATCAGCATCCCCTGTGTCTGACCAAAACCTGTCCAGGGGAGAAGAGAGGAAAGGAGAGAGGTGAGGTCTGTCAGGAGAGGAGAAGTCTGTCAGAACTCTGATGTGTATTGATGTGTTTAGAGACCTCTGGAAGTGAAAAGACTCTTCTGTTAAGGAAGTGCTCTTCCCTGGGGACGGGTGGGGGAGCTGTCCCTCTGCGGGCCACTGGACATCAATCAGCCGCAGATCAATTCCTCTTCAGATTGCTGCCATTGATCTGCATGGGGCAATTGGCTGGTTCCTTTGGCTCAGCAGCGACCACACTGGCTGGCAGACAGGGGGACAAGGGAGACCACTGCTCTGAGACTGATGCTCAGACCTGCCCTTCTCTTTCCCCACTGACCCTCTGCCTTAATCCTGCTTGCACACAGCAGCACGACAGTGGAACAGGCCAGGGGTACACAGCTTCTGTCTTTCCCTTCTCTCCCAAAGACACAGCAGATGCTCCTGGTGCACTGGCGGCAGGAGGTGCTGACCCAGTCCAGGCGGTGTCAGTCAGGTGCTGCTAACAGACTCTTGAAAAAGCAAGGTGCCCAAAGGTGCAGCTCGGGTCAGCGGGCACACAGTTGTCTTCCTGATGTCTTTACTGAAGAGCACAAGAGCACTGCTGCATTCCAAGTGTGCAATGGACTGAAAGAAGTGACAGGGCATGAAGAGAGTGGCATACAGCAGGTTTACCACTGGCTGTGTATAGCGACACAGTGGAGCACTACAGTGCAGCAACGCACAGAACTATGGGCTACAGGGTTGAGGGTTCGACAGTGTGGACATGGCAGCTGTATCCCATGATCGCTGTGCTGTACTGTAATACCATGCTGTAAGTACTGTGCTGTGCTACTGTGCTGTGCTGGACCCTGATTGCTCCAGTCTGCCCAGCTGTGCAAATGGACATCAGGTGTGTTTTCTGAGAAGTTAACCGGCTGCAGCCTATTACAGGGGGGAGCAGTACAGCTCTAAACACTTTAAAGTAGACTGTGTACGGGGGCTGGAGTCTGGGGGCAACTGCGCTGCACACCCAGTCCACTACTATAACACACTGCTCCAGCACATAGACCAATGATAAATGATCAGTGGGACCTGACCACAGACCTGGTAGCCGGGTTTGAGAATCACATTATTCAGCACAGTGACGCCTGCACAGCACAGTCAGCTACAGCGTTGCTCTGACTACAGGACAGTGAGCTGGGCTCTGCCTGTTAAACAGTCCTGCAGGCATGGGCGATGGGGTCTGTCCTCAGAGCAGAAAGTCTGGGAAGCAAACATAGCATCCAAAATAATATTTTTGTATTATATATCTTCTTTTTTTTCTAATCAGAAGCAACAGCATCTCCCTGCCTGGCGTCTATCTAATCCTATTAGTGGAGGATGTGTGCTTTGAACCCTGTAAAAGATTAGTCCTGCAGGAGAGGGAGAGGGAGAGAGGGAGAGAGAGAGTGGAGTTGATTAGCTAGACAGCGATTTAATGGGATTGTCCGGGAAGCTACAATAAATCAGCTTTTGTGATTAAATGGGATCCGTGGTAAACGCCCGTCTCACAGTCGATAATTATTGAATGTTTCCCCCACCCAAAAAACCACTAAAAAGCACAAAGAAATAATGATCAGGCCCTGGGACTGGGGCCAGCCTGCCCCTACAGCCCAATTACTGGGAGTGAGGTAAGGAGAGAGCAGAGAAGATGAGGAAGAAAGAGAAGAAAGGAGAAGAGAGTCTTCATTTTGCCCCCCGCTTCAATCCTGGACAGAAATACACACACAGGCATGTGGGATTAATACTCCATCCTGCTGCATGCCGGTTCTTCGGGCTCAGAACGCTGTGATGCTGCAGTGGCTGTGTGCTGGGCTGTTTTTACTTTGCTTACACTGTCTTTCATTTCTACACTCCCTCTCCACTCCACTCCTGTCTGTAGCTGACGCAGGTAAATTGCTTGCACCCCACGCTGACAGACAGCTGGCAGGGCTACGCCCCCCCCACCTCTGACACAGCCCTCGGGATGCGCAGCGCAGATCCTCTGCACTCTGTGAAGTTTTCAAACTAATGATAATGCTAGTCCTGTCGTTTCCCTGACAGCTGCCTCCCTGCACTCCCAGAGGCCTGCACACCTCCCTCCTTCCCTCTCTCCCTGCTTTACTGCAGGGGAATAGGAGAGAGAGAGACAGAGAGAGAGAGATGGAGAGGAGAGACAGGGGTAGAGATGGGACTGCAGGACTGAAGACACCAAAGAAATGTGTGCCTTAAAGAAGATTTTTTTAAGATCAAATGTAGTGGAGCTGAAAACAAATGCACACAAATATATATATATATATATATATATATATATATATATATATACACTCACCTAAAGGATTATTAGGAACACCATACTAATACTGTGTTTGACCCCCTTTCGCCTTCAGAACTGCCTTAATTCTACGTGGCATTGATTCAACAAGGTGCTGAAAGCATTCTTTAGAAATGTTGGCCCATATTGATAGGATAGCATCTCAGTTGATGGAGATTTGTGGGATGCACATCCAGGGCACGAAGCTCCCGTTCCACCACATCCCAAAGATGCTCTATTGGGTTGAGATCTGGTGACTGTGGGGGCCAGTTTAGTACAGTGAACTCATTGTCATGTTCAAGAAACCAATTTGAAATGATTCGACCTTTGTGACATGGTGCATTATCCTGCTGACTCTACCATCTGAATGTCTCAACAGAAATCGAGACTCATCAGACCAGGCAACATTTTTCCAGTCTTCAACTGTCCAATTTTGGTGAGCTTGTGCAAATTGTAGCCTCTTTTTCCTATTTGTAGTGGAGATGAGTGGTACCCGGTGGGGTCTTCTGCTGTTGTAGCCCATCCGCCTCAAGGTTGTACGTGTTGTGGCTTCACAAATGCTTTGCTGCATACCTCGGTTGTAACGAGTGCTTATTTCAGTCAAAGTTGCTCTTCTATCAGCTTGAATCAGTCGGCCCATTCTCCTCTAACCTCTAGCATCAACAAGGCATTTTCGCCCACAGGACTGCCGCATACTGGATGTTTTTCCCTTTTCACACCATTCTTTGTAAACCCTAGAAATGGTTGTGTGTGAAAATCCCAGTAACTGAGCAGATTGTGAAATACTCAGACCGGCCCGTCTGGCACCAACAACCATGCCACGCTCAAAATTGCTTAAATCACCTTTCTTTCCCATTCAGACATTCAGTTTGGAGTTCAGGAGATTGTCTTGACCAGGACCACACCCCTAAATGCATTGAAGCAACTGCCATGTGATTGGTTGGTTAGATAATTGCATTAATGAGAAATTGAACAGGTGTTCCTAATAATCCTTTAGGTGAGTGTATATATATATATATATTGTGCCTATAGAAAGTCTACAATCTCTTTCAACATTTCTTTTAAAGGGTCTAATTCAGCTAACTATTGGACCAGTTACTTTACGGAGAGCTCAAACACGCACGAGGAGGCCTTAGCTTCAATCTCACTGCCAACACTGCTCACAGAGGAATCAGCGCGCTCTCCCCTAACAGCTGATTTATTTAAAAGTCCGAAATGATCAATACAAAGTATCACCTCGCAATAGCATCTTAATTACAGGCCCTCAGTATCGACACACCTGCCATGCTGGTATTTATGGCCGGCCCTGCGGACAGGCTGTGCTCCCGGGTGAGGAAGCTCAGGGTGACGTCAGGCTGCCGCTGCACACCCTTTGTTACCTGCTGTGGAGAGATGCTCGAATGTGTACCCCCTCCCCACCACATTCCACAGTCCCCCAAAAACTAAACTTCCATCATCTGACGCACACAGGTTAAGACCCATTTGCGATCTTGTGAACTGACTGCGCCCCAGGGTGTGCCATTATTACCCTCAAAAGTCAACAGAATAAACAGACCAAAAGACAGACAAGATGAGAGCGTTTTCAGTGAGGTTTTCAGGCTGGTTCTCAGCTGTTTACCATGCTGAAATTTAGCAGGAGCCAAAGTCTGTGTTATCAGAACACATGAACAGGGACTATGTACACAGCTGACGGCACTGAGACATGCAGACACCACACATTTCAGCAGCGCAGATACTATCTTACACAGAGTTGGGTTGTGATACCATATTTTCCAATTTTCTCCCTCTATATCTCTCTCCTGTCCTCTATCCCCTCCCCCTCTCTCCCTACTGCTCTCTCACCCTCCCTCTCTGTACTCCCCCAGGTCAAAGGAATTCATTGTATCTGGACAGTGTTTCATTTTAACAGACCACATCCCTGATAGCTTAATGACCCCCTGTGCAAAAAGAAAAAAAAAAATCTGAAAATGTTGAATCATTTTCCATATTTAACTAATTTTCTCTGGGCCTGGACTGTGGAAAGTGCTGTCACTTGAACTACTAAATGCCTTTAATCGCATGTGAACAGAGAGAGAAAGAGAGAGGAAGAGAGGTAGACGGAGAGAGAGAGAGAGAGAGAGAGAGAGAGAGAGGGCGAGTAGGAGAGACAGGGATGAAGAAAGAAGCAGAACATTATGCCTGGAGTCACAGTGGAGCGGCATAAACACACCCAGCGCTGGAAACATTGTAGTGGCTGGTGGTCAGTTGTCATCAGGGGTTGGGATACTCTGGACCTCTCGCCCAACCTAGCCTGGGTGGCAGGGTCCTGGCTGCATCACAATGCAAAGCGAGGAGAGAGGAGACATGAGGGGCAGTGGTGGCTTAATCTCTGCCTCGTTGATCTACCTTCAGGTCAGTGATTCAATCACGGGTCAGGGCACACTGCAGTCAGGGCAGTCCCAGTGACAACCTGAGTCCGGCCTTCAGCCTTTAAACTACTGATTACTTTAAACTTCTAGTACAACACCCTCACCTCATTATTTTATATATGTGTGTGTGTGTGTGTGTGCAAGTGCAAGTGATTGAGACATTTCTCTGTGCCAGTCTACCTAAAACAAGGCACAGGCCTGACCTCTGTAGCCCCAGGTGCTCGATTGTGCAGGACAGCTCAGTCGGAGGTGGCATGGCTCGGGCTGCCACGCAGGGGCAGTCCAGCGCGGTGTAGCGGTCTTGGTCTTGGCACTGTAATACAATTTCACATTCCTGCTCCACATAATCACATCGCTGACATCCCCAACTCTGAGGCTCCCAGGCAAGCACAGACCTATCGTCATAACAACGGGAGGAGGAACGCACGAGTGGTTGAGAAGTCTGACGTGGATGGTTTAAACATGCGCAGGGACACCGAGCTGGGGTTGGGTGGGGCATGGGCTGCTGTCTGTCCTTATCACAGCCTCTCCTCTGGACTCCTGCTACTAAACAACCTCAGGGAACTGAATCAAACTTGGCTGTACTCAAGGATGCCCTCTCAGACACGCCCACACAACCACACACGTGCACACACGCACTCATACATACGCACCCATACACTGGCAGCTCTGGTTGCTGCTGCAGCTCTCCCCTTGCGCTGTCCTATTCACACATGCCGCCTGTCCCCTGAACCGTATCCCATTAGCAGTGGGAGCAGCCTGTCCTTAGGCCGCAGGATCACCTTCTCAACAGCCGCTTTGTTCCCGGAGCGGCAGCAGCTGGGAGCAGTTAGCAGGCAGGGAGCAGCCACAGCCCTGTGGCCGGTCAGTCGGCTGGTGTGTTACTCTGCCCAGCCAAGCATGGGAGCTGCAAACTCAGAGCTGGCAGCAGTAAATTACTGTGCACTCGGCACCCCCCAGGGTCCATCAGGGCCACAGCACAGCTACACTCGGCACAGCTATTCTCGGCAAAGCTACACTCGGCACAGCTACACTCAGCACAACTCTTCTCAGCACACCTACATTCAGCACAGCACTGGAAAGACAGATGAAGTGGCAGCTGAGCTTCTGCAATGTAGAAACACAGAAGATGAGTTTCTCTCAGCTACAGTCACTGTTATTCCGGGCTTTACCGCTGCTTTTTTATCAGCAACAGCAGTAACGGAGACAGTTCACTGAGCAGGGTGGAGGAGGGAACTAAGTGGGGAAAATTCAGACAACACATGTCTTCACAATCAGACAGGAAGAGGCAGGGGAGAATGAAAATAGAGCTAACTTTGGACAACCTTGGACAGGTCTCACAGAACACATGGTCAATATGCTATCTGTCCCCATTCCAACATTGCATCTATTACAAGACAAGGACAAAGAGAGAGAGAGAGTGGAGGCACGAGAAACTGACTCCCCGACCAGCAGGATTTGTCTCTAATTACAGTCCTCAAGGTGGCCTTCTGTTCCAGAGAGTTCTGGACGGGTTAATCAATGCAGCTCGATACAGCTCCATACATGTAGCAGGCCGCTCTGCTGGGGTGTTCAATATGCTGACAGGTACCAGTGATTGTGTGCAGCGCGTGGCTGGCTTACTCAATCGGCGGCCAGAGGGGGTACCCAGGCCCCTGACTCGGAGAAACAGCTCTGGCCCCAGGGGTGTGACTGGCACTGTACAGGTCTAGTACAGGTAACCAAGTACACACACACACACACATAGATACCCACAGATAAACACATAGCTATACAAATACAAACACAAATACATAAATAAACACACAGATATAGAAACACATACACGGTTACACACACAGATACATATTTATTTATAAATGCTTGTGTAAACTGTAAGTCTGCCAATGAATGAATAAATAAATAAATAAATAAATAAATAAATAAAGAATCATATTTATAATATTTCTAAAACTGGAACATGTCAATTAAATGCAGATCCAAAAAGTTAAGTTTAAATGAAGAAAAGACTAAAAAAGCAGAGTTTGAGGGTGAGATGTTGCTGATGCAGGCAGAACAAAAGAGACATTGTGCAGAGCAGGAGTCTCCCAAAGAAAGAGGCGAGAAAAAAGGGGCGGGGGGGTGGGGATGAGAAGAAAGGGACAGAGAGACTTGCTGGTGCTCTGCTGCCATTGTGTGGGTGGGGTGTGTGGCCGCGTGTGACAGATGTCCAGGGCCATTGTCCACCCGTCAGCCCTGATGCCTCCTGCCAGCGCCACTGCATTCCAACACTCAGCCCTGCTGCTCCAAGAGACCCAGCCCAGCCCAGCCCACAGCACAACACAACACAACACAACACCCAGCCCAGCCCACAGCACAACACAACAAAAAACAACACAGCCCGGTCCAAAGCACAACACAACACAGTCCAAACCCCAGCAGAACACAACACAACACAGCCAGGCCCACAGCACAACACAACACAACACAACACAGCCCAGCCCAGCCCACAGCACAACACAACACAACACCCAGCCCAGCCCACAGCACAACACAACACAAAACAACACAGCCCGGTCCAAAGCACAACACAACACAGTCCAAACCCCAGCAGAACACAACACAACACAGCCAGGCCCACAGCACAACACAACACAACACAACACAGACCAGCCCAGCCCACAGCACAACACAACACAGCCCAGCCCACAACACAACACAGCCCAGCCCAGCCCAGCCCACAGCACAACACAACACAGCCCACAACACAACACAACACAGCCCAGCCCAGCCCACAGCACAACACAACACAACACAACACAGCCCAGCCCAGCCCACAGCACAACACAACACAACACAACACAACACAACACAACACAGCCCAGCCCACAACACCACACAACACAGCCCAGCCCAGCCCACAGCACAACACAACACAACACAACACAGACCAGCCCAGCCCACAGCACAACACAACACAGCCCAGCCCACAACACAGCCCAGCCCAGCCCACAGCACAACACAACACAACACAGCCCAGCCCAGCCCACAGCACAACACAACACAACACAACACAACCAAGCCCACAGCACAACACAACACAACCAAGCCCACAGCACAACACAACACAGCCTGGCCCCAAGCACAATACAGCACAACACAACACAGCCCAGCCCACAACAAAACACAACACAACCAAGCCCACAACACAACACAGCTCACAACACAACACAACACACCCTGGCCCACAGCACAACACACCACAGTTTGGCCCACTGAACAGCATAACTCAACACAACACAGTATGATCCACAACACATCCCAGCCCATAACTCCACACACAAAAACCAAGCCCACAGCCCAGCACAACACAACATAACCAAGCCCAACCCATAACACCACACAGCCTAAACCACAGCAAAACACATCACTACAAAACACAGCCCAGTGCAGCTGTTACCCCCACAATAGGAGAGTAAAACCTGCCGACAGCAGAAGAGGGACAGCCTCACAGCTCTAGCTCAGCTCAATCCAAGCCCCCCACTGACCGCACCCCCCCGGCACCTCGACCCCTTCGCCCTCTGGGCTGCCGTGCCCTGCGCCACCGCACCCCTATCCCCTCTGACAGACAGGGACTCTGAAGGAGAACACGCAGGACGGCTTGTATTAATGATTTCTGTCCATTGATTCCCGCATCAATATGTCAATAAATAAATAAAAATACTGTGTGTGGGAGTGCGTGGGAGTTCGGCTGTGCCAGGTGAGTGGCCTGTTCAGAACCTCATTTGTACTGTTAATTTGTACAGTGAGGTGAGGGTCTCAGAGGGCAGGCGGTGTCTTCAGCAAGGACAGCGGAATGATCGGAGAATGAGGCCCCTTCCCCCACCCCCAATCCCTGCCAAACACACAGCAGAGTCAGTGCACAATGAGGATGGTGTGGATGGGCTGGGTTGGGGACAGGGGCGTGCTGAGTGAGGGGACAGCCAGGGGACAGGTTTTACAGACGGGTTTCGGTTGGTACTACAGGCAGGTGCAAGGGGACTGTGAGAGCCCGGGCTGGAGCTGGAGGGTGCAGGTAGCGGGAGCGAGAGTGTGAAGGGAAGGCTGGACAGGGTACAGGAACCAAGACGATGCAGTAGTGGGCAGGGTGGATGAGACGTCATAGAGGAGAGGACGCACACCAACAGAGGACATTCAGACCCAGCCAGCCGGCCTTTAACAAGTGCCTGTTAAACACAGAGGACACGGGACCCTCAGCCATGCCAGGAAAGAATGAAAAAAAAAAAAAATTAAATTAAACCAAATTCAATTCAGACTAACAATATGACTAATTAAAAAAAAAAAATCCATAACAAAAAACAAAGAATGCATGACAGCACTTAGCGTGGAGCACAGCGCCCCAGTCCTCGCCAACAGGCTAAGGTGACCCAGTCAACATCAGTCAGGCCGGACAATGGGGGAGCGGTACAGGGGGCAGCAGGGTCAGCGCCTCTCCCAATATGCAGCCTTGACTTTGTGGGGAGGATTTCAACCCTCCATTGTCCCCGCTCCCCTGTGCTTCTCCCCTCCTGTTTAAGCCCCCATGCAGATGAGCCCACAGCACAAGGGAGGTCTGGGGAATATCTGAACGCATTAGGCTTGGGGATGAGTGGATTATCTGCTTGTGGTTTTAAGACTAATCTTTCAGGTTTTAAATCTCTGCGGGATATATGTACATTTACTAGTTTTTTCTTCCTGCTGGCGAGTTGCCGTCGTGCTCGTGCTCAGGCATTTGGCATTATGGCTCTCCTCCCGCACTGGACGAATATCTGCCACTCGGTCGGTCGGTGCATTTATTAAATTGTTATAAAACTAATAAAAATGCTCTTGAAGATGAAACTGCTAAAAATATACTTAAATAAATAATGAAGAAAAAAAATTCTGACAGAGACCCCTTCACTCTCAGACCCCCTCACCTCCAGAGTCTCTGGCCCAGCTGAAAAGATGCAGAGAAACAGAACAAAACTCTGAATTTTAGCCAGAAAGGATTTTTTAAAGATAACAGGACACTGCTCTGACTGCTGCTGGGGGGTTGGGGGCTGCGGCAGACTCCAGGACCACCTGTCAGTCACTGCCCCCCCTCTCAGCCTGACAGTTTGTAATCTAATTTTATTACTGCTCCACACCCAGGCACTCGCAATCCCATTACCTTCACATCTCTCCCAGCCGAGAACACAGCACACTGCACACCTGCAGGTGAACTGATGCAAGGCGTGGGGCCACTCTGGGGACAGTGTGCACCAGATGGGGGAAGGCACTTGTTGGGAGCAGCGTGGAAACGGGTACTGCAGCAGCTGAACAGTCGGGTGACCTCTCTTGGTGGACACTGGTAGAGGGGGGGGCATGCAGAAACCCAGTTTCAGTTCGGGAGAGTGAACGTCGGCAGCTGCAGCAGGGCGGCTGTCAGCACAGTGCCAGGGACAGGCCTGAGGAGGCTAGGCTGCAGCTGGGCAGCTGTCAGCACAGTGCCAGGGACAGGCCTGAGGAGGCTAGGCTGCAGCTGGGGCGGCTGCGCAGCCATTCCAGGTGCTCAGCTATAGAGACGGATATGTCCCCAGCAGCTGCAGCCATTCATGACACTGGCGTGGCGTTAGGTGCTGTGCGGAGAGCGGCATCAGAGCTGTGTGGAGAGACGCTATGAACACAGAGTACAGGCTTGGAGGTATTGGGGTATTGGGGGACCACGCCCTACCTGTGTGTGAGTGTGTGTGTCTGTGTGTGTGCAAAATTGTGTAAGGGTGGCTGGGTTAGGGATAGATGCTCCTGCTGAACCTGTGCTGTTGCTCAGATGCTTGGCTGCTGTGTTACTGCATCCAGAGTTTGTACCTCAGTCTCAGTGTCCACACAGTACCCCCCCACCATGATGCCCCCCCCACCTAGATGAGCGGCTCCGTGTGTGGTGGGGCGGAGGCCATTGTTCGCGCTTTATGATCCTGTAACTCGACAGCGTGGCTTTCAGCTATCGTGTCATTTATTTATCTCTCACTGGACCACCAAGAGACTCCTGTTTCACCATAAATCTGTCCCCTAGAGCAGGTGTCCCCCCCACCCCCATACCCAGAAATGCTGCGGTGTACATGTCAGTGTGTGTGACAGAGTGTGTGTGTGTGTGTGTGTGTGTGACAGTGTGTGTGAGCGTGAGTGTGTGAGACAGTGTGAATGTGTGTGAGAGAGAGTCTGTATGAGACAGAGTGTGTGAGAGAGAGAGCTATGGATGGAGAAGCAGGGGGGTCAACCATCACAAAAAACAATTAAACATAAACAATGGACACCCCCTGAATCTCCCGTTTGTGTTTTCTCCTGGCCCGGTCTCAGTGTGTGCTCACTGGGACGTGCCACAGTGGCCCTCTCCCACTGTTTCAGTGCTGCAGGAACGGCTGTATTGAGCGAAGGATGAGGACAGGCCGGGGTTAAAAGCAGCAGGACCACGGATGGTAACTCCACTCCATAGACATGGCTCACAGCACCAAGCTCTATTTTTTATGAGGATTGTTTCCCAGCATGACCTTCTCCCTGGCCCTATTTGTGTGGAAAGGCACATGCTGGTGAAAGTTTGACATAAACACAGCACAGGAAGCCCAAAGTCACCCCGGGAGTCGCTGTGCTGTGTAATTAGCTCTCAGCTGCCACAGAACCTCATTAAATGCCCCCAACCCATCGCAAATGATGCCCAGTTTTAGAGCTTGAACGCCACCTGGTCACACGAAGACACCGAACCGTTTAAAAGATGCTTTAATGAAGTCACCAATTCTGTTTCAGTGCTCAAGAAATTAGGGTGCAATTGCCTATAAGAATGTATTCTGTGGCTGCAGAAGTGTCCCCGCCTCCCTCCGACTCCCACTAACACTCTCTCTCTCTTACACATACATACACATACACATAAATACATACACACACACAGACACACAAACACACAACCACACAACCAAAGAACCAATACAATGACCAAAGTCTTTTATCTAAGGCCTGTCCAAGAAATAATTA
This sequence comes from Amia ocellicauda, assembly GCF_036373705.1. Taxonomy (NCBI): domain Eukaryota; kingdom Metazoa; phylum Chordata; class Actinopteri; order Amiiformes; family Amiidae; genus Amia; species Amia ocellicauda. The sequence goes on along the minus strand of NC_089856.1, from coordinate 14,838,807 downwards.
TTTAAACCAGCCTGCTCCTCTTTTACAGATTTGTGTTTATGGTAGATAATGCACTTTGACCTTCGTGCATTTTACTCAGCTGTACACAACCTGTCCAGTGTGGACATTACATAATTAGTGCAATGCAATTAATTAATTAAAGAAGACATCAGGAGAGAGCAGAACTACGCAGGGCACTTCGTGATGGGTCTCCTGTGTGCTGGTGAGGCTGCGTGTCTTAATGCATTCAACCACTGTTTCTCCTCTTTCATTTTATTTTAGGATTGAGAGTCTGACCCCAGCACAGAGTCCCTGGCCTCCGTGGGTCTGCACTCCCCCTCCCCCCCACCCTTCCCCCACTGGTAAATAATTGAAAATATATCAAATAAAAATTCAAATTTATTGCACGCTCCCCAGGAATAAACACAGGGAAGGTTCTGCACAGGAGAGCAAAGCCTGACAACAGATTCTGAATAATACATGCAGGCTTGCTATTACAATTCCTCCAAGAACAGTAATCTAACAGTCACACACATATGCACACACAGAGGTAATACACACACATACACACATAAGCAATACATACACAATTTATGGTAGGAAATAAATAAACAGTAGTTTCACATGGGGGAATTAAAGCACTCTTTGCAGAAGCAGAGTGAATGTTTCTGTCAGGCGTCTGCTATACCTGAGCAGGAGTTAGTGTGCAGAGGGGGAGACCAATAGCATGTCAACAGCCCTCAGCCCGGTTCTGCTCGAGGTGCACATAGGCAAAGCAGCCCTGGCCTGGACCTGGCAGACTGCACTCTGCTGCCAATGGGACTGGAGGGGAGCAGTACAACTGGACACAGAAAGCATATGTCTTTTTATCTGATCTGGTAGCCAGTTCGTGCGGAGCTGAGCCGTGACTGTGTTTATTAAGGTCTGCTGATAATCCTCTGGTTGCATGAGCCCAGGCCACAACACTGCAGTCTGTTAGGCATCATGGCTGAAGACTGACACCATGTGGGGAACAACAGTACTGCATCCCCCCAGAGAGGACAGAGTACCTTATTTGTGGCTTCCTTTCACTCACAGAGGATCCTGGGCTGGAAGTCCCAAGGCCCAGCTGCTAGGAACCATGGCTCACAGGGGCTGATGTTTTAATTGCTAAATTGGTCTCTGAATTGAATTAACAACTTTTTTTTTTCAGATCATGAACAGTTGGAGTCAGTTACTTTACAAGTGACTTGACATTTGTATTTTTTACATTTTGTAATAGTAGATGTGGGAAAAGTAAATAATTAGTTCAATTGAGGGTTTGTTTATTTATGTATTAATCTGTGTTAACTGACTTAATTAAGTTAATTGGCTCACATGCCCTCGGCTTTTGCAAAGCACATATGGGCAAAACATTTGAAGTCTTTTACATGGAGTTACTTATTACTGGTTTGATAAGCCTGTTACAGCAGCCAGCACTGTGCTTCCCTGCCCCCCCGCCCCCCCCTCCCCCACACACACTGTCCAATTACCAGCATCCTCCTGAGCCACAGTTATTCACTGTGCCCCTATGGTGACCCTCCTCAGTTACAGACAGGTGCTGCCCAAGAAAGTGTCTAAAATTAAACCTTAAATAAAACCTGTGTGTGTGTGTATAAGATTGTATCTGTATGTAAGTGTGTTTGTATAACAGTGTGTCTGTGAGTGTGTATGAGTGTACCTGTGTGTCTGTGTCTTTGTATTTGTGTGTGTGTACAAGAGTGTGTGCTTGTGTCAGTGTGTTTGTGCAAGAGGGGGGCTGTGAACCTGTTGCTGCTGGTACAGTTCCTGTTCCTGTGTTGCCGTCCTGAGACGGTGCTGCTGGATAATGAGCCGATGAGTCAGAGCGCTCTACCTGTGCCCAGCTGGGGGCGCGTGACCTACCTGTCAGCCCACCTCTGATGCTCACCTTAAAAAGGCTGACAGGTCTGTCACTACCGCACACGAGTGACAGGACGGCAAAGACACAACTCATACACTTGCCGCAGAACTGCACAGCAAGGCAAGGTGAGACTCGCCTGCTCGGCTGCCGTGATTAAGGGAGCTTTGGAAAGAGAGGGAGGTCCCTGTCCGGCCATATCAGTATTGTATAGTACAGTACAGATCAGTACAGCGCAGAGAAGAGCAGAACAGTGCAGTGCAGTGCAGCTTGGTGTAGCTCTGTACAGGACTGTGCAGGCGTGACTGAGCCCAGTGTCAGCTGATCTGAGGAGTCTCTGCACCTTGGACTACATCCTGCAGGTAGGTTTACCTTTAACCAGTACTGGCTAGAAAACAATTAGTTAGCGACACCGTCATGTTGGATTGTGAGTGAAACAGAAGTGTGGAGGAGGTCACTGCTTTGAGACCCATTGGTATTGACTGCTCTCTTGGTGGAGAGCTTTACCTTAAATTTTTTCAGGCTTCAGCAGTTAGTCTGGTGATGCAGGTTCAAAGGCTTTTTTCTTATTTTAATTTTTTAATTTTTCTTGTTTTGGCATTTGTTTGATTGGGCTAATAAATGCTAGATCTACAGATACATTAAAAAAATATTACTTTTTTTTGTGGTGCAAACTTTGTAATGTGTTCTAAATCAAATGTAATTGATATTCAGATGCTTCTAGTGTGACCATTTGGCTGGCTGATCCTTGTTTAGGGAAAACATGGTTTGTACAGAAGGAACATGAAGCCTAATGGGCAGCACCCTCATCCTGCCCAGATGAACACATGTTCTGGAACACAAGTAATATAGTTACCCAAGTGATACTAAATCACCTGTGTGCCACGCAGCACACCAGCCGCTGCAGCTGGAGAGCAGGAGCAGAATCACTTGTTACAGAGACTACAGAAGCACAGGTTACAAACACGGGCCAAAGTTTATTTAAAAATCAAATGTGTGCCCATTGTCTTCTCTTCTCTTCAGGGTTAGCTCCTGGTGAAAACAGCCAGTTTAAGAGCAAAACGAATACGGTGAAGCAACATTTGATTTCACATTACAAGTCAACAGTCTTTTCCATCAGATCAGGTGAAAATGCCCTCACATGGCACCGCAGGGTTGAGGAGGGTCACTCATCAGTCCCTTTCGCCACAAGTCACCAAACTGCACCACAAGGAAGGAGAAACCGATGTAGCAGAATTAGTAGTAAATTATAATTGATGGTAGCATAATGCTACATCTAATATATATACACAGCCCACTTTACAACATAAAACCAGGCGTAAAACTATATTTTCAAACTCATCAACAGCACAAAACACGCAAGACAGACTCTATACTGTTGCAGTTTGCATGCATGTTCTCCAAGATGCAGAATCCACAGCGGACACACTTCAAATGTCATCCATATTATCCCACCACATCATCAGCCCCAGCAAATTCCCCTTCCCATTGTCATTCGTACAAAAGTATATCAAGCTGGAATTGAAGTGAGAGGCTGAGCTTCTAAGATTTGACCTTGTATAAAATATAACAGTGTCATTGGGCAGGCATAGTCTGTGCTGGTATATGTTCTGCCACTGAAAGCAGACTAAAGCTGTAAAACACATTAACACATTTGAGAGAATAACCATACAAAATACACAGGTTAAAGCTGCAGGGATAGATTTTAGTTTTTCGTTTTGTTCTTTGTATTACAGATACTGACTTTGCTCTTTGCCCTGTGTTGACGAGTGTTGAGATGAGAGGAGCACAGTGGTGTGTTGGAGTGGCAGTATTGCTCCTGCTGCTGCCCCCTCGCAGCTGGGAGAGCAGGTCAGGCAACACAATAACCCCCAGCCACAGCCAGAACAGGTAACCAGAGCTAGTACAGGTAGCCACAGTACCGATGTGGTGTGTAGCCGGGCTCAGTTTATTCTGTTCTGTTCTAGTTCCCCCTCAGTCTAGCCAAGTGGCGGCCGGTGACTTGAAAAACTGAGGAGGACTGGAGACTTGCAGGATAGGCGTGGACAGCTTGTTTGAACAAAGGTTTAAGACAACTTATTTAAAATTAAAACATTTATTAAAGGCATTTATAAGTTATATTGTGGGACAAGGACAGTTCGTCTAGAGCAGTAGTTCTCAATCTTGGTCCTGGAGAACTCCCTACCCTGTTGGTTTATTTCCCAACTGAGCTCTCAATTACTTAATTTAACCCTTGTCATTTGATTACATTTGAATCTTTAAATTGTGTAACTGATAAAAAGTTGGTTCCTTAATAAGATAATAATTTCCTTATACAATTGTATACTTTAATTAAAACCCCTACTGTTAAAAATAATTAAAAGTCTCTGATTTAGGTAGTTTTTAGTTCAATTAAGTAATTGAGAGCTCAATTGGAACAAAAAACAACAGGGTAGGTGTTCCTCCAGGACCAGGATTGAGAACCCCTAGTCTAGACAGTAGCAGTGTACAGGATAGGCTCATCATCATCATCATAACAATAATAGCTAATTAGAATGTAAATGCTTGACTATATCACTATTTCAATGTCAATCTCTCTTTCTATCCAACTTCACCGACTCACTACACTCCTAATACGCATGTGCACCTCCTTGTTCATTCTGGATAATTTGATTGGATGGACAATATGTCAGATCTGACAGGTCAAAGCCTCGGAGGACACCCTCCATTAGGCACATTTTTACTGTGTATTTTATGGAAGGGAGGAGTAACCATGAGCCTCCATAGTTGTATTATGGAAATACAGCTCAGAGGAATGGATATTATCACCCTCCAGTTCTATGGTTCTTCCCTAGAGGGTTGAGAGTACAGTAGACCATTGCAAAAGATTTCTTCTAATCAGGTATTTATTTGGTAAAGGTTTATCAAAAAAGTTTTCATTATTATTATTTTTATGAATTTCAATGAGAAGGATGGTCCTCCTCTGAGGAGACTCCCCAGGTCAGGCCCAAACTCACCAAATTAATATTCAATGGAACATCCCAATACAGGCTGTGATTGTGATTTTCAGTTGTTTCTGGACCACTCCCCAGCAACAAGTGTATGTACAGACGCACGCTCACAAGTATGCAGTTCCCCTGCCCAGCAGCCCCACTAACACAGCTGTGTGCACAGGTGGTGGGTGTCCAGGGCAGGGCAGGGCTGGCCGTTGGTGTCCACTGTGAAGAGGCACTCTGAGGGCACCTTCACCAGCGACTTCACCCACTACCTGGACAACATCAAAGCCAGGGACTTTGTGCACTGGCTCATCAGCACCAGGCGCCAGAGGTGACCAGGCTGTCGGCTGTGGGTCAGCAGACTCATACACACACAGCACCTCAATACAACACATATACGGCACACAGACAACACACACATAACATACACAGTGCAGCATGCACACACACACCACAGAACACACACAGCATAGCACACACATACACAGTGCATAAATGTATAACACACACACACACAGTGCAAGAATGTATAACACACACAAACCCCAAGAACACAAAAACAACAGAATAATGTGATTATTACACAGCTGACTGGCATGAGTGTGTGGAGCTACAGCTCTCCCCTTATCCCTGCAGGACAACACAGCTGAAACAACCAGCAGCACATTCTTTACTGTGTGTGTGCATGTGATTGTGTGTGTATATGTGTGAACGTGTGTGTGTGTGTGTGTGTGTGTGCATATGTGATGGAGTGAGTGTGTTGGAGTGTGTGTGTGTTACAGTGTGTGAAGGAGACTGAGGGGATGGGGGTTTGCAGAGTTGCTCCAGTAACAGTACTGGTATGCTGTACTCTGGTGTAACCGACCCTTGTCTGTCCCAGTCAGCAGAGACGGCAGCTCCAGGGAGGGGGGAGGGAGCGTGGCACCCAGCAGGATCACCCCGTGCTGAGGTAGGAGCTGCAGTGCCAACCTACTGCCAACTCCAGTGGCTGCAGCTAACAGTGACTGGAGATATTTATTATCTGTATATCAATCCTGCAAATCTAAACATCCACATGCTCAGTTCATATAGGGATAAAAATGAATTTAACTCTTTATGCTGACATGTGATTCTGCATTGAAGTTCAGAAGTAAGAGACCTCAGCACTACACAAGTGTACGTTGCTTTGCACCAAAGGTTCCAGAACAATTCCTGCTCAACAGGGTAATAAATACATCGTAATGGAAATAGGCATGAAAAACACAAAAACAAATGTGAAAATTAGTTAAATACCAAAATAAATGTGCTGTTAATCATAAAATTGGTTGGATAAATTAACAATACTACAAATAATTATAATAAACTCAAACTCATTTTTTATCTTGTTGTTCCTTTTGGGCCCATCAGAATTATAATAAATGTGTGTTCCATTTTAACATTCTCTTTAAAAAAAATGTTTTTAGAACTAGAGTAATCAGGCTGAACAGACCTGCCATTGTCAGCACTTCTCTTTTTTTGGGGGGAGGGGGGGTCAGTCTGACTGCAGGGAGCACACGCTTGGTTTGACTTTTGGTTTGACTGTGGATTTTTGTTTTTACTGAACCTAACTTAAAAAAAATATGCTACAGCTATGACATCTATCTATGTAAGGTGAGTGTTTTGCTTTGTCATATTTTAATGATTTTTTAAATTTAATTGAAACAAATAATTACTATAAGGAATCTGTGCAAAGCAAGGTATATGTGCACACCCTGTAGTACAGCAGTCATGAACCCCAGCCATGGCCAACACCACAAGTCAAGCCAGGCCCCTACAACTCTGTACCTGATGCAATTAACCCAGCACAGCACCAACCTTAACAGAAGCCTAACTATACTGGGGACTTGAACCCTATCTCCAGCCCACACCAAAATGTAACCCTAACTTGAACGCTGAACTTCATTTCAGTGCAAAATTGAATTAAATGACACACAATAACACTAAAAGCAACCTAAAGAAACAATCCATAAACCCAAACAACCATAAAACACTTTAACCTTCATCCACATGAATAATTATAGCTGACCTTTGCTAAATTCTCATTGTTATGTTTTTGATTGTGAGATTTCATTTAAAACCCAAATCTTCAGTAAATACACTATTAACTCTAAACCAGTTTCTAACCTATAACTAAATCAGATTGCTTATTATGAAATGTGGAACTGTCACACTGGGGGAGGCAGTGCTAGATTGTGACGTCCTCTGTGCTGACTCTGCGTGGGTTTGTAGCCCTGGAGCAAGGGTCTGTCTGTGTGTGGTCAGTGAGGGGCTATCTGTCCGAGTGCGGTCTGCTTGTCTTCCAGGTATGAAGCCCGGCCCCTGTGAGACTGAGAGAATGGAAACGCCACACAGAGCGACTCTCAGACTTATGACCCACTCGCCACTCTAGGGCTCACAGCGCAAACTGTACCCATTTCCCTCATTAAAAACATTCCAGTCTGGGTGGTTAAGGCTGAACATGTTTGTCACCATTATATACATAAACATATTTTATTATTGTTCTTTATATACAGAGAGAGAGAGATAATAAATTAGAGTGGCTGCCATTTCTGTGATGCAGAATACTTGGGAGAGCGGTACTATAATTCATCATAACACAGATTTAATACACTTTGAAGGTTGTTTTGACTGACACCCTCCTGAGAGAACACACCACGTGTCACCACATGCACCCAGAGATTAGCAAGCCCATTCAACGTCCCCAGAGAGCAGCGATCATGGCACTGTCGCTTTTAGCTCCAGCCTGTTTCAGAAGCACAGCAGCCCATCAAAGGAGCGACAGCTTGGGGCCTACCTCAGGGGTGCTATGCTCATGGGCCTGAGCTCCCTCTGCCCCCACTGCTCTCTGGGAGACTCCCTCCCCATCACTGCTCTTGAGTCGTCTTCTCCTAAGAGGGGTGAGGTCTGACCTGTGGGAGAGAGGGGCAGCTTTAGTGAACAGTAGCACTGACTGATACATTGTTTCAAAGTAAACTGAACCGATTTTGTTTGAAACGAACCCAGTGTGAGGGGGTAACACGTTTGCCTGTATAGAGATAATATATTTTGTATTATTAATGGTACATAACTTCTGACATGTGTGACAATAGTTAGCAATACATACGCCAACCTGTTGGTTCATTAATAACACTCAGAATTGCTGCGACTACCTTTCAACCTCCGCCATTTTGTATTGTTAATGTTAATCGGGATAAACTAGATGACATGGCAGCAGATATCTGAAAATGAACACTTTTTTGGAACAAATACCATATTTTTAAGTCATGTAATTTTTGTTCAGTTTCTACTTTTGAAAAAGTGGTCACCCTAGATGGGGAAAATGTTTTTTCAAATATTCAAATAAAAAAATAAGAATATCAATTCCACTTCTTCAGACCCATTCAAGATCCCAAATTGCCACTGACAGAAGAGTGGAACTGACAATGGAGTGGAATTGAAATGGGAATTACACCCACAATAGGAATGAAACATTGGCACTGAGTCCAGCCCTGGTGTCCAGCTCCTGCCACCCGCTCACAGACGGAGGTTACCTTGGGGAGACGGGGTGCTGCAGGGTACAGGGCTGCACTGGGGCACACCCGCCGGTTTCGGGAGGAGCTGCGCTGGGGTGGACGGCACGGAGAAACCTATGGGGTCAACAAACAGGAAAGTCTAAAAGAAGGGAGTGCAAACTGTGCCGTAACAAGGAACAATACAAGAAAAGTGCATTAAATTAACCAGACACTGGGATAGCCCGTAGTAGTGTAGGTTTGCCAGTACTCGAAGTTTGCCTTCGGTCATTCATACAATACTCCACCAGATGGAGCCGCCGTTTTCAAAACTATTGTGTACAATATACAATCAAAAGCTCCTGAGCCCCTATGCAGGAGGCAGTGGAGAACAGGGCACTTACTGGCATCATCTTAAACCAAATAACACAAAACAGTTCAAACACACACGGCCCAGAAGCCTTACCGATGCGGGGTGAACTGAGCACGCTGTCGCAGGCGGAGGCTCCCACGGCCGGGCACTGAGGCACTCTCTGGTCGAGGCCTGGCTCTGAAGCGGACAGACACAGGACAGCAGGACAGGGCAGGACACGTCACCCGGCTTTTACTCTCCGTTTCTGACTGCTACAACCTAACTCCCCGGTGCCAGTTCATAAATCCCATCAGCACACAGGGTCGACCAATAAGCAAACACAGTTTCACAACTTTTCAACAGCACTGGTGGCTGCGTGACTTTAATCCGTACACCAAGAGCAACGCGTTCATTACATTTGAGTGCTAGCCGCGTCTGTGTGAAGTTAGTCTGTTTACCTGGGTGGAGGCCGGTCGCCATGTCGAACCACTCGAGGCCGCTGGGCTCCTGCAGGTCGGGGACAAGAGGCAGCGGGGAGGCGGGAGGCCGGGGGGAGCGGCCGGACCTCTGGGGGTTTATAATAGTCCGGGATGAAAAGTGTCGAAACAGTCTGTACTCCATTACTATATCTGTAAAATATACGCCAAGCTATACAAAGTCTATGTACTAAATACCACTCTCCGAAGTAAGATCCATCGCCCTCTCGTAGGGCAGGTCTAAACCGCCATTTTGGTTACCAGCGCAACCTCAATCGGGCGTCTCGCGCTGCACCTTGCGACGTCACCAGACTCGATCGCGCCTTTTCAACGGTACTGCTCACTAAAACAGATAGTGTGTACTTTGTGATTAGGGGGATAGTGATTCATATTTCTATATGCACTTTAAATGGATTATAATAATACATATTGAATTAAAAAAATGCAACCAATTGGCGTCTGCCAATAAATAAATAAATAAATAATAATAATATAAAACAGACGGCAGGTGGCGCAAGGGTGCAGTGACTTCGATACATAGGGATCATGTTGCCGTTTAGTGGTGTTAGTTGATATTATTGACCATTGTGCTACTGGAGCCACCGTTTCACATTAAAACAAGAAACAAACAGGAGAATGAACTAAAGTGACAATTTTATAGGAAGGTTTTACAGGCAGGTACAGCTAATCTCTCCTTCTCTCTCTAAATCACACTCTCTACTTCCAAGCCCTATCCCTCTCCTTGTGATCCCCTCGTCACTGCTACCCAATATTCGACACTGACCTTTGACCCATACCAACAATTTCCTGCTCACTAACTCATATTCCCCAAACGATTCCCCCCCACACATACACAGACACACAGAACTGACAGACACACACACTGCAGACCCTCATGTCACACACAAGTCTCATATCACTACAATGTATGGCTAGGAAGATTTCTCCGAGTGAGAGAGCTACGGCCCCTCATGGTCACTGAAGCGGTGTAAGTTAAGAGTTAACCTTTTCTAACAACATCCTTGGCGCTGACCTGCAACACCAGCCGAGGTCAACATTGATGTCACCGTCAGGGAGCCGGGACCTGAGGAGACTGACAGGTGTGTGCAGGCCACAAACATACAGGGCACACAGGGGGGTTAAATAGTCAATAACCTTAAACCAGGAAGTGCTCCTGGTCTGAAAAATACCCGCTCCATCACAAGCCACCTCAAACCTCAGTTGCTGATTATATATTTATATTTTTTATTAGAGCCTTTATCTGCCCACCCCATGCTGAGTCGGCCCTTGCTCTACTGTAATGATGTGTGTTTGTGTGCAGCTTGGTGAGATCAATAGTCCTCCTCTTTCTTAAAGTACAGCGCATTACTGGCGTTAGTGCCCAGGTATTAGTGCCCCTCTCCCTGTCCCCCATCTCTCTGTACTTGCTCATAATTTCCCAGATAAATAAAAACAGTAAATTATTAATGCTGATCAATACTGCTTAAGGAAAGTGCCTCTCTCTGCCCCCTCCCTCATGACCTTCCCAGCAGAAACCCCCCCCCTACACACACACACACACACATTGTGTGTCATTGTGCTGCTTGCTGTGGACAGCACGGGGTTAATGACCCTGCCTGCTGCAGTTTTAGCTGTTGGCCACATGGGGGCACTTGGCAATAGATTTGCAGCTCAGACACAGGCCTGGTGCTGCTGCTTCAGCAAAATAGCGCCTCACACGGTGTGTCTTCCCTGAAATATTTCACTCCTCCCTCCCTCCCACCATCCCTTCATTCCTCCACCAGTCCCCCTGCTCCATTCCTCCTCTGTGTTCTGTCAGGTACAGCACAAGACAGTACAGCACAATACAGCACAGCACAGTACAGCTCAGCACAACACAATACAGCGGAGTACAGCAACTGTGTACAGGAAGGCAACACGTCACCCATCATGCCCCGCGCGGCCGTGGCTCTCCCCGACGACAATCGCTGTCTCCCCCATTAATCTGCAGCCTCTGCCTCTGTGTGATGAATCACTCTCATCTGCGTCAGGCGTTTTAATGACTAACCAGCCCCCGCCCACTCCTCCATCCCCCCAGCCCCAGGAACCGGCCTGGGCCACCTCTCTCTCTTTAATTAACTCTGGGACATCAGGCACCAGGTGAGGCCAGACAAAGATTGGGCTGGGGCTGGGGCTCTGGCTGGACAGGTCAGTGAGTCTGAGAGACAGAGACAGTGAGAGGGGTGGGGGGTGGAGGAGGGGCTGACTCACAGTGTGTAGTGCTCACAATGCCACACTGGCAGTCTGCAGAGGTACAGCCCAAACCCTGCCTCACCCTGTTCATTGCAGACTCCATACCTGGGGCAGCTCAGAGGGAGCCAGGAGTCACCTGATCTCCACATCACCTGGTTGCCCTCTCTCTCACTCTGCCTCTTCCACTCAACCTCTCTCTCTCTCTTTCTGAATCCCACTCGCCCTCTCTCTCTGCCTCACCCACTCACCCTTCCTCTCTCTCTCTGCCTCTTTCCCTCCCTCTGCTTTCCATCTCACTTTCTCTCTCCCACTCCCACCCCCCTCTCTTTCTCTCTCGGTCTTCTGTGTCCCTCTCTTTTTCCTCTGTCTCTCTCTGTCTCCAACCCCAGAATCTCACCCAGCTGTTTATTGTGCATTTCCAGAGGTGGCATAACAGGAGGCCAAATCTACTGTCTTACTACTGTTGCTCCTCGCATCCCGTCTCTATTCCTCTTCCCCCTCTATCCCCCCTCTCCTGTTCTCTTTTTCTTCTCTTCTCTCCACTCCTCTCACCCCCTCCCTCTCTCTGCTTTCCTACTCTCTCCTCTCCCTTCTCCCTCCACTCCCCTCCCCAGGGTCTGAAAACTGAAGGTTTGATTGAGAATCCCCATGCAGTGAAGTTCTGTTCTGTTCTTCCTTCCCTTCCCCGGAGCTGTCAAGGTACACAACCACGGAAAACATGCCAACAGAGACTAAGACTTTTTTTCACATAATTATGAACTTTCTTTAATACAATGCAAAATAAATGAAATAAAAATGGAAGGAGGCTTTTATTGTCTGGCAATTACAAGACAGAGAGAGAGAGCGAGAGAGTGAGAGGTAGAATGAAGGAGGTAGGGAGGGAGAAGTGAGAGAGAGGTAGAATGAAAGAGGCGAGTGAGGGAGGGAGGGAGAGAAAATGTAAGGATGCCAAGGCATATCTCCTATCTCCTCTGCTCTCCTCTTCCGCACACTCACACCAGCACATTTGCAGATGAACACGTACATGTACACAGACACACATTCGCACAGGCTCACAGACACAAACACGCACACGGGCACACATGCACATACACATGCACACACTCGCTCTGTGTTCAGTGATGTATTCTGTGGCTGGGGCTGCTGAGTCAGCCGCCACTGCTGCACTATTTCATCTGCACTGCAGTGCTCCCTCTCCCCCTGTATCTCACTGCACTCACTGCCATCTCTGAGAGGGAGGAGAGAGGGGTGGGGGAGGGGGTGGAGAGAGAGAGAGAGAGAGAGAGAGATAGAGAGAGAGAGAGAGAAAAATACAGGGACAGAGGGAGAGAGGGGGACAGGAAGAGAGAGAGGGTGAGGAGAAGACACATGACATTCGGTGAGCGATCAGGAGATGGGGGAATCTGATGGTAAAGAGATGGGGCAAAGAGGGGGATAAAAAAATGCATCATTTGTGACTTTTATTGAACGCGCCCCCCTTCCAGAGATTGAGAGAGAGAAAGAAAAAATGCATTTGAGATGCAAGCCTGTCCTGCCCTGTTTTTGCACTCTTTCCCCGGTATCTAGCAGGCACTAGGGAGAGGGCTGTGTACAAGCCTGGCTCAGAGTCAGAGAGAAGCAGCAGGGTCCTGTAGTTTAACCATGAGCTGCAGTCAGATCAACATCAGCCACCAGGCAGTTATTCATATTATTATTGTTTTTGTTGTTGTGTTTGTTTTTACAGTAAATCGAAGTACAGATTTCCAATTTCACGGCTTCAGCTTATTTGGCGCTCTCCCATCTGGTGTGCTGGGATGAAAACAGACAAACAAACAAACAAACAAAAATAATATTAGACACAATCAACTAAACTAGACAACAACCAAACAGCAAAAGCCTGGCAGGGCTGTCTGACTGTCTCCTTGACAGCGAAGTCAAGGGGACACTTACCACATCCACTGCAGAGAAGGACGTGACAAGACTATGGCCCTGACCCTTGACCACTGACCCCTGACCCGAGCACAAACAGAAGCCAGGGATCAGTGCAGCCCAGTCACTCACTCATCTTTAATGTAATTTTCCTCTCACGTAACACAGATCTCTCCAGTGTACAGGCCCTGTGGGCTACTGACTGGACTGGACTGTGCTCTGTAATATATGTTGTATACACTATTATTATAATTCATAACTTACATTTTTCAATACACAAACATACATATCAATAGTTCTGGACACAGAAGATCAAGGTGAGCAAATTAATAAATATGAATTACATTTTAAAAACAGAACAAACAATCAAAAGAAAAGAAAGATTCAATCTGCAGCTGGCATAAACAATAAACAACCACCAGAAACAAATTCACACGAGTAGCACAGTCACACCCCTGGACTCTGATATTATTCACATGTTA